>NC_143578.1:235396075-235707325 GCF_048544385.1 Mastigoproctus giganteus
TCGACACTGCCCTGTCCATCGATGTCAACTGGCTTCACTTCCTTTGACTTTATGTGTTTCTTAATTAATAGCATAACCCCTCCTCCCCTCCTGTCCTGTCTATCCTTTCTATATACATTGTATTCCCCAAATTCCAGTTCCGCATTACTTATATCTGTGTGACACCACGTCTCTGATATCCCAACAATATCTGCCTTTGATGTTTTGAGCAATACCTCAAATTCATCAAATTTATTTACCAAACTCCTAGCATTGGTGTACATGCAGGTATACATGCACCTGTTTCTATTCTTAGCTACCCTAACACAACCCATGTGTTTACTTGTAACGCAATGACTACCAGCAGTCTCTGAAATATCCTGCATCTTGTTTTTCAGACTTCTGCTCATTTGAATAGAAGCAGTGCAAGAATCACTTCCACCTCTGCCACTGGCTACTGTTAATCTATTAGTCCTTGTATCCCCCCAACTAGCAGTTTTCCGACCCACCTAACACTGCCTCGACAGCATCAGCAAAAATTCTTGCATCCTTTCTATTTAAGTGTATCCCATCCCTGTAGAAGCAATCTCTCCTGTTAACAAGTACAGTCCAGGCTGAAAAAAATTCTACCCCTTGAGCCTTGCACAATCCCTCCAGGGCCAAATTGATCGACAAGGCTCTCATCATATACTCCCTCCTATCGTGTCTGGGCAGAATTGCAGACACTTTCAAGTTCAACCCTAATTCACGGCTTTTTTTCAACAGTGACCTGTACTTGCTAAGTAATTCCGGTCTCCTACTCTTAATATCATTAGTGCCAACGTGTACAACTATATCACCTTTTGTGCCCTTAAAAGATGATATCCGCTCTACAACGTCATCAACCTTTGCCCCTGGCAGACATACCCTGGTCCTATTCCACCTATCCTTTTTACAAAGCATGTTCCCCGTTTCCCTGACAATAGAGTCACCAACAACTACTAGTTCCTGTGGGACCAGTGCATTCTGCCTAGGGGGCTGCCCCTGTGTTGCCTGATGACCAAGTGCAAGCTCTGGCGTTGATGTGGGCAGCTGAGAGCTTGATGAGCCCCTCAGTTTATTTCCTTCGAGGGCATCCACCCTGTCCTTCAAGGTCTCATAAAGGCCCATAACAACGCTGAGTTGTCGCCTGATTTCCTTGCACTCCTTACATCGTGCACACACAAAGACATCCCCCTTGGCAGTATCATGTCCCGTACCCGACTGCTCCACAAACATCAAGCAAACAGTGCATTTTAATAGACTGTGATTCAGAGGGCAACTGCCCCCCTCAGTTCTCCCCTGAACCACAGCACTCCCATTAGCTTGAGCCTTTTGCTTTGCTGCTCTGGTCAGAGTCATGATTCCAATTTAATTCAATAAAATTTAAAACAAAAATTAAATCCTTAAGTTATATCCCAAAACAGTTATGTTATATATATATATATATATATATATATATTTTTTTTTTTTTTTTTTCTGTATCTAGTGTTCCCTTTATACAACTTCCGTATCACGTGTACCACTATAGTTATGTATTAATTATTTGTTACGATTAAGTCGTTATATATATTTATAGAGTTAAAAATACAATTTAATTGACAATAAAGTTTATCAAGATTAATAGATTTACTGATTAATTGACAATATTATATTATGCAGTATACTACACTAAGCTTATGCTATCGTGTAAAAATGGCGGGAATTCACGAACGGTATTTCTACGGACTCGTAAGTATTGATTAGCTTCGAAATCTCGCTATCTCAATTTAGAATAAACTAAGGATCCTGACTAGGTCTATAATCTACTTATAGAAGATAATTTGATATAACAATTGGTTAATAAATCGACTAAATTTGGTTAAAAGACCTCTCGTTCAATTTGTGACACGTGGATTTGATACCGTTACCGATACTAAGTAATATCTACGAAATCTCTGTCTAAGTTAAACTTTAAACTAAGTATCGTAACTAGGAATATAAAGCTACTCTAGAAAATAAGTTAATATGACAATTTAAACTAATAAAGCAGAAAATAAATCAGGAAAGACTTCTCTGTTTGAAGAGCTTTAAGGAGCAATGTCTGCACAGGCTAACCTCGCACCAGGTGAGTGATAATTTATAGGTGAGTGATTAACTCCATTAGCCAATAGGATAGTGCCAGGTTTTTATCCTGGATTTGGGATTCTTGTATAATGGGAGCCTGTGCCAGAGTATGGGAACATACTCTGCCAAACAGGAGAAGACATATTCCCTATCCCTGAAAGTTTGCTTGTGACATTGAAAAATGGAAAGCAATGATATTATCCTGCTTCATTCACTTTTCTGATTTTTAAACAATAGGATAGATTTATATATAATCTCATATCCCCTTGTGGCATGATACAATGCCCTGTTGACATGGTGCCAGAGTTTTCTGGATACACCGTCATGGAGCATACTTGGTAGGCAATCCCATCGAGCCATTGGTTAACAGCAATCAGAGGACCCAGAAAGTCCCTAAACCATAACACCACTGTGTCCAGCCTGCCAACCACCAATGGTGCAGCCTCATGTTGCTCTCCCCAAATGTAGATATGCCTATCAGTATGATAAAAGTTGGAAATGAGATTCATCAGAGCAGGTGACAGGTTTTCGTGTTGGTGCTGGTGTGCCTATGCAAGATGCAGTATCTTGTGTCTTGCATTAAGCGTAGGTATCTCTGACAGCCATAGCCTATACGATCTAATGTTCAGTGCATAATCCATGTGGATATTGTGAGGTTGAGGGACACCCTCAGTGCTGCTTGACAGAATGCACAAAAATTCCATGTGGATTGGTCTTGCTGTTCCTAGATTGTATTCGGTGGTTAGATGGGCCACTGTGCTGCATTATGAGATGAGATATATGATGCTCACCACAGGTGTTGACCGAACATGGCTATTCCACGTATGACCCAACAGCTGTTGAGCCAATCATGTTAGATTTGTGAGAGTGCAGAATGGGAGCACTTAACCAATGTTGTCAAGATACTGACACCTGCACTTCTTGTCTCCACAATCATTCCACGTTTGTAGTCTGCAAGATCTTGATGTCGAATCATTCTCCTCATAGACACTCAAAAAAAGCCACTCTGAACTACAATCTTATATGAATTGTTCCCAACTTTGAGCCTTTGCCAGCGTCACAGATCTATTCATTCCTAAACATTTGGGTGCCACTAATGCAAAGCCAACTCAGTGTATATGCAGTAAAAGTTGTTTTCCACCTATTTAGAAACTAGCAATTTCACAAATACAAGCCACTTTCCTCCAAATAGGAAAACAAAATATTTCTGGCATGCAACTTTAATTTAAAATATTTTAGAAAAAGTCTAGTAAAATATCTAGTCTGATATTTTATTTGCTCTGTATGTCTACTGCCAGGGGTTGATAGTTGGCATTATGAATAGTAAGAAACAATATCCTGTTGTTCTTACTATTCATATTCAGTTAATAATTGTCAAGTGCATATTTTGTTGTATTAAATCTAAATCTGTCTATCCATTCATTATGGCATCAAAACTAAAAAAGTAATGAATGAAGAAATGAAAAAAAGAACAATTTTAACACAAAAGCTAGAACTTATTAAGTGAATAAAATTTCAAAAGTAGAATTTCAGTAATGTTTAACATTGGTTCCTCCATGCTTTGACATCAAAGGCTCAAAAAGATGAATTACTAAAGTTTGCAGCATTTTGAATTGTATGACATTTGATAAATTTCATATACTTTGTAAGCCAAAAATGGAGCAGCTGGATCAAGCTTTATATGCACGGTTTTCACAAATGAAGACCATGCATATAACCACTCAAAATCAACTCCAATTTCAGAGTTATCAGTTAATGAATCTGACTGAATCTGTGCATTTTTGGATGGTTGTTTTAAGGCTTGGTCACAACTGTCATGGAGTTATTAAAAAAAAAAAAAAAAAAAAAAGGAACATTTCAGGAGGGGGAGGGGGGTTAGAGAGAGAGAGAGAGAGAGAGAGAGAGAGAGAGTGTCAGGTCAGTGTTGAAACTGTGATTATTTATTTTTTGTTGACATTAGTATTGGCAAAATGATGGAAGGAAGCAAAGCTTGTACAGCTCAAGCAAAAAAATAAAAATAATTTACCCATTCTTGACAATAATTTGTCCAAGCCTTCAAAATTTACTCTATCTGCTTCCAGACACTAGGTGGAATTAATTGACGATCATGGCTGATGAAACTGCATTGTTTGGAGTGAGTTCCTGGAAAGAGTGTGAACTGTAGCAGTGAATATTCCAAACACAAGTGGTCTCAGGTAGCAAGTTTTGTTATTGGTGGGCTCTGTGGAACTTAACTGCAGATAATACTCTGTGAATGTTAACATATTCTCATACTGATTTCATTGTCCAACAAAGTTAAATTGACAAAATTTAAAAAAAAAAAAAAAAAAAATTGTGGTAAGATATCATTAAAAAAAAACAAGCTCTTTGTTGCTTTTTTTTTTTTTTTTTTTGATGCAGTAATATTCTCTGCATTGCTACGTTGCTCGACAAAATTAACAGAAAAAAATGTTGCTGAAGGCAACACATTTTTTTTCTGTTAATTCAATTTAATATTTGATATAATAGGCATCCTGGCATGCAAATTCTGAGTATCCAATAGAAATTGATCTACCACCTTACAGAGCTGCACATGCAAATTATTCATGCCTATAAAAACACAGGTTTGACCTCATTTTTTCCCATTTTTTGGCTTGCTCAGTGGGACAGCCACATCTCCAGTACTCAAGATGGCAAGTCATCATCGCTTAGATGATTCTTTGAAATGGCAGGCTGTTGCATGATTTGAAGCAGGCAATTGCAGGTGGCTTAATGTCATCTCGGCACTATGGAAGCAGTTTCAGGAGACAGCAACCATTACAAGAGCTACCCCAAGGTCACCAGAAGGCTAAGTCAACCAGAAAAGACGGCTATCTGGCTCTAACAGCAAGATAGAACCCTACAACGTCCTGTCATCGTCTCAAGGTTGCTGCAGCCACGTGCAAAAACATTTAAATGTTCTTGTTTATACTTTGCGACGACCACCAAGTCAGTGGAGTTTACAATAAATCAATCAGTACAAATGTTAAATTGTATTTAGTAGTCATGGGCTTGAACCCCAGACCACTCAAAGAGCTACTGCACTCGTGCTCTTGACCACTTGGTTACGTCAGGCCTGAAATTTCCAACCAAACTGTTAAGAAAGCTCAATTCAAGTGGACCCTACACAAGAAATCCAGTGGGTTGTACCCCATTAACACCAAACCACTGCGGGCTCGTCAAAACTTATGCCATGAACATGCGACTTGGAGCACTGACAAGTGGGTACAGTTGTTCTCAGATGAGTCTCACTTTAGTCTACAAACTAAATTCTAAATGTTATTTCATTGTCTGAAGACAATGAGAAATGCAGTACCATCCCTCCAACATCCTACAAAAGGATACTTTATTGTGGAGGTGATGTTCTTGTTTGGGGCAGAATAATGGTCCTGGGAGTAATTGTGCAGTCAGATATGAAGTTTTCTGAGCAATGCAGACAGGCTGCAAGAGCATATCATGGGGTTTTATCAATGATATACAGGAATTTTGCTAGCAGGGAAAAGGAGGTGATTATCCCTTTGTAAAAGGCCATGCCTTGAGTACTGCGTACAGGTGTGGAGGCCTCATTTTAGGAAGGATATAAATTTGCTTCAGCATGTACAGAGAAGAGCAACAAGATTGGTTAAGGGGAATGAAGGGATCCTCTTACCAAGAGAGGCTTAAGTTCTGCAAATTGCAGTGGCTGGAAACTAGGCACCTGTGAGGTGATTTGATTGAGGTGTATAAGGCCTTGAATGGGTTGAGCATGCTGAATTATTTCATTGTCTGAAGACAGTGAGGAATGCAGTACCATCCCTCCAACATTCTAGAAAAGGATGCTTTACTGTGGAAGTGATGTCCTTGTTTTTGGGCAGAATAATGGTCAACAGCCACACCCTCTTCATGTGTTTGATAGGGGCAATGAGAACAGATCCTCAAACCTTATGTGCGACTTTTTAGGGGTGCAGTTGGCCCAAATTTTCTTTTCATACACAATAATGCACATAGAGCTCAAGTGGTGGAGGAATATCTTGAAACCGAAAATATCCAGCAATTGCCATGATCAGCACAATGACCAGATTGCACACAAACTCCAGAGCTGGTGAAAAAAATGGAATTTTTCCCACACAATCTTATACACCCTTATATCAAGCATGGTTCACCACTGTCAAGCCTGTTTAACTGTTGGAGGGATCATATACTGTATTGATATCATGTGACCATATTTTCGAGCATTTTGTATTGACTTCTATAATGTGACATTTTTTGGTAATTCTTATACAACCCATATAAATGTCCCTTATACCTGGCCAAAGTTTCTTACTGTCTCATTTCATCATTATTCTAAGGTACACCATACCAAATATTGTCCCATTTCATTGCGAGCCTCAAGAGTTACACCATGTTTTGTTTGTTGCAGTGTATTTATATATTATTTGATTTAGCATTAGCATTAGCATTAGTAGAGGCATTTGATGCAAGAAAGCAAGCTTATGCAGCATCAGCCAAAAAAAAAAAAAAAAACCCACTTCCACTTCACCCCTCTATTCGTTCCAAATACCTGTCCAGCTGAGCCTTAAACTTATTTAGGCTATCAACCTCCACCACAAGGGATGGAAGTCTGTTCCACCAACCAACCACCCGCTGGCTAAAGGCAAATTTCCGCACGTCTATCCTACATCTGTCTTTCCTCAATTTGAATTTATGCCCTCTCAGGTGATTATTCTGAGCTAGAGGAAGAATCCCATCAGCATTGAGCATGCTTAAACCATTCAAGGCTTTATACACCTCTATCAGATCACCTCGCTGGTGCCTAGTCTCCAGACACTGTAATTTGCAAAACTTAAGCCTTTCTTCGTAAGAGCACCCCTTTGTTCCATTCACTAATCTTGTTGCCCTTCTCTGTACTCGTTCCAGCAGCTCTACATCCTTCTTGAAATGAGGCCTCCAGACCTGTATACAGTACTCTAGGTGTGGCCTGACCATCGCCTTATACAATGGAATAATCACCTCCTTATCCCTGCTGGAAAAATTCCTGTATATCATTGACAATACTCCATGAGCTACTCTTGCAGCCCATCTGCACTGCTCAGAGAACTTCATATCTGCCTGCACAACCACCCCCAAGTCCCTTTCATTCTCTACCACTGTCAGTGTTGTACCACAGAGTTGATACGTTGCTCTGGGGTTGCTGTTTCCCATGTGTAGTACTTTACATTTGTCAATGTTAAACTTCATTTGCCACCTCTCAGCCCATCTGCTCAACCTTTCCAGATCCTGTTGCAGCAGCATAGTGTCAGTAGTGTCCTTGACAACCCTGCCAACCTTTGTATCGTCTGCAAACTTGGACATTAATCCCGATATACCATCATCAATATCATTTATAAATACAGAAAACAATAATGGACCCAACACTGAGCCCTGAGGGACTCCACTAATAACATCAGTCCACGATGAGCAGTGTCCATTGATTACCACTCTCTGTCTTCTCCCCCTCAACCACCCCTTTATCCATAGCAGCAATTTGCCTCCAATGTCACACTGCTCCAATTTGTGTAGCAGTCTTCCATGTGCAACAGTATCAAAAGCCTTTCTAAGATCCAAGTATATAATATCAAAGTTATTCCCTGCATCCAGTTCTTTTGTGACTGCATCATAGTATCCAATCAAATTGGTCAGGCAAGACTTCCCCTTAACAAAACCATGCTGTGTCTGAGCTATAACTGAAGTCTTGTCTAAATGATCCTGCAGTGCTTCTTTAACCAGCGCCTCCATTAATTTTCCTGGAACAGAAGTTAAGCTCACAGGTCTATAATTACTTGTGTCAGCCTTTGATCCTCCTTTGTGAATTGGGGTCACATTTGCACATTTCCAGTCTATGGGTACCTCCCCTGAGTCCAAGGAAGCTCTCATAATTATGGCTAAGGGTTTGCGTACTTCCTTTGCTGCCTCCTTTAATATAACTGGATAGATCCCATCCACCCCGGGTGCCTTTCTTGTGTTTATCTTCAACAGTTTCATTTAGTTTTCACTTTTGTCTGCTGATATTAGGAAAATAGCATTAACAGGTATGAGTTTCTCTTCTGATTTTCAGAGGTATTTTTTTATCACCATTTATTATATATTGTACCTATAATTACTTGGAAGCACAGGCATCACACCCACTGATGATTTCTGTACAAAAAGTGGACAGGTTAAATGAAATGACCTTGAAGCATATACTTCATTGCTATTCAAGTATACACAAACACATGTATGTATGCATAAAAGGGTTAATGAATGTGATCCTTAATGGGACAAAAAAAAAAAAAAAGAACAGCTTAAATTCTTTATACAATGAATTGCTGCTGATAACCACCGAGAATACTGCTTTCTCGTTACCTAACGTGTTGGTAACCATGAGTTTCCATTAATATCTAAAAAGTTAAAATCCTCTACCATAAGATATTCTAATTTAATGGCCCAATCTATTTGTATAATTGTTCATTCGGCCTATAACAAACTCCTTTCACTTTTGTTTTTGTCACCTAGATTTACTGAACAGTACACTAACAATCCATCTACTGGTTATACTCTTTTTAGAATCTGTGCTTCTTAAACAAAAGCATCAAACCCCCTCATCATGTCTATCCTTCTACATTATATTCAAATTTTATCCCCAATATCACTGTCACCATAATGTTCATTATAATGTCAACATTTGATGACTTAACCAAACTCAAATTTCGGGTTTCATATCACTGGTCAATACGCAAAATGTTACGAAACAAAAATACCCAATCTTGACTAATTTTATGCTGCTGAATGCAAAAATCACATTAAAAAAAAAACTCAACTGGCTCTTGTTTTTGAAATAGGATCTCATATTAGCGAGTTACTCTACATTATCAACTATGGCTATTGGCAAAACTGCAGTTTCAGTAACACCATGCTCTTATCAGACGATCAGCAACTGTCACCTCGCTCTGCATCACATATGTTGTCACCTCGCCTCAAATATGTCAACTCTGTTGCAGTAATCCTTGAATACAGCTAGGTACTGGGTGATTTGTTCTCAGTTAACCCCTCTTATCTGAGATTCCTACTTTTTGTGCTGTATTTGTGTCATGTATAACCCATAACCATAATTGTGTGAATATTCTGGATGACTTCTGTTATATATGTGGAGGAGTCAAGCTTCAAGAAAGCATCCCTTAACTTGACCCAAAAAGAGCCTACTTGTACTTTGGGTGTAAAGTAGGTCACCAAGACAAGAACTGGGCTCCGCACATATGCTGCACTACTAATTCATCAAAACTCAACACGTGGGTGAATCAAAAAGGATGCCCATGATATGGAGGACGCCAACAGATCATGTCACAGACTGTTACTTCTGTATGGTGCCTCCTATTAGAAAAGGGATGACAATGAAGAAAAAGTGGACAGTAATGTACCCAAATATACCATCTGCAATTTGTGCAGTGCCTCACAGTGAAGTACTACCTATTCCTGAACCACCTGACTTTTTCTGTACATTGATGAAGATACTGATGCATATCAACTGTTGATATACACAAAGAAGCAATAGTCA
The DNA here is from genome assembly GCF_048544385.1 of Mastigoproctus giganteus. Classification (NCBI taxonomy): domain Eukaryota; kingdom Metazoa; phylum Arthropoda; class Arachnida; order Uropygi; family Thelyphonidae; genus Mastigoproctus; species Mastigoproctus giganteus. The sequence continues at coordinate 235,405,746 of NC_143578.1, forward strand.
TCTAAATCAAGGGATCCACCATTTTGACCAAACCTTTATCCTTCTGAACTACATCATAAGATTACAGAAAGTGAGCTTAATTACTTCATCAGGAATCCCGAAGAATAAGGCAGAGCTTCTGGCTTCAAGCCTACAACAGTGGAATCTTCGTACTCGAAATTAAGACTGATAAATTCTATCAAACAGAATGTGAACTCACTGTTTGTAAGGATGTTGATGGCCTAATGGCAGCAATAAGCATGAGGCACATTCCAGAAAAATGGCGACTATTTGTAGACCCTTCTAATGTTAGCCTTAAGACTGTTATTACATAATGGGAATATGCTGCCTTCATTACCTACAGACTAAAAGTTTAAAAGTAACTGCAGGCAGAGGTGAAGGTGATTCTTGCACTACTTCTATTAAAATAAGCAGCAGCCTGGAGCGAGGGGTGCTGGGGTTTCGGGGACTGATAGCAGTCATTGTGAAACAGGTGGGTATATGGGATGTGTTAGAGTAACTAAGAATAGGTGCATGTATACCAATGCTAGAAGTATAGTAAATAAATTTGATGAATTTGAAGTGTTGATCAAGACATCAAATGCGGATATTGTTGGGATATCAGAGATGTGGTGTCACACAGATATTAGGAATGCAGAATTGGAATTTGTTAACAGCACACCTCCTCCCTTCTTATACTGTCTGTACACATTGTACAGACAGGATAGGAAGGGAGGAGGTGTTATGCTGTTAATTAAGAAAAACATAAAATCAAAAGAAGTGCATTCAGTTGATATAGACGAACAGTGCACTGTCGAGTCAGTTTTGTGTGACCTAAGCACTGCGAAAGCAAAAATAAGAGTAGGAGTGTGTTATAGGTCTAATGACTCGAATGAGTACAATGAACAGTGAACAATTGTACAGACAAAAAATAGTGGGCTAGTAAATCAGTGTCTTACAATGGGATTTTAACTTCCCAGATATTGACTGGAACTTGTGGGTTGGTCACACTCACACTAGTAAGGATTTTGTGGATTTATTGGATGATTGTTTCCTGCAGCAGCATGTTCGAGAGTGGCAACCAGAGAGGGTAATACTCTTGATCCGGTTATCAGCAGTGATCATTCGTGTATTAAGAATTTGAAGATAAAGGAACCACTAGGTGACAGTGATCACAGTGTGCTGAAGTGGGATTTACTTAAAGATATAATTACCATCAGGGGTAAAGGAAAGGGTTTTTGCGTCCGTAAAGGTGAGTACAGTGGTAGACAGTTTTTAAATTCTGTACAGTGGGATCAACTGATGATGTTACCAACAGCAAATTCTAAGTGGGAAGCATTCAAGGAATTAATTGTGGAAGCTACTAAAAGTTTCATACCTTATTAAGAAATATTGTTCAAGGTTTAGGCCTAATTGATTATCAAATGAACTAATCAGACTCGTGACAGAGAAGAAAAATGCATGGGATGCATATAAATTATCAGGCGACACAGAAGCCTATGGCAGGTATAAGCTAGTCTATAATCAAGTCACAAAGGAGGTTAGGTAGATTATGAGAAATCTTTGACAAAGAATACTAGGAAAAACAGCAAGGATTTCTTTACTTTTATAAACTCTAAAAGGCAGGTGGATGAATCTGACCGGTCCATTTGATATCGATGGTTCGAATGTTGATGATCCTGCTCAGATAGCAAACAAAGTGAAGGAGTATTTTGCATCTACATTCACACATGAGGAGTTAAGGTTTGAAAATGCCAGGTTATCAAATTGTAGCAGGGTGCTTAATGATTTTATAATAAATGAGAGCAAAGTGGAGGAGAAATTGTTGAAGTTAAACATAAGAAAGGCACCTGGGGTGGATGGGATCTATCCAGTTATATTAAAGGATGCGGCAAAGCAACTAAGCAAACCCTTAGCCATAATTATGAGAGCATCCTTGGACTCAGGAGAGGTCCCCACGGATTGGAGATGTGAAAATGTATCCCCAATTCACAAAGTGGGATCGAAGGTTAACACAAGTAATTACAGACCTGTTAGTTTGACTTCTGTTCCGGGTAAAATAATGGAGTCACTGGTTAAAAATGCATTGCAGGATCATTTAGACAAGACTGCAGCAATAATTCAGACACAGTATGGATTTGTTAAGGGAAAGTCTTGTCTGACAAATTTGATTGGTTATTATGATGTGGATACAAAGGAACTGAATGCAAAAAATAATTTTGATATCATATACTTGGATTTTAGGAAAGCTTTTGATGCTGTTGCATATGGAAGCCTACTTTACAAATTGGAGTAGAATGGTATTAAGGGTTAATTGCTACAACGGATCAAAGAATGGTTGAGTGGGAGAAAACAGAGGGTGGTAGTCAGTGGGTGCTGCTCTTCGTGGACTGTTATTAGTGGAGTCACATAGGGTTCAATGTTAGGTCATTGTTTTGTATATTTATCAGTGACATTGATGAAGATATATCAGGCTTAGTGTCGAAGTTTACAGATGATACAAAGGTTTGCAGGGTTGTTAATGACGGTAATGGCAGTGTGCTACTGCAACAGAATCTACAAAATTTGGGTAGATGGGATGAGAAGTGGCAACTGAAGTTTAACCTTGACAAATGCAAAGAACTGCATATGGGTAGAAGTAACCCCAAAGAAACGTACCGTGTGTTACTACACTCAAGGTGGTAGAAAATGAAAAGGACCTGGGAGTAATTATGCAGTCAGATGATGTGAAGTTTTCTGAGAAATGCAGACAGGCTGCCTGGGCAGGTTATGGGGTTTTGTCAATGATATATAGGAATTTTTCTAGCAGGGAAAAGGAAATGATTGTCCCTCTGTATAAGGCAATGGTCAGGCCATGCCTGCGTACAGGTCTGGAGGCCTCATTTGAGGATGTAGATTTGCTTGAGCGTGTACAGAAAAGGGCAACAAGGTTGGTGATGGGATCCTCTTACCAAGAGCAGCTTAAGTTCTGCAAATTGCAATGGCTGAAGACTAGGCACCTGCACGGTGATCTGATTTAGGTGCATAAGGCCTTGAATGGGTTGAGCACGCTGAATTCTGATGGGATTCTTCCACTTGTTCAGATTACGAATATGGGGGCATAAATTGAAATTAAGGAAAGACAGATGTGTGGAAATTTGCCTTTAGCCAGCAGGTGGTTAATTGCTGGAACAAACTTCTATCTGTCGTTGAAGATGATAGGTTAAATAAATTTAAGGAGGAACTGGACAAACATTTAGAGGAAATGGTTGTGTGGATTCTTTTTTTTTTTTTTTTTTGGCTGATGCTACATAAGCTCATACACTTGCTTTCTTGCAATCACATGCCACTACTACTACCTCTTACATTTGCCGTTCACAAAAAAGAAACATGGAGAACATTCTCTTAGGTGTACATAAATGTTTTACATTAGATCACAATAAAATTTATGAAAAACACATTTTACATATTATTTTAACATCAGTCTTGACAGCTTAGTCTTCTTAGATATTAATTCTGTTATTTCCACTCAGAGCTATTCTTTGAAATATCATTAAAATAATCCATTAATCTTGACCCCGTAATTAAATAGCAATAGTCGTTAGAGACACTGTTTGGCAACTGCAGGAATTATGCATTTCCTTATCTTGGATTAGGGGACTCATCCCCTCCAGAGACACCTACCCCCCCCCCCTTTCATACTGGGGTTACTTTCTGCCCATGTTGTAAATATTTTTCTTTAGTACTAAATTAGCAGGTGCCTCCGTAGCCAGGTGGGTAAAAGCAGCAGTGCGTAGCACACGCTCTTGATTAGACCGGGGTTCGAGCCTGTGGGCACCAAATATGGAGGATGCGGAAAGGTCAGGGAATGACCACCACATATCTCCGGAGCAATATGGCCTTAGTTGCTAATGCTCCTAAAAAAATCAAATAACAACTAAGTTAGCAGTTCATTTGTTAAGTTCTAAGTTAAACATTTGTTAGTCTTATATATAAATTTAGTTTAATAGACCATTACGAGAAAATACAGAAGTGTATTGATTTAATGCTTCACAACCTTGACCAACTTCGGTAGCCTGAACAAATATTTTTATGAAAATCTGGGCAAAAACAAATTAGTGTCATTTTTTGTAGTTAGTTACTATTTTTATGTGATGTTACATTTTTCGTAATAATTAAAATCACATTCCATAATTAAATTAAAATCACAAACCAACTAAACTCCAACTGCCACACAAAAAGCCCCAGAAACGATTTGCTAAAAATCAAGTTTAAATTTTTTTGTAATAAACTTTTAAATAAATTTAAATATTTCATAAAATTTTAAGACATGTCAGTGCTTGCTTGCTTCAATATTTAAGTTTTTTTTTTTTTATTCCAGTGATCCCATAAAAATCATGTCGATGTCAAAATAAAGAAAAGTTGATAATTGCACTATCATTGATTAATGATAATTGCACTGTCTTATTTGCAATGAAGCTTTGTTGGTGTTCAAGGAATATAATGTGAAACGTCGCTACACTACAAAACATGCCTAAAATTACGATAAATTTCATGGATCTTTGCAGAAGAAAAAACTCCAACTAAACTTTTTTAAATTCGACAGATTAGAACTTTTGCTCAACAAAATTTATCTGCAGTTAGAGCTAGTTTTCGAGCCTCCCAAATCATTGCCAAAGAAAAGGGCCTTTACAGATGGAGAATTTGTAAAATGAATTTGTGGCAATTGCAGAAATATGGTCTGAGAAAGTAAAAAATGTTGTGTCTGTAAGTTTACCTTCATCAAATGTAAACAACTGAAGATTTAGGAGCTGATCTTCAAAATCAACTCGTAGAAAAAGTTCTTGAATTCACCCATTTTTCAAATGCAATTGATGAGTGAAAATACAAGCCATACACTCAATTACTATGTTGTTGTTAAGGAGCATTAGCAACTAAGGCCATATTGCTCTGGGGTTATGCGGTGGTCATTCCCTGACCTTTCCGCATCCTCCGTATATGTGGTGGCTCACGGGCTCGAATCCCAGTCTAATCAAGCATGTGCTATGCACTGCTGCTCCTGCCCACCTGGCTATGAAGCTCCGCTCAATTACTAATTTATATCCAAGGTGTAGAACATGAAGAACAGTGTTTGAACCTCTGGTAGATCCAAATAAAGTTTTGCTTCCACCACTCCACATCAAACTGCGGCTCATGAAAAATTTTGTGAAGACTTTAGAAGTGTCCTGCATTCACATACTTGCAAGAGAAATTCCCGACTTAGTACAGAAAAAATTAAGGCAGGTATTTTCACTGGTCCACAAATAAGGCAACTTTTCAAAGACAAACAGTTCAAATGTGCCCTTAGTGATAGCGAGAAATAGCGTGGAAAGCCTTGAAATGTTTCAACTGGTTTTATAGGAAATGTTAAAGCTGGCAACTATAGGCAACTTGTGGAAGTTCTTATATTTCTTCCTGCTACTATATTTCTTCCTGCCAAAATGGTGGAAGTTCTCACCATGTTCGTCAGTGACGAACATGGTGAGCACTTCCACCAAGACATTGCCACGATGGAACAAAGATAAAAAAGCAAGTAGAGTGCCGACATGTTATCCAATTATTATTGGATGGTGAAAAGCTCCTGGATCTGATTACAACAAAAAAAGGTCCCATGTATGTATGTTTGTAGCTACATCTTACCACCATATAAATAAAAAAAAAAAATACCTTATACAAATATTTTTTCGAAAACAAGAACCAATCTGCCATTTTAAGTATTACTTGCACGTTCAGAACCCCAAAACTATAAAGTAAACTTACTTCATGCCTATAACAAGATATGACCTAAAATTTGTTTATCGGTGTATTTTATTAGTGTATAAGCAACTACAGCCACTCCCTGACTTATGTAATACTCAACTTATGAAATCCGACTTTACATGTTTTTGCCGGCCAGTGAAAACTTAAAAAAATTGTGGAAACTTATTTCGCATCCCTATTTCTCTCTCTGAAGGGTCATTTTTATAATGAAAATTGTAAAGCAATTTCCATTATAAGAATCAATTTTGAACGCCTTTGTGATATTTTTCTAAAACACATTTCTGGAGGTCACGACCATAAAACAATGTGCAGTTTCCGGTTTATTGAGCTTTTCTGTTAGTGAATCTAATTATAAACAGGTAGTAAACTCTATCTTATTGCATTTGCGATAATACCGATAACTGCTATTATGGTAAAATGTGTTCCCCTTCACTGGAATCTTCAATCATATAAAATAAATTTTCAGAACTTTCTCTTCATTCCTATTTACTTATTACAATAATGAAGGGAAAGCGACCAACAGAAAGTGCTGGCAGTGCTAGGAAACAAAACAAAATTGATTTAGAAATGAAGATCATTAATTAAGAAGTACGAAGCAGGACAAAGTTTGTCATCTATTGCACGGAATTAGGTCTCGCTGCTTCAACAGTGGGACTGTGCACATAAAAGAACATGTTAAAGGATCAACATATTTCATACCGGGGCCAGTCCACCGCAACAGTGATCAGGTGCTATATCGAAGATGGAAAAGCTATTAATAATATGGACCCCCCCCAAATCTAACGGCCATTCAAGCAAGAAGTATTTATGAAAATAACGATAAGTACAGCAAACCCCAAGTCAAGTTAGTGGCAAGAAATGGGTGGTTTAATAGGTTCAAACATCACGCTGGTTTCCAAAACATGTGGTTTTAGTGCATTATAGCCTTAGTTGCTAATGTGCCAATAAAACCCAACCAACCATCCAAAACATTAAAGTATGTGGTGAAGTGGCCAGGGCCGATTCTGAAGCTGCAGAGAAATTTTGTGATGTGTTGGAAAAAACCGCTTCTAAATCTCCACAGCGGCGGTGTGCTTATCAGCTGGTGAGTTAATTCTGGCAATGATATTCGAAAGATAAAACTTGCTGATGTTATGCCCATCTCCTCTCTCTTTTTGTACACTTGTAATTTTTCCTGCGCATGAGATAAAAAAAAATGAATAATTCTATTTACATGTTCGTCCAACATTTCTTTTTTGCTTCTGTCAAATTCAGCATGGATAGTTGCGAGTGCAGAATTTCACTAAATGCTTATTTAAGTAATAATTAATAATAATAAGTAATAACTGCTTATTACATGGGACAAGCAATCACTGCCCATGTAACTTCTAGTCCCATGCAAACCCTTGTAATCCTCCCTCACTTTTCAGGCTACCTGCATGTCAAAATGGAAGCAATGAATTATTTCCACCTTTGCTTTCATATTATTAGTCTTAGTAGCCCTTGCTTCCAAACTAAGTTTCCAACCTGCTCAACACTGCCTCTGTTCAAGTGTATCTCATCTCTATAAAAACAGTCCTGTCCATTAACAAGCTACTGGCCCTGCTGCAAAAACTTCTACTCCACAAGCCTTGCACATTTAGGGCCAAATTTAGCAGCATGACATCATAAACTCCCCATTGTGTTTTGACAAAATTTCACTATTTTCAAATTCAGCTCTAACTCATGGTCTGTTATCAACATGAGCTCATACTTAAGTAAAGTCTCAGAATGCATGTCATTAGTACCATATGTAACGATATTGCCTTTTATGTCCTCAAAAGATAATTTTTCTACAATATTGCCAACTTTCTATGGAGAATGACAAATATTTAAGAGAACTAGCTTAAGCTACAAAAACAGGTAAATGGTAAAGAGGTCTGTAAAGACTGGAAATTGAAAACAAGTGGTGAACCTAAGAATTATTATAAATTTTTGTCAAATAAAGCTATTAAACCCTTATTGGAGTATAAAATAAAGTGCAGGTGGGCTAATGTATGAAAAAGGCTAAAGAAAAATGATTTTGGAAAGATTTTATGGGAAACATATCCTAAAGGTGAGGGAAAATTTTTTTGGTATTTAGAAGAGAAAGATATTTCAGAAGTATGGAATAAATAGAGTATGGTCGCAGTGTAACAAAATCATTTCCTGTCCCTTGCCAATTTACTATGCATCTTATGTAAGAATATTTCATTATAACAAATATCAGTGTACCAAAAATACCAGTTTATTTGAAATAAAAATTCATTGAACTATGAAAAAATATAATTGCCATTATGAAAATCCCCAAATAACATACCAGTGGTTCCCAAACTGTGTACTGCGACGCCCCAGTGAACTCACAGGGGCACCGCAGGATATTTAAAATTTTCAAGGGAAACACAGTGATACTTGACATCTGAATACACCGCTTGAGGTAGTTCACAGTTTCAACATTACTTGTTAAGTTGTTTGGACCAACACTACTTAATAAACAATTAGGTATTTCTTTTGGCCTAGGGCTGCCGTGAACCAAGAAAGTTTGGGAACCTCTGTGATATACATTTTTAATCATTGATCTTCAGAATCTGGCACATCTGCACCAACTTGATAACTAGTCAGTTAGTCTCTTTGAAATTATTGGCTATTGATCTGTTTACCTTTCTAACATTTTACTGCATTTCATATAACAAAATTTCATTGTAAATTATGGTTTCCCATGTTGTATTGGCATATTATAATTTCATAATCTGCTAAACAAAGCATCACTGAACAGGAGGAAAGATTGAAATTTGGAAATGTATTCTATTAATGAGTTATGATACTATGTATCAAAGCAGTAAATATAGATGAAATTAGACCAGAAATGCTGAAGGAAGTTTCACAAAGGGGAAAAAAATAAATGAAATAAAAGTGTTATGTGGAATTTAAAGGCATTCCACCCCTTACTTTACTAGGTAAAATTGGAGGAAGTACCATTGTGTAGCGTTGTGAAAGAACAGTCACAAGCTGTTCTCCCACAAAGTTGACATTTGCATTAAGATATAATAAATCATGGACTAAGAACTTTTAGAGTAACCTTACTATTAAATAAGCATATGAAAAAGTACCTAGGTACTAGAGAATTAAGTGCACATGAAAAACACAGCCCAGATGTGCAAGCTATTTAACATGTAGTCCAATGTGAAAATCGACTTTATTGTAATACCTTCATGCAAAAGATGACTGTGGATGTCCCTTTTTTACAGTCATCTTTTGTACTGCAGGTAGTGAAATATTACAGTAAAACCCTGTCTTATCAAAAGTAGAAATTAATTCTTTCCATTTAAAAAAATATAACTGAAGAATTTTTATCAACTGATGTAAGCCAAATATATTTTTTCTTACATCAGATGATAATCCTTTTCTTAATCATGTAGTACATTTTATCGCAGAGCTACTGAAGGGATAGAAGTAAACCACACAACTGTATATAATAAATCACGGACTAAGAACTTTTACAGTAACTTTGGTGTTGGAGATATACGTTGGCACTTCTCCAATCCAAGGGAATTTCTCCCAAAGTCCAGTGAAGCCCCCAACAATTAATCTTAATGATCAATGCACTGTCTTGCAGATTAAATAAGCATATGACAAGTACCTAGGTACTAGATAATTAAGTTGCACATGAAAAACACAGCCCAGATGCACAAGTTATTTAACATATAGTCCAGTGTGAAAGTTGACTTTATAAGCTTTCTATAAATTATAAATCTGTAGAATTTAGCATTTCATTTCCATATCTCATGACATGAAATGCTGAAATGGAAAAAATAAAATGCCCTTTTTGAATGTTATATTTTGTGGTAAAATGCAAATTTTAAAAAATCCATGTGCTTTTGTCTTATCCAGCAGTAACAGGTTAAGTCAACTTATGTACTTCATTGAATTATACCATAAACAGAATGTTTTCTTACTTAATATTAGTGACTTTTTGCTTGTTATGAATGACATTGCTTAAAGACAAGTGACATTTAATTGGAAGGTGATAGTAATGGTTGCTGGTCATCAGTTTTTGAGAAAATTTTTGATCTTAACAACATCCACAGCTTAGACTATATTGTGCCAATGTATAGGTTCACAGGGGCCAAATCCAGAATAACTTACCCATTGCGTAAGTTATGCTGGAGTTGCTGTTCCTGATGAGACAACATTTTTCTACACCAAAACACTGCTTCCACTTCTCTGATTATCTTAAGTCTATTTAACTCATCTTGAAGTGTTGCTTGTTTCTGAACCTTAGCCATTAATTACTCTACCAAAGTTGACATCATCTGCAAATTTTAACACCCACACCCTGTATCCCTCTCCAAATATTATTTAGGGGAGCCCCACTTCTTAGTTGTTAAAATCTTTACATTAATCACAACTCACTACCCTTGCAATCCATCTAACAATTTTTCTCACTGATTCCAATGTATTATAGCTTATACAATAACCTCTTATTCATCAAGTGCACGAGTAACTGTCAAAATAAAATAAATAAATAAATTTTCTGTTTATACTCCGGCACGACAACCAAGTCAGTAGAGTTTACAATAAATCGTCAATACAAATATTTATCGTATTTAGTAGTCACGGGCTTGAACCCCGGTCCACTCAAGGAACGCGTGCTATGCACTCTCGCTCCTGACCACTGGGCTACGTCAGGCGGGTTTTGGTTAAACATGATTTTTCCCTTACAAAACTATGCTGCCGTTTCCTTCAGAATTCCATTTTTATCTAAATGATTCTGTACTGCACTCTTGTTTATTGCTCCCATGGTTTTTTCTTCTACTAGGTCAAATTGATCAGTCAGTAGTTACCCATTTCCATTTTAGAGCAGCCTTTATGTGTTGGAGATATACGTTGGCACTTCTCCAATCCAAGGGAATTTCTCCCAAAGTCCAGTGAAGCCCCCAACATTTAATCTTAATGATCAATGCACTCTTTTGCCATCTCTCTCTCTCTCCAGAACTACTGAGCATATGCCATCAACTCCAGGAGCCTTACTTTCCTTTAGATTCAAAAGTTTTTCTAGTCAACAATCTGAAACATCAGTATTGCTAATTTCATGCTTTAGATCTTCTTTTAACCCTCCAGTGGCAGTGCTTCTAACTGTTACAAACATAGTTGCACTACACCTGACAGATGTAAATTTTCATTTTAAATTCCTGGGAATTTTTTTTTTTTTTAAATTCTGTTTGGAATTCTTTTATCTTTTCTTAATAGATTGCAATACCAATGAATTTAAGTTTTAATAAAAAAATAAAGATGAAGCTAAATTAGCCTCTTCCATTTTCCAGTTTAAAAAAATCATTAATCATAAATTTAAAACATGCATATATTTCTGCTTATTATATACATAAATATTTTTAAAAAAAATTAATGTATAGATACATTCACTTCCATTTTCAAAATTGGCACACTATGAATTATGCAAAATTTGAATATCACAAATGTTTGCTAAGCCTACTCTAAGTGATAATCACTTTGTGTTTATTATTCAAAAATAATGACTCAAAAAATACAGTGGAATCTCGTTAATACAAAGTTCAAGGGACCTAAATGTTCACGTTTTGTAATAACAAGGTTTGTAGTAACGAGCTCCCCCAAAAGTGTCAATTTTACCGTTTTTTTTTTTTTTTTTTTTGGTACATACTGTATATCTAAGAATAATAATAAAAAGCCTTGTCTAACAATACAGTAATAGGAATAACATATTTTTTAAAGATTTTATTTTATTTGTAAGATAAACTAAGAGAAAATCAATATTAACAGAAATGAAAATATTGTACACTATATATTTTGATATATACAATATTTTAGTTGTAAAATAATAAGAGGAGTTTACCTCAATATAGTACATTGAACACTTCCGTATGATACTCTCCAGAAATTAAAACGAAAAACTTACATTAGAGTAACAAATTTAAAAAAAAAAATTTAAATCAATTTAATGCAATTAACAAAAAAATTGCAAAAACAATTTTCCTTCCTTGAAGCTGACAACGCTTTGATTCCTGTGATCACAACATACAGTTGAAAAGCATTATCAGCTTCAGGAAGGAAAATCGTTTTCGCAATTTTTTCGTTAATCGCATTAAATTGAGTTTAATTGTGTTAAATTGAGTTTTAATTATTTTTTAAATTAAAAAAAAAATTTAATTATTTGTTACTCTAATGTAAGTTTTTCGTTTTAATTTCTGGAGAGTATCATATGGAAGTGTTCTACGTACTATATTGAGGTAAACTCTTATTATTTTACAAATATTGATATCAACGTAGAACGTATTGAGCATTACAGCTCTGGTTCATACCATCTAAACAATATTTTAGCATCACAGTAAAAAGAATTGCAATCATTAACTTTTTAATAAATTAATCTAATTTAAAGAAAGAATCCAATGATGTTGGCACAGTTTTTGTCCTATATGCATTTTTAACTACAGCACAGATGTTATCAAATGTAATAGTTGTTTCTTTATCAACGTTACTGCAGGCCAACACATTCTCTATTATGTTCAATGCATTTTGAGCATTTTTTTTAGATGGCAGTGTGCACATTTCTTCACTTTCACTAGTAACAAAAACATTATTGTTTTGTTTGGTATTCAGCAGCTCTTCTGGTGTTGGTGTTGCAGTGGTAGCAACTTCATCATCCACCTTCACAAACTTCAAATTCGCCAACAAAATCCATATGCTCCTTCAAATTCCTCCATTCCTCACTGTAGCTATCACATTCGTCTGCTGGATCATGTTTTTTGATGATGTTCTCTCCAAAGCCACTCTTTCTGAAGCAGTTGATTATTACACTTGATGTAATACTTTCCCACGCAATAACAAAATTACAGATAGCATCCAAGACATTCCAATTTGGCTGCAAATTGTTCCCTCCTATGTTGCGGATCAAGTACCTTATCAGGCGGGCTCTTTATGCTCTCTTGAGGTTATAAATAAGGCCTTGATCCAGTGGTTGCATTAAACTGGTGGTATTGGGGGTAAAAACAACAGCCGTATATTTGTCAACTTGAGTGTCTCGGCAGAATGTGCTGTACAACAGTCTAGAATCATCAACATTTTCCTTTTTTTTGAAGCCATTCTTCTGTCCAATTTTGATAACCAAGGCTGAAAAATTTTGACCATAAGCCAAGCACTTCTATCGGCCTCATAATCACAGGAAAGTTGGTTAACTGCTTAAAAACATCTTGGCTTGGAAAACTTACCAATCACAAGTGGGTGTAGTTTTGTACTGCCATCTGAATTGCAGCATAACAAAACAGTGAGTCTTTGTTTACTTAATTTTCCACCATGACAAGACTTTCCTCAAACAGCAAATGTTTTGTTTGGCAGCAAATTATAAAATAAACCTGTCCCGTCAAGATTAAAAATATCCTTTGCCTCATATTTTTCAAGGATGGACCATACATATCTTTGTCAACTAATCCAGACTCATTGCAAACATTTTGTGAAACCAAGTATTCCTGTCTTTAAATCTTTGGAGCCAGTCATTGCTGCATTTGAAGTCGCTAATCTCATGTTGCTGAGCTAGATAATTGGCCTTTTCTTGCAAAATCGGACCTGATGATATTGGCAAATTGGATGCACACATTTGTTGGTACCACTCGAAAAGTTTTGTTTCAAGCTCTTCGTGTTTTGCACCACGAATTTGTTTCCTGTTTTGCACCACGAATTTGTTTCCTGTTTCACGCACTTAAAGTCTTTTTCGGTTTTTCAGTATTGTAGATAAATTAATGATGTATTCCTTTGCTCAAAACATACAAAAAATGACAATATTTATTTCTCACGGGGTGAAAAAGAACTTTGTAATACATATTAACCGAATTCTGTAATAAACAAATATATTTACGTAGAAAAGCCTATCCTTTCACAGGGGGAATGGTATGCGCTTCATATAAACGAGTACTTTATATAAACGAGTTTGTATTAACGAGATTTTACTGTAATACTGACTCTTAAAAAATACATAGTTTATGATGTTAATTGTTAAATTTGTTAGATCATGTGGGAAAGTTTTATAACTTGAAATGGAAACAAAATTTCAAGCTTTGTAGAATTAGTGTTTCACACTAGCATTATGAGTTAAAAGTGAAACAGGTTGGGTGCACTTATGCTATAACCATACAATAATGATAAAAATTCAAAAACCATACCTTGTAAAAATGTCTATATTTATGAAGGTACAGAAATATCAGATTTTTCTCTTCAACCAACAATTAACATGGGCTATTCGTTTAAGTTATACCTCACACTTGTAGTACTGGCAGGGCAGAGTTAAACATGATCTGTCTAGTTCTTATTTGTGTGCATGTGCTTCATATATCTACTCATTATGAGAATGTTTATATCGGGAAAAATATATATTTTATGTGGTGATGTGGCACTGCTGAGGGAGTGTATATTGAAAATATGCAGTTCCTCAGCAGTTTGAAGATGGATAGATCTGGTACGAGGACTGGTACAAAAGTAATGCCTCCTAATTTTTCGCTTTCAAATGTGGTGCTGTAGATCATTTGGCATGTCACTGAGAGGTCTCTTGTTTTACCATACTGAGTGGCGCTGTGATCGGTCTCGTGAGTGCAACACACAGATAAGTCAAAATGGTGGATGTTACAGATATACATATCAAAGAGTGGCGATTGAATTTCTTACCAAGGAAGAAGTGATGTCTGTTGAAATCCATAGCTATCTCTTTTTTATTGTTATTTGGTTTTTAGGAGCATTAGCAACTAAGGTCATATTGTTCCGGGGATATGCAGTGGTCATTACCTGACCTTTCTGCATCCTCCATATTTGGTGATCAAGGGCCTGAACCCCGGTCTAATCAAAAAGTGTGTGCTACGTACTGCTCATAGCCATCTCAAAAATGTTTATGGTGACAATACTGTAGATGTGAATACAGTTAGACACTGGGTAAGACACTTTTAAGAGTGGGGAAGTGACATTGTTGACAAGCCCCAAAGCAGCTGGCCCGTGACAACAGACAACAACAGCTGAATCGATGCACTGATCAAAGAGGACCGCCACATCACAACACATGAATTGTGAGATGCAGTAGGTATATGGTGTGATAACCATAAAGGAACTAGGCTACAAAAAGGTTTGTGCTGGGTGGGTCCCAAAAATGCTGACACATGAGTACAAAGAAGCCCAGAAATTCATTTGTATGGAACTTCTCCAGGGCTATGAAAGTGAATGAGAGGTTTTTCTTTCACGCATAGTCACAGGTAATGAAACCAGGGTCCACCATTATGACCGAAGAGACATTATGACCCTGAAACAAAGAGAAAATGCACAACCCCCACACCAACCTGTGCACGATGGAGGCTATTGCAAAACTGGGGTGCACTGTTCTTCCTCACCCCGCCATAGCCTGGATCTTGCACCTTCCGACTATCACCTCTTTGTCCTGCTGAAGGATGCACTCCGTGGAACCCATGTTGCGGATGACAACCAGCTCAAGCACAGTATTCACGAAGCCTCTGATGCAAGAGTAAGGAGTTTTACAGGATTGGAATACATCTGACTCTGAGATGGAGGAAGGAAGTGCATAGAAAATGACTTGGCAGAAAAATAAGTGTATTGTTTATTAATTATTGGGGATTAAAAAATTATTGGGAAGTAAAAGGCATAGTTGTAGGAATTAAATTTTCTGAGGAACAAAATAGGCATTACTTTTGTACTGCCTATTTTGTACATAAATGGCTGTTGAAGTGCTTCAAGGATAGTTGTTTTCATTTTATGGTGAATCAGCAGTTTAGGGCCATATTCACAGGCCAATCTGCATGTTGTGTGATTTTTCTGAAAATTCTACTCTATCCAAGATTGGTTTACTATAGCTTTTTGAAGAGAGCTTGAAAAATATTACTCCAGCCTCCAATAGATTCACACACTTAAAGATGGATACAATAACACTGAGGCTAATACAAGGTAGGAGACCTTGCACATTAACAAATGATGAATTTGGATCCTACAGTCAGTATTACTTGGACCAATTATCAAATAAGAAGGAAGATGTAGCACCTCTTAAGTTGAAATATATCATGTGGTAGTAGCCAAGCCATAATATCTGATATATCAAATCAAGATTATACATGTTTTTATAGCAGATCATATGGAAACAAGTTGAAAATTTAAAAGAAAGTTTAACAGTTGTTACTACCTGATCTGCTGACTATGGTATGTGACCATGATCCAAGATTTCTAAAAGCAGTAGTGGCAATAGATGAAGCATATCCTTATAACCCATTGACAAAACATCAACCCTCTGAATGGAAGCTTCCCTTCATGTCTCTCAGAAAGAAAGAAAGGGAAAAAAATTGGCTTGACAGGGCTAAAGGTAGAGTTATATTTTTAACTATAAAGGTACAATTCATTATGAATTTATAGTACGTTAGACTGTTAATAAAAAACTCTACATTTTTAAATCATTAAGTGCATGTAATCAGAAGTATCAGATCTAATCTGCGGGAAAGGAAAGTTTGGAAGTTACTCCACAAATAGCAACAACTTCTGAATATCTTTCCAAAACTATTTTTTTTAACCCCACCACTGAATTAGGTGATAGCCAGGCAACGCCTTGAGTACATGTCTGGAGGCCTCATTTAAGAAAGGATGTAGATTTTCTTGAGCATGTACAGAGAAGGGCAAGAAGATTAGTGAGGGGAAATGAAGGGGTCCTCTTACCAAGTTCTGCAAATTGCAGTGGCTGGAGACGAGGCATCTGCAGGGTGATCTGATTGAGGTGTACAAGGCCTTGAATGGGTTGAACATGCTGAATTCTGATGGGATTCTTCTGCTTGCTCATATTACGAACCTAAGCATAAATTCAAATTGAGGAAAGACAGTTCTAGAATAGATGTGCAGAAATTTGCCTTTAGCCAGCAGGTGGTTAATTGCTGGAACAAACTTCCATCTGTCATTGTGGAAGTTGATAGCTTAAATAAATTTAAGGAGGAACTGGACCAACTTTTAGAGGGATTGGTTGTGTGAATTTTTTATTTTATTTTTGGCTGATGCTACATAAGCTCATACGCTTCCTTTCTTGCATCACATGCCTCTATTACTATTAATGAATTCATTAACACATTTGCTGTGTCGAAAATACGCATTCAATTGGTACCCCAAATGCTGTGCTGTAACACATACAGGCAGTCATTTTTAAGCAGTCTTATGAGTGGTGCAAAAGTAGTCATGTGAAATGAACTAATCAATTTTATTGGCACACTGATTGAACTCTGGGCTATTAGAATCTGATTCATTTTTGTTTATTGCTTATTTGAGATTAGTTTTACGTAAAATAAACTTTTGATAAAATTCAGTTTTGTTCTAATTTGCAGCTTAGCCCGTAAGTGTTTGCTTTTAGTTATGAATTAGACTTAATTTTCAGAATGTTGAGAATTTCAGAATGTTATTATTCTCAACATTCCAAGAATTGCGGCATTGAACAGCTCTCTCAAATATAGGTGGCAAGGAACATGTTAAAGGAACGATTTTCTGATGAAGCAGAATTCTGGCAGATAAGGCAAACACATAATCGAGAAACTTTTTAAAAAGGACTTTTCTTTAAAAAGGACTTTTTTCTTACACCTAAGAAAAAAGACATTTAAATAGAAAAGGTCATTATTTTGTGGGAAGGAAAAAAAAAAAGTCAGTGTGCAATTATCTGTAAATATTATATTTGTTTAAATAAAAATCCCAGAACATTATATGATCATACCTTGTATGAAAATGTTTTGCAGACTTTTTTGATTTTGAATAAACACAATTTGATATATTTGCAGTTTTTTTTTTTTTTTTGTTGTTGTTTTTTTCTCTCAGTATAGTGAGGAACAAACTAAATACTTTCTGTATAAGTAATCTCATGCTGGTGATATTTTTGTTCCATATGGCAAACTAAAACTGTTCCAGTTTCCTTCTGAAACAAGACCAAAATAGCCAAGTTCAAGCAAATTATCATACTTGTATAAACATTTATCTACAAATTAGGAGAAGAGATATTTTCGTACATAACATAAAAAAATAGGTACAAGATTTCAAGATCTTAATACAGATATCAAACTGAAATAAAACTGTAATAAATAATAAAATTATACAATTATCTTTTATTATATTATAGTCTGTCACACTATTATTATATTACATACATTAAAATTATATCATAATTAAAAAAAAATGCTTACTGTAAAAATTTGTGAAAAGTGGTATAAATAAAGCTTTTGTGGATTACACCTACATTGGATTACTGATAAATATACATTATATTGCAAATATCAAATGTTACCTCATTTCACCCATCTTATCCTCAATGTTATATTTACCACAACAGCATATTTTGCAATGCAGGGCAATCTGAGTAGTTTAATGGTCAGCACAACAAAAAACATGTGCCTAAAACAAGATCGTACACAAGATAGATCATATTAACCAACTTATTATTTCATGTTCCCAATATTTGTACGAAACAATCTGAATATTCAAAACAGATTTTAAAATATTCCAAGTCTAGAATTTATGAATACTTTCAATTAGATCTATAAGTTTTAATAATAAAAGATGAAATTATAAACATTTAATATAATTTAAAATTGTGGGGTGTGGTGGTAAAACTATCGTACTTCTAGGTCCCCCACCACTGCAGGAAAGTCTGAATAGTTAAGAGGGCCTGATAGCTAGTTTGGTTATGGTTACTAAAGATCACACAGGGGCCACTCTACATTTTGGTGGGGCCCTACAATTTATAGTTTTGCCACAGGTGGTATTAAAGATCACACGGGGGGGCCACTCTACATTTTGGTGGGGACCTACAATTTATAGTTTTACCACAGGTGGAATGTGACTTAAACAGGCACTGAATTGTAACGAAGGGAATTAAGATACTTTTATTGAGCCTCCAATTAAAGCAATTGCTTTGTGATGCAGCTATTATCCATTTGTGGTAAACCAGCCCAGTTTCATTTCAGTAGCTATGCCAGAAGTTTTATAATACATAAACAGGAAAAACAGTACAAAAACTTTTTACACAATAAACATTCACAAAATTGATAGCAAAATTAACACATACACTTATTAAATGGTTCCTCAACTGTTTAAAAAAATTTAAATACAGAAATATATATATATATAATATATGGAATACTAGAAGTGCACAGCACTATTCAAATATTTCAGACAAAAGTTAATTCAAGACTGAAATATAAAGCGGTGACAGATTATTACCTCCCAACTGAGAATTTGCAATAAAAACATAGTAATGTATAAGAATTTTCTGGGAAAGATGGGGAGAGAGAAAAAAAAAGCTGCCTTCTTTCATTAAATCTGCTACAGTACTATTAACAAGCCATGCTGAAACCTACAAATAAGACCAAATAATGCTTATCAAAATAATTAAATTGATATTTAAACAACTGACAGGCATTTATAATCTTCCCAGAAAAAAGCTGAGCACTGTTTACCAATAGACATCACAAAGCATGGTAGGCATGCTAGGAACAATGCATTACTATTTTTTTTTGTCTTTTCTGAAGAGTTACAAAAAAAAAAAAAAAACAGCCACACGTGGGCTTCTATGAGCAATAAACACTGTGATATGTAATTAAATAATATTTAATCCTTTTTAGAACTTATCCTCTGGTAGCCCTTACTAGGAGTACTGATATCAAGTTTCTCCCAAGCATCATCATCCCAACCTGTATCCCAATCTCCTTTCCTACCCTCAGATTCACCTGCACCACTTTCATCTCCAAAGTCTATTAGAAGCTTCTCATTCTCCTGTCCCTTTTTTGTCTTTGACAACAAAGGAGAGTGGCTAACTTGCTTTTTTGACTGTTGGGGTGAACTATGTTTAGCTTTGGTAGACTTTTTTGTTGTTTTAATTGGGGAAGATTTGTCTTCCCATTCTTCTTGCTCCCATTCGTTCCAATCTGTAGAAGACTTGCTTGCTTTGCTTGGAGAACTAAAATATAGACAAAATATCAGAAAAATTAGTATTTCAATCTGAATTTCAATAATTAAGATTTTATTTCAAGCTTTCCTTAAAATATTCACCATTATTAATTTAGATTATTTTAGTTATAGATACCATTAGTCTTTGCCACTGAATTCCAAAGAGAAGATTCTAAATATCAAAGGGAAATTTACTAAAGAGCTAAACTAAGAAAGGTTATAGATTGATAAAACAGGTAGTGAAGAAAAATTATTGTATATGTTCTGTATCTCAAAATAACCAATATAGGTTAGTTCTTTGTATATAGAACTATGTATATGTATAATAAATTAAGTTTATTACTTAAACAGAAAAAGGAAGTGAAAACCCAAAATGAGCTAAATATTTCAGAGTATCACTCGTTTAGTAGATAATGTTCACATTTTGAAAGTTGGGAATGATGGATTAAATGCAAAACAGTCACCCGTAAGACCATGTACTTTTTTTTTCTTGCTAATGGGGAAGAGAGCTCGCTCGTCTAATAAATTAAGTTCAAGCCTAATCTACACCAAATTATATGAAATGCATTCCTACAAAACGAAGAGGATAAGATACTTGTAGGAGAAAAATTTGATGTTTTTTATTGAAGTAGTCTTAAAAGTGATGATGGTCTTTAAGTTCTTTAAGCTAGCAAAAGAGATGGAAATCTGCTGAAGAATACTAAAGGGAGATATTTTTCACAGATACAGGTCAAACTTTTTATTAAATTTGATGCATACCCATAGGGCTTTGTTCCAATCTCAGTTTACTATATGTATTGATTATAGGTTGAAAGTAAAATAAATTTTCAGTCTCAAATATTTTATCATAAATTTTTGGCCATGCTAAATATGATAAAATATATTTATATTTTATCATATTTAGAATAAATATGAACATGGCCAAAAATATAAATATTTATATTTTTGGCCATGCTAAATATGATAAAATAAATCTGCAGCCATCTTCAATCCGCTGCAGGATGGAGGTCTCAACAAGTCATGTTAGGGAATGGACCATAATCTGCACTAGTCTAGTGCAGGTTGGCAGATCGTATTTAGCAGTCAGGAGCTTGAACTCTAGTCTACTCAAGGACTGTGTACTATTACACTCTCACTTCCAACCACTTGGCTACAGAGGCTATATGCTAAATATGATATTAATTATCATTGATAAAACTCGTTATTAGGACAACAGAAACAGGTATGCATGAGCCATTCATAATGTTTGGCTATCTGTCTGCTCAAAGCTCCTGTTGAGTAGCAGAGAGAGATGGCCATGTGAATGAATGGATTACTGTTAATTTCCAGTTATTAATAATTTCAGATTTATCTGTTTAGTCTAGTATAGTATATCTATAGCATTAATGATAAAGTCATTTTAAACTTAGGCTGCTAACAGTCACTAAATTTGTTAGCCAACACCAATAGGCTAAAAATGCCTGAAATGCAACCATATACCTGCATTCTCTTCTTGAAATCAGATCCATAGTTATTAATCAGATCCAACACAAAGGAATTGGTTAATGTGTGTATAATGTATAACTGTAGCAATAAGCATTAGTGCCGCACAGTAATAGCCCATCCTTAACAATCTAAACCATAATAAATAGAATATTTAGTTGTATTAAAAAAAAAAAAAATATATATATATATAAACACCAAGAAATTAGATTTTTTTTAAAGCATCAAGAGCACGCTAAACCATACAAAGCAATGTGGTTATCAAGTAACTTTTGGGTGATTATGCATAAGCTTTTTCTGAGTAGTGCTCTGTTGTCAAGGAGAAACAAATTAGTTCTTGCAGACTAAATGATATTTGACCAAGGCTCCAGGAGAAATAAGTTAATAACAAAGAAATTTAAAATCTTTCATTTTTGTTTCTAAATGTGGGGTATCCCCCCTGTAAGAGGTAAAAATTTTATTTATGGTAGGGTAGAAATGAGTCTGCAATTGACAAACATTTACAACAAAGTTGTTGAACAAATTAATGGTTATTGCATTTTTCTAAGTGTTTAAATTGAGGGACAGCTTGCTGTCAATCAAGATTTTAGGAGCAATCCAATCCTGCAAAGACCAACCTCCTCAAAGTTATCAAGATATTTAATTTCTTAAACAAATCAGGTGAAATTAGGTTTAGATAAGGACAAAAAATAAAAAATAAAAATTTAAAAAAAAAAATCCATGATATTAATTATGTTTTTATTTGTTTCTGTTGTCCTAATAACAAGTTTTATCAATTATAAAACAAGTTTTATAATTGATAAAACTTGTTATTAGGACAACAGAAACAGGTATGCATGAGCCATTCATAATGTTTGGCTATCTGTCTGCTCAAAGCTCCTGTTGAGTAGCAGAGAGATGGCCATGTGAATGAATGAAACCCAGAGCCAGGCATGCAGGGAACCCTGCACAATTTCAGCAATTTTGTGCTCTTTGTCTACACAGCTCAAATTCTCAACACCTTTCAACAAAAGTGTTTTCTTTGATTTCTTCAGTGAAAATTTCAGAAATCCCTATTAATTACCACAAACTGAGAAACTTCAGGATCGAGGTAAAGTATTTTTTGATAATTATATACACGGATTTAAAAACATGAATTTTAAATCAGCGGCATCTCTTGTATACTGCTGATTTTAAATTCAAGTGAGCACTAAATGCTTTATGGCAATGCATAAAGTTATGTTCTCTGGCTTTGTGTCATGGAGGATTCTTGGTCTAATTTCTAAAGCACATAGGTTTTTACTGACATTTCATTTGCTGTCAGTGAAATGTCAACCAGTGCTGTACCTAGGTACAGATGGCCCCTGGAATGTAGGGAGACTGAACTCTGATGATATTTAAATTTTTTTAAATATAAAAAATGGTTCTTTCTTAATATAATAAGAAACAATTCAGTACTGGCTTATTTATATTACAGTAAATTTATTTTATAATCAGATTTTAAAATAAATAATTTTTGCCCATTTTTATTATTTAAACCTAGTTTTAATGCAACAAAAACCCACAATAATGCAAATTCACGTTTAAAACTGTTCGCTTTCCTCTGAATGTGAATTTCCTCTGAATCATATAGTCTAGAATGAGATGGAAGATACATGTGTGTGCTAATGCAGTACGTTACAAGTTGCAACCTGCACTAGAGCACAGTACTGTCTATTGCTGAGTGGAATATATTTCAGTGCCTTGACAACCAGACCAAACCATTTGCAGAAGGGTAAGGTAAACAGGCGCCTGACTTAGGAGTACATGATATGTACTAGTATGGTTGATTGTAGTAAGATTTAAGGAGCATCAGTGACTAAGGCCATATTGCTCCTTGTATACTGTCTGTAAATTGAGTGCGTTCTGTGGTCAATTTTTTGTTTTGCTCGGAAAAAACCCCCGAGTTTCCAGGAGGTAAAAACCATGCCACCTTTTGCCTTAGACTGACTAACTCAGCTACATTATGAAAAAAGACCCATAAAAATTCCTCACGTCATTACCGGGACTCAAACTTAGGTCTTTTCCACCTGGTATGGGATGGACAACAATTCTACCAAGTGTGCTACCCATGAGGGCACTGTGTACTAGTAGGTACCTTGAAGATGAAGCAAGACGTTCTAGTTTAATTGTACCTAAAAGTCAACCTATAAGAAGAGCTGTTCTATCTACAGGTTTATCAGAAATAACAATTAAACTGAACAGAAAAGAATGTGCATTGCTGTTGCACTCGGAAGATAAATTAAAATCTCCATTTATGAAGAAGAAAAGAAAAAAAAAAAAAAAAAAACCGGCAAGTAGGAAGAGTTCATGAGATAGATGATTTTGATATATGCACTATTCAAGAATTTTAGTGTTGACAGATATGTATCCACTTTAAATAAATTGTTGCCAGTTATAATGCAGAAATTGGATTTTCCATTCAGGGAAAATCCAATGCACTGTATCATAGCATTTAACAAGACAAGTTTCTGAACACTTTGTTGCAGAAGCAAGGTATTATAAGAGTGGTTAATGAGACAATGTATCATTGCAGTCTAGTATGCGTAAATGTGAATTATTAGAAATTATCAGTCATTTAAATATTCCAAAAACATAACAGTGGATAGAGTACTGCACGAGTACATTGCCTTAAGATTACCGCCATATCGTTGCAATTTAAACCCTTTTGAATTAATATGGGCTCAAATGAAAAATTATTTGAAATAAAAATATTGAAGGAGATCTGAATATGATGCATCTGATGGAATACATGAAACAAGGAATAACTAGCATAACTAAAGAAAGATGGAAAAGTTGCTGTGATCATGTTTTCAAGATAGAGCAGCAGAAGTATTGGAAAACTGATATATATACAGTATGTAAATAATTTGATGTAATAATATATTGTAAAAGCTAAACAAATTATAATGACAGAATAAATGATATGTAGGTCAAGCGGTATATATAATTATTAATTTAATATCAATTTTATTTTTAAAGTTAATCGTTGCTTTCTATTAAGTAATCAATTTTTTAATTAATGTCATTATTTTAAATATCGAAAATTTGTATAAAATTGCATGCTTTACATAAAAAAATATTTGTACATTCTTCTCCTAAACCACTGGTTGTTTAGGGGGTAAAACTAAGGTGAGTAAACAGATAATAATAATAAATAATATTCCTTATGCATTATGGAACTCGAAGCAAAAGGCCTTTTCCTAGGTGACCTATGCAAATACAGGTAAATAATTACATAATGATATTTATTCCACCTTGAGAATGCCATGTGGTGGGGTAGCCAATGGGAGAAGAGGGTTGCTGGTTATGTAGTACAAGTGGGCAAGGCAATTACATCACTACAAATGCACAGGTAAATAATTACATAGGTCATTTCCTGATCAGATATCGATCGGTGTGTTTTGACAAGTGTCTTTTACATAGAAAAGATTTGCTTATTCCATCATACCTCTACATTTTATGTAGAAAAGCGTGCATGGGGATTGGCGAGCAAAGTAAACGAAGTCCCCTAGTTATTATTATTAAAGGGGCTTGCATGGATCCTCCCAGCACAACCCGGGTTTGAAGTTGTTGTTGGTTTTTAGGAGCATTAGCAACTAAGGCCATATTGCTCCGGGGATATGCAGTAGTCATTCCCTGACCTTTCCGCATCCTCCGTATTTGGTGGTCACGGGCTCAAACCCCGATCTAATCAAGAAGTGTGCGCTACGCACTGCCACTCCTGCCCACCTGGCTACGGAGGCACCTGTGGTTTGAAGTATGTTTGGTGTGTTTACTATACAGGGTGTTTCAGTTAAACGTTTCAGAACTTCTAAGAGGGGTAGGGTACATCCTGACAACTCGAAATCATATAGCAATGTGGGGTCGGAAATGCTTTTCTGAAGCGGTGTTGTACACAGAAGCACCATAAAGAAAAGAGACAGTAAGTGAGAAATCGTTTTTAATAATACATGAAAAGAAGCAAAAGGTACATGGATTAAAGTAAGTGTTCGAAGTTTCTTCCACGGGCTACAATGCACGCCTCACATCTCCGACGCATGGACATCCGAACATTCTGGAATACTCCAGGCAGCGTGTCCAGACACAGCAACCGGAGGATTATGCACCTCGTATTGCTTTCGCACAGTGGTACCTTGGAAAATGTGCTACAAATCCCCTTTTTCCTGCTGAAGTGTTGTTTTCCGATGAGGCATCCTTCACAAGGGAAGGAATTTTCAACACGCATAACGACCATATCTGGGCGGTCGAGAACCTGCATGCAATACGACGTCGTGCAGCACAGATTCGACTTTCGTCAATGTATGGGCCGGTATTATGGGAGATCACCTCATCGGACCTTACCTGTTACCGTGTCGTCTAACCGGACCTATCTACTTGATCTTTCTGCAGCAAGTACTGCCACAACTTTTGAGAGATGAACAGATTTCTGCATCGACGCAACACACAATGTGGTTCCAACACGATGGAGCCCCTGCCCATTATAGCGGAGATGTTCATAACTACCTGGATGTCACATTTGGTCAACAGTGGATCGGACGTGGTGGTCCCGTGCGTTGGCCTGCTCGGTCACCCGACCTATCATGTCTTGATTTTTATTTCTGGGGTCATATGAAATTGCTAGTTTATGACACCCCTGTTGACAATGCTGAGGAGCTGGTTGCAAGAATCGCAGTAGCTGCCGAAGAAATTCGAAATTCGCCTGGAGTATTCCAGAATGTTCGGATGTCCATGCGTCGGAGATGTGAGGCGTGCATTGTAGCCCGTGGAAGAAACTTCGAACACTTACTTTAATCCATGTACCCTTTGCTTCTTTTCATGTATTATTAAAACGATTTCTCACTTACGGTCTCTTTTCTTTATGGTGCTTCTGTGTACAACACCGCTTCAGGAAAGCATTTCCGACGCCACATTGCTATATGATTTCGAGTTGTCAGGATGTACCCTACCCCTCTTAGAAGTTCTGAAACGTTTAACTGAAACACCCTGTATATCCTTCCAAGGGGATTATAACATTCTAATTATAATAAATTTGAAATGATTACCTGCTTTGACTACTACCATGACTGCCTTGCCAGTCCCATCGTTCTTCCCCTTCTCGATCAGGAGACTGAGTATGCTCATGTAATAAAGGAGTATTGCTCTTGTCTGGATCTTTACATCTAAAATAAAATAATACGAAGATTATATTCTTTACATCAGTAATAAATAATCTGATTATAGTAAAAATCATTCTTTAAATTTAAAAAAAAAAATTTTTAAATTAACTTAAAATTGCCTTGCAGAGTTAACTTCAACTGCCTCTTCATTACTGGCACACTTCTTTGGCAATGTTGATCTGTATATCTACATAATCTTAGCCTTATACTTTACACAAAGATAGTTCAACTTGCAGTTTCAATACCTGCACTAAAATAATTTTAAAGTTGTATCCTACTCCTTTCATCTGAGACTGGTAAACTCTAGTCTCAGTCAAAGAGGCCTTGCAAACTCTCCAGACAAGTAACAACTCATAAACCCACCATATGGTCACAAAGGATGTGCTATATCATTGGCGCCTCCGTAGCCAGGTGGGAAGGAGCAGAATTGCGTAGCACATGCTTCTTGATTAGACCGGGGTTCGAGCCCGTCACCACCAAATACAGAGGATGCGGAAAGGTCAGAGAATGACCACCGCATATCCCAGAGCAATATGGCTTTAGCTGCTAATGCTCCTAAAAACCAAACAAACAGCTATGTCATACGAGGAGCAGACTGGCTTAGGGGGTGATCACCACTAGGGCCAACAGCAAATTTGGGTCAATGACTAATAGACACAACAAGTGATGAGGGCCAAAACTGTTAGGAGCTGCAGGGCCAAAAGCTATCATTCTGCCCCTGTATCATACTACCTGAAACAAAGGCAACCAAATCCACAAAAGTTTAGTATGGTCTTTGGGATTACATGCTCTTAACGACAATTTTTACATTTTAATTCATTTTCATTTTTATGCTAGCACACGCTTTTTAATTAGACCAGGGTTCGAGCCCGTCACCACAAAATACGGAGGATGCGGAAAGCTCAGAGAATGACCACCGCATATCCCAGAGCAATATGGCCTTAGCTGCTAATGCTCCTAAAAACCAAACAACAAACAGCTATGTCATACTAGGAGCATGACACGTTTCTTCATGGTGCTTTGAAAATTTTTAAAATTGAAAACTTTGCACAACTTTAAATGTTTTTAAATATTAAAGACATTTGAACAATTTATTCTGGGCTGTACAAATGCCCAGAATTAAGAGTGAAACTGACAAAAATCAAACCATAATTAAAAAAAAAAAAATCTTTAAAAAGCCATAATTTTTTTAAAAATAAAAGTTATTACCTACAATAATATCTTCTATTTATTATTATTATTATTAGCCATATGGTGCAAGGAACCCTAAGGCTTAATGCTGCACCAGCCAAAAAAAAATTTCCCGAGTTACCCTGAGAGAGAGAGAGAGAGAGAGAGAGAGAGAGAGAGAGAAGGGAATCGCCAAGAAAGATAAGAATGATATCCAACTCAGGACCCTGGGTGTGCCAAGCCATTTTATTTCATCAACTTACCAGATCTGACTTCCAGAGAATTTTGGCTCTAATAAGCACAAAGTGGATAAATGATGGATAACAGCTATGATTTCCACATATTTTAAAGCTATTTTGCTGACATCTATTATAAACTGTATCTGCAATTATTTGGATACACAAATTCAGGCTTTAGGTTGACAGCATTTATGGAAGATTGTGGTAATTTGTATATAAACAGACTTTATTTGAAATGTGAAACAACATTGAGAATGTTTACATAATGCAGATTTTACAATCTGGAAATATTAGGAAAGCAATCTACACTGCTATCAACAAATCGCTTTTGTCTTTAAGAATCCATGCAAAAAAAAAAAAAAAAAAGCTGACACTTCTTTCTTTATAAAATGCTTTCAGAGCTATCTTATTAGCATTAGTAGAGGCATAGGACGCAAGAAAGCAAGCTTATGCAGCATCAGCCAAAAAAAAAAAAAAAAAAACCCCTTCCACCCCTTCCACTTCACCCCTCTGTTTGTTCGAAATACCTATCCAGCGAGCCTTAAATTTATTTAGGCTATCAACTTCCACAACAAGGGATGGAAGTCTGTTCCACCAACCAACTACCCACTGGCTAAAGGCAAATTTCTGCACATCTATCCTACATCTGTCTTTCCTCAATTTGAATTTATGCCCACTCAGGTGATTAGTCTGAGCAAGAGGCAGTATCCCATCAGCATTGAGCATGCTCAAACCATTCAAGGCTTTGTACACCTCTATCAGATCACCTCACCGGTGCCTAGTCTCCAGACACTGTAATTTGCAAAACTTAAGCCTTTTTTCGTAAGAGCAACCCTTCGTTCCGTTCACTAACCTTGTTGCCCTTCTCTGTACTCGTTCCAGCAGCTCTACATCCTTCTTGAAATGAGGCCTCCAGACCTGTATACAGTACTCAAGGTGCAGCCTGACCATTGTCTTATATAAAGGTATAATCACCTCCTTTTATCCACTAGCAAAATTCCTGTATATCACTGATAAGATACCATGAGCTACTCTTGCAGCCCGTCTGCACTGCTCAGAGAACTTCATATCTGCCTGCACAATTATCCCCAGGTCCTTTTCATTCTCTACAACTGTCAGTGTAGTACCACAGAGTTGATACGTTGCTCTGGGGTTGCTGTTTCCCATATGTAGTACTTTACATTTGTCAAAGTTAAACTTCATTTGCCACCTCTCAGCCCATCTGCTCAACCTTTCCAGATCCAGTTGCAGCAACATAGCATCAGTAGTGTCCTTAACAACCCTGCCAACCTTTGTATCGTCTGCAAACTTGAACATTAAGCTTGATATACCATCATCAATATTATTTATAAATACAGAAAACAACAATGGACCCAACCCTGAACCCTGAGGGACTTCACTAATAACATTAGTCCACGATGAGCAGCCATTAATTACCACTCTCTTCTGCCACTCAACCACCCCTTTATCCATAGCAACAATCTGCCACCAATGCCACACTGCTCCAATTTGTGCAGAAGTCTTCCATGTGCAACAGTATCAAAAGCCTTTCTAAGATCCAAATATATAATATCAAAGTTATTCCCTGCATCCAATTCTTTTGTGACTACATCATAGTATCCAATCAAATTGATCAGGCAAGACCTTCCCTTAACAAAACCATGCTGTATCTGAGCTATAACTGAATTCTTGTCAAGATGATCCTGCAGTGCTTCTTTAACCAGTGCTTCCATTAATTTTCCTGGAACAGACGTTAAACTCACAGGTCTATAATTACTTGTGTCAGCCTTTGATCCTCCTTTGAGAATTGGGGTTACATTTGCACATCTCCAGTCTGTGGGTACCTGACCTGAGTCCAAGGAAGCTCTCATAATTATGGCTAACGGATTGCTTATTTCATTTGCTGCCTCCTTTAATATAACTGGATAGATCCCATCCACCCCAGGTGCCTTTCTTGTATTTATCTTCAACAATTTCTCCTCCACTTTACTCTCAATTATTACAAGATCATCTAGCTCACTGCCAGTATTTACTTCATCTATGGCATTCCTCTTCCTGAATAACTCCTCATGTGTGAATTTATATGCAAAATATTGATTTTAGTTTGTTAGCTACCTGAGCAGGATAATGAACAGTTGAACCATCGATATCAAGTGGACCAATCTGATTCATCCCCTTCCTTCTAGAGTTTACATAAGTAAAGAACTCCTTGCTGTTTTTCTTTGCATCCCTTGCCAAAGATTTCTCGTAATCTGCCTTCGCCTACCTAACCTCCATGATATACCATTGTAACTTGGTTACAGATCAACTTATATCTATCATAGGCTTCTGTGTCACATGTTAATTTATATGTATCCCATGCATTTTTCTTCTCTGCCATATGTCTCATTAGTTCATCTGACATACATTTAGGCCTGAACCTTGAACAATATTTCTTAGTTGGTATGTAAAGCCTAATAGCTTCCAAGATGAGTTCTTTGAATGCTTCCCATTTTGAGTTTGCTGTTGGTAACATCATCAGTTGGTCCCATTGTATAGAATTTAAATACTGTCTCAAACCATTGTAGTCGCCTTTACGAAAGCAATACCCTTCCCTTTACCCCTGATGGTAGTTACCTCCTTGAGTAAATCCCACTTCAGCTCACTGTGATCACTGCCACATAGTGGTTCCTGTATCTGCAGATTCTTAATGCATGAAGAATCACTACTGATAATCAAATCAAGAGTATTGCTCCCTCTAGTTGCCTCCCGAACATGCTGATTTAGAAAACAATCATCCAATAAATCCACAAAAGCCTTGCTAGTGTGTGAGTGACCAACCCACAAATTCCAGTCAATATCTGGGAAATTAGAATCCCACATTATAAGACTCTTATTTACTGGCCCACTATTTCCCTGTACAGTTTCTTATTATACTTATCAGAGTCATTAGGCCTATAGCACACTCCTACTCTCAATTTTGATCTCCCAATGCTTATGTCACACCAAACTGACTCGATACTGCAGTGTCCAACGATGTTGACTGGCTTCACTTCCTTGGATTTTATGTGTTTCTTAACTAATAGCATAACCCCTCCTCCCTTCCTATCCTGTCTATCCTTTCTGTAGACGTTGTACTTCCCAAATTCCAGTTCTGCATTACTTATATCTGTGTGACACCACGTCTCTGATATCCCAACAATATCCGCCTTTGATGCTTTGAGAGATACCTCAAATTCATCAAATTTATTTACCAAACTCCTAGCATTGGTGTACACGCAAGTATACAAGCACCTGTTCTTTTTGTTAGCTACCCTAACACAACCCATGTGTTTACTTGTACCCCGATGACTCCCAGCAGGCTCTGAAATATCCTGCATCTTATTTTCCAGGCTTTGTTTGTTTGTTTGTTTTGATTTTTATTGGCGCATTAGTTACTAAGGCTATAATGCGCCAAGACCACCTGCAGCTTATTTTCCAGGCTACTGTTCATTCCAATAGAAACAGTGCAAGATTCACTTTCACCTCTGCCAGTGGCTACTGTTAATCTATTAGCCCTTGTATCCCCCCAATCCAGCAGTTTTCCGACCCACCTAACACTGCCTCGATAGCATCAGCAAACATTCTTGCACCCTTTCTATTTAAGTGAATCCCATCCCTGTAGAAGCAGTCTCGCCTGTTAACAAGCACAGACCAGGCTGAAAAAAATTCTACTCCTTGAGCCTTGCACAATCTTTCCAGGGCCGAATTGATCGACAGGGCTCTCATCATATACTGCCTCCTATCGTGTCTGGGCAGAATTGCAGATACTTTCAAATTCAACCCTAATTCATGGCTTTTTTTCAACAGTGACCTGTACTTTTTAAGTAATTCCGCCGGTGTGCTACTCTTAATATCATTAGTGCCAACGTGTACAACTATATCACCTTTTGTGCCCTTAAAAGATTATATCCGCTCTACAATGTCATCAACCTTTGTCCCTGGCAGACATACCCTGGTCCTGTTCCACCTATCCTTTTTACAAAGCATGTTTCCCTGACAATAGAGTCACCAACAACTACTAGTTCCTTTGGGACCAGCGCATTCTGCCTTGGGGGTTGCCGCTGTGTTGCGCGATGCCCAAGTACAAGCTCTGGCATTGGTGTGGGTAGCTGAGAGCTTGATGGGTCCTCACTTTTAATCTTTCAAGGGCATCCACCCTATCCTTCGAGCTCTCATATAGGCCCATAACAACGCTGAGTTGTCGCCTGATTTCCTTACACTCCTTGCATCGCGCACATACAAGACATCCCCCCATGGCAGTATCATGTCCCGTACCTGACTGCTCCACAAACATCAAGCATATAGTGCATTTTGAAAGGCTGTGATTCAGAGGGCAACTGCCCCACTCAGTTCTCCCCTGAGCCACAGCACTTCCATTAGCTTGAGCCTTTTGCTTTGCTGCTCTGGTCTGAGTCATGATTTCGATTTAATTTCAATAAAATTTCAAATTCAGTACAAAATTAAAACCCTAAACTTGTATAACACAGTTATAACACTATATTTATCCTTTAATCCACAGTTATAACGCTATATTTATCCTTTAAATCTGTTTTTGTAGACTAGTTGTCTCCAAAGTGAGGTGCACAGATGATCCATGGGGTGATTTGGTAAGCAGAACAAGCGATACAATCCTTCCATTTGGATAAACATACCTACATGAGGTGACCTTCTCTGCAATGACTTAATTAAAACCACTTTTAAAAATAAACTTAACTTGGAACCAGATCTTCGGTTAGCTGTGTCCCAAAATATGAAACCAAGATACACAGCAATAATAAAAAATATTCAAGCACATTGTTCCCACTAAAAAATGCTGTTGATTTGATTTATACCACTTTTGTACTTTAATTTCAATTTCGTTTTGTTCTGTATTTTTGCATTGAATTAGATTGCGATTTTATGTGATTCTAGATACAATGCATACCATGTAAATTATTTATAAATAAAACAAATAGTATTACATTACACTTGTTACATTAATGATTTCATATCATTTTGTACTTGAACTTCAATTTAATTTTGTTGTGTATTTTTTTAATTGTGATCTTTTAAAATTATATCTGATTTTATAAATAAAAAATCAAAAAATATTAAACTTATATATTTAATTTTTTTTATTCTGGGGTGCGTGTTAGTCCTTTTAAGTAAAAAAGGGTGCAAGACCAAAAAAGTTTGGAGACCACTGTTGTAGACATCTGGATTTAAACTGTACAGATAATATAACAGTCTTAATTCTCACAGCAGAGCAAACTTGCTTTTGAAAGTTTGCTCTGCTGTTACACTACTTTCAAACAGATGGCCTCTTCAAATGGTTAATCAACTATTTGTTTAAAAGATGAGAGCTAAGTCAGGACTAATTGGTAGTCTCTGGTGACAACATACATACAAAATAGTTGCAAAGAAGTTGTTTGATATGTGTTATTTTGCATTGGTATCACGGAGTTGTGGGACCCCAACAGTGCCACATGACTAAACACTATGTACTATATTCGTAGGCCATTGCATTATCCATACAATTTAAATAATACTGCCCACAAAAACAGATGAAAGGGGAAAATAGTCATCATAAGTGTTTACAGGAGTAAATAATTGTTTAGTGTTTAATATTAACTGAAATGTGCTTCTCCAAAACCCTTTAACCATTATGTATACTTCTCTAAAATCCAGAAAATTTTTAAATTTGGCACACAATCTAAAGCTTGAACTACTTTTTACTACGAGAGAGAAAGAGAGAGGTTTGGTTTTTAATGAAGCAACAACTGGAACCATAATACATTAAGGAGGATAACACAAATGGCGATTCATAGCTTTGTTGGTTTGCTTGTTCGTTTGTTTCATACCAAGATATATACTACATTTTTCAATGCTCCCTTTGTCTTCTGCTTCAACCTCATATTTGAACTTGTATTAAACAATTTTCTTTTATATTCTTTGTATGTTTTATAGGGAACATTCTTTATCCCACAATGCATATTGTTTGATTAAATAAACAATGTGAATACTACATCCCTAATCCACTATAATAGCATTAACATGAATAAAGGCTAACCAATGCAAGAAGGCCAGGTTTCAAAATTTGGCTGGAAAAATCTGTGCTGGAATACTTAAAAAAAAAACTTGATCCCATGCTGCCTTATGTAATCAAAATGTTTAATATTATAATCAAGAGCATCTTAACTGGTGATATATATATTTATCCTAAGCTATATAAGTAATTAAAGTATATCAAATAATGCTGCTTATCTAGGGAATTGTGTTTTGCATAAAAATAGTAATCTTTTGCCATAATAATTTTATTGATTTTAATAAAAAAAATGTTACTTTGAAAATGTTTTTTAATTTAAATAGAGTTGGTGTTTTTAACACCCCAGTCCTCAAATTTTTGTGCAGAAAAAAAAAAAAAAAAAAATGCAGCATTCAATGAAGAGATGTCTTTCAATAATAATTTTTCACAGCTGCCACAAAAGGCAAGCACCAGGAAAATAACTTCAAGGAGAGCAACCTTTGGATCAGCAGTGGCTAATTTCAAGCATCCCTATTGGTTCTGAAATGGTTGTCATTGATTTGTTTTCATTGAATGCTGCATTTTTTTTTTTTTTTTTTTTTTTTTTTTTCCCCAATTATAGCAAATATAGTAAACTATGGCTTCAATTGACTTTGAAAACACATATGGGTATAACTGTCCCAGTCTAATGGTATTTACTATCCGTTAAAATAATTTAACAATAAATCAGGGAGCCAGGATTCCCCACCCTCCATCACCTTCTACATCCTGCCAAGCAGATCAGATATCAAGGGAGTTATCTGAACTGAACCTCCAACAGGCATACTCAAGAGCTACTCAGACTAAATAAGTATTAGTCAGTTTTCACTGCCGCTATATGAAACAGCAAAATTTCAAGCTCTTCTACTCTGTGTGTAATATAATAATAAGTGCAGTAAAACACAGTATTACAACATTCAATGTTTATTTTTGTTTATTTATTTATTTTTAATTTTATTTCACAATAAGCACAGCCCATATTCTGGCAACTTCAGAAACTTTACGTATTTCCTTTTGGAGTTTAAAGAAAAATCAGATTTAATGAACGTTCTTACCCCCATACAGTCCATTAGTTTTACTATATAACTTCTTTTTTTTTTTATAATAAGGTATTTTATTTTCACTGCACACAAAAAAGACATGAGCGGGGAAAAAAATTCAATAGAATGACTGCTCGCTGGGTGTCAAACACCCTAGCAGTCTTTCATGATAAAAAAATTATTTTATATACACAGAAGTGATCTACCTACTTCAATAACCTATATTTTATCTGTAGCTAACAATCTTGGTCAGGCAAGGATGGAAAATTTTATCCATCACATGCAATTAAACACTGATACTGACAACACAATAATTACACATTTCCATAATTACATGTTTTAGATGCAAGTACAGAGATTTATTAAAGACTATGCCAAGATGCAGCACTGTGCAGGCAACATTGCTTGCCAGCACTTGTGCTCTGTTGGCTCTGGAGATCATGTGACTTCTTGCTGAAGTCACTTAACCCAGTTCTGTCCAGGCTATCTCCATATTAGTCATTTACAACTTCATGCATGCTAGAACAGACAGTATTCCTGTACAACTTATGTGATGCATAATTCTGACAAAAAGTGTCAGAAGAAATCTGAGAAGTTTCCCAGTATCTCCAGAAATACAATACAGAACCTAATAAATAAATGCAGAACAAAAGGCATGTTATTAGATGTTAAAGTGAAGTAAGACTAGCAGAGGTGAAACTGGTTTTTGTCTGAAACTTTACCTTGTTAGGGTCCTTAAACATCACACACAAAAATGGTATTGCAGTTGTCACAACCACAAGATCACATAGCCACTTTTAAGTTTTGCAAATGGTTGCTTCAAACAATTCATGACAGAGAAATTGATCTAGAACTGACATTTTTTTGGATGGTATATGAACACCCAAAATAACAGATATCTGAGCTCATAAAACTTGCACTTTTTCCAAAACATCCTCTGGGCATGCAGATCAGAACTTACAAACTTTCAATATAGGATGCTGTATGGATGTCACATCAGTAACCTTTCAGATATGTAACTCATGAATTTCCCTTCCTGCACATGTAACTGTTATGAAAATCCACTGTTGCAGACATTAATCAAAGATGGAAGACTGTGAATGATACTTCAACATAAGTGATACATCACATATCTGCAAAAAAACATCATAGGACAAATCCCTGAGGCCATAGGGTTATCTCTTATTATGTCAACCATTTGTAGAGAGCTGTGCCTAAGGCTAAAGAGCATAAGTTAGATATTAGTAAACTCGTGCTCTTTTTATAGCTTTTGGTATCAGTTGTAGAACCATGCTTTTAAAATGTCATGTCAGGGCATTAATTCACCAGTTGTAGCTTATGTTGCACTAACTGTGTTTTGTGTCTCAGAATTTGGATAAAATAATGCAGTGATACCTAAAATATCACTGTTCCTAAGGGGTAGAAGGAGACAACCAACAACTGCTATTTTTGCATAACTAAGATTAAAGGATGGAAGGGGGGAGGGAAGAAAGTATCCAAATATCCTGTCAACCATTAGACTTTATCACAGTGACAAGCTGCCTATTCCTATTCCTCCAGAAACCTGATGATTACAAAAGCAAACACAGATGACCCAACTGAAATAATCTATACTAACTCTGAATCAGAACATGAATGCCCAGACTCAAACAAGCTTCATCTTATTAGCTCCACGTGAATCATATGACCATGTATGTGATTTAAAACTAAGGCATAGATAGAGCTTTCTTTATATTCTGCTTTGGAAGATTCACTTTGCTACTATGATGATGATGGACTGCTTAATACTGTGGACGAGAATGGAGGCTTTTCATCACTCTTTGAAATTAAGTCTAAAAAAGTTTTGTTACGCTATACTAGAAACATACATACATCTGTAACAACAAGAACACAGAACTATTTTGTGTTCTGGAAAACATCTATAAGATACAAGTTGATAAAAAAAAAAAAAAAAAAAAAAAAAAACATTTTTACCACCATTTCAAATAAAATTAGGTCCAATGAACAATTTTGAAAAAGCTATGGACAGGAATGGAGATGGCTTTCAATATTTAAAATAATTTTTGCACATTAGTGATGTCAAAACCAAAGGAATATTCAATGATCTGCAGACCAGAAAGTTACTGAAAGATAAACATTTTTATAGCATTAAATCCTCCAAATTGAAGCTTAAAAATCCTACAAGGTTGTGAATGTCTTTGTTTGCCCAAAGAGCAGACAACTACAAAATCTTGAATGAGAATTGATTATAGGCCTACCAAAACCTTAATCACAATATGTCTCTAAAAGTACACTTTTTCCCAGACAGCCCTTGGACACATTAGTGATGGACAGAGTGAAAAAAAAAAAAGTTTAAGATATGCTACCATGACAAACAAAAAAAAATTATTATATTTTCTACACCTTTCATTGTAATATTTAATGAAAAATTTTAACAAAATTGAAAACTGTAACCAGCATTCCTCTAAACCTGTGGGTGCTTGGCAATATCAGACTGCAGATTTCGATTTAACTCATCAAAATCATGTATACCATATTTCAGGAAGAATCATCAAAAGCTTAAAATCTGTTGTCCAGTGTTATTTGTATTTCCACCAATATAACTTGGAAGATCTGAGTTGTCAAAAATAATCAGAAACAGCTGAATGGAAATTTGGTCACATGAACAAGGCATTAAAAAAGAGGCGAAAGGAATGAGATCTGATAAATGAATTGTGAATAAATGAATAATGAAGTTGTTATTGAAACTGAAATTTAAGAGCATCTCCATAGTTAAACAAAATTAAGTTTTAGTACTATTAAAACATGTTACTTCATTAGTCAATACAAATGTAATTACTATTAACAATTTTAAAAGTAAACAACAGAACAGAAATGCTTTCTTTATCAAAAATTGAACTATTTAAACCAAAACAAACATATTCTCCTTTATTCTGAAACAACAGCTTCCAGCTCAGTTAAATGACACCAACAAGCAACTTTAATAATTTTCTTTCAAAAGGAAACAGTTCCATGCGATTAAAACCTTTTCTATTCCAGAGGTCTGTGGCCTCCCACCCACTCTACCTTCTTTGACACACAAAATATATTCTTTTATTATTATAATTATTTATTTATTATTATTTTTTTTTATCAACAACCTGGCTTCAAAATAATGTGGTTTATATATCCATACTTCAAATAGTCTATCTCCACATTGAATATATGTTTACTCTGGCCTTGGCTTGGTTGTAAAATAACTCTGAAGGTTTGCCATGACTCATTAGACATGTATGTGTACTAAACCAGTTTTTAGATATGCTTTGCTTTTAGAATACACTAAGGTACTGGTCAGCAGATTGCAGTGACAGTAATTCTCATACAAAAATATCCTACACTTCCTGCTAAAGTCATTTTTCAACTTTCCAGTGCTGAGTGACCAGAAGAGCAATATTTTAAATAACATTGAAAAGGAATGTCCCTAAGAAGTCTAAGGAATCTTTATATGTGTTAAGATTTTTATACTATAACCCCCCCCCCTTTTGTATTAAATCTGTTCAATGGAAAATATTTTTACATTGAACAAATAATGTTAATAGCATCTTTAATTCTTAACATAGCCTATACTGATAATGTGTAGTATTAGAGGTAAATAAAAAAAATCTCAAAGTAAAAATTCTAATATCTATATGCCACCATACAAATAATTAAAATGGAAACAAAAAATGTTAGTGAGAGACAATTAGAGAAAGGCAGTATACAGAATATAGGTTATGAAAAACATTTAATCAACTAAAAATTAAGAAATGTAAGTTGAATCTTTAAAATGGAACCATATTTATTAATACAAATACTGTCATTCAAAAAGATTATACAATTGTCTACTGTACCAGAATTATGATGGACCATATTTCTTAATGTCAACATTTCCACAATATTTTATAATACAGATACATGTTCCTGTAAACTGTCACGCAACACAAAAACATGAATATCAGAAATAATTTTCGCATATAAAATAATGTAACAAAACTAGATTATCTGGGGAACTACTGGACTTTTCCCTATTCTCACTGAAAAAAAACTTCTTCATATTAAATGTTTTTTTGAATTCAATATGATTATAATAACAAAAATAATTTATGTATTATGCATGTAGTGTATATACATATAGTAACAATCAATTCTGCAAAAATAATAACAGTATATACCTAAAAGTTTAGAATCAAGTTGCATTTTTCTTAATTTTCAATATGTGCAGGGACTTTCTAGGAACTAAACAACAAGGAAAGGACGTTGAATATTATGGTGTTGCCACCCCAATCACCAGACTTAAATGGATTAGAGCTTTTATGGGATCATCTAGACTGCCAAGTCTGTGAAGTTTGCCATCTTCACAAAGTTTATGGGAAACTCTGCAGATCACTTAGAACAATGTTAATCAATACACTATTATAAAATTAAATGCCAAAATGATACATCTGTGTAAGGCAGTGACAAAATCTTGGAGGATATTTTGATGAAACATCAATATAGTTGTTAATATTAATCATTTCAATTTTTTATTGAAATTTTTCAATGCTTAATAAAAAAAAAAATCAAAAACTTTGTAGCATATTGTTTTTTTATATTAAACCTTACATTATCTTAGCTAACTTCAAAGAAATTAACAAAAACAGTTGTCATATGTTGTGATTTCAAACTTTTAGACAGGAGGGCACACACACACTCTGGTACAGTACGTTCACCTATGTTATGAGGCCTGAAAAACCCAAAATAAACTTATGAGATAACCCTGTTCCCTCTGCCTGAGATCCACTAACTACAGCCCCAACTGAAAAAGATTTTAGAAATTCCCCAGTCTATAAGGAGACTCAAATTCAGACCTCTCCAACTGAGTGATGTGTCAGGTTATCTATTTCCAACTATGAAAGAAAAAGTCTATAAAATAAAGCTAGAAGAAAATTCTCACTGTAGTTGTAGTCCATTTTTATAAAATGTGCTATAATTTTGATTTCTGTCTATGCAATTAATTTCAGAAAACTACTTAGATGAAATTCACAACCTAAATATCCTAATGGACTTAATACCCAGCACAATTTTATGGGTGGATGGGGATACAATTTAAAATGACTTTCTTTAATTCAATGAGAATCCAGTTGAAAGGTAAATAATAAAAAAAAAATTATACAGCCAAGGTATCATTTGGTCCCAAGGTACAAAAAGATAAGGTCCTCAGTATCATTATTTACATTTTTATAAACATATTTTTATTTTAAAAACAAGAAAGTTTGTTTACTTTATATAACTTCAAATTACTCTTTCTCTATCAACTCAGCAACTTCTTCCTGATACGAAAGTTCTCTATCTGATGAGAGAGAGCACATCACTGCTAACTTGCTTACTGAACTGTATATAAATAAATTCTATTTATACTCGGGGACGACCACATAAGGTCAGCAGAATTCACAAGATAGAGAGAAAATAAAAGAGCATACCATATTTAGTAGTCATACAGGCTTGAACCCCAGTCACTCAAAGTGCATGCACTTTTGTACCCTCGTGCTGTGCTTGATCACTCGGCTGCAGAGGTCCTCCCAAACAAACCATTCAGATAAGTAAACAAATTACTGAATGAAGTTTCTGAATTTCAAAATATAAATAAGTATCAAAGTCTAGCATTTGATTACCACACAGAACACAAGATGTTATCTTAAATGGATTAAATATTGCTGCATTATACATCAGTGGCTCACATATACAAGCCCCCCCCCACTCTCCCAGAGTTGACAATTCTTAAACTTCACATTTGTTATTCCTTTTTTAGAAATATTGCTAAGTAGATGCAAAAAAAAAGACAGCAAAAAATCACCCCAGGGTCCTAAGCTGGATATCATCATTCTTCTCTTTCTTGGTGATTCCCTTCTACTTCTGACTCTCTCTCTTTCTCTCTCAGGGTAATGTGGGATTTTTTTTTTTTTTTTTTTTTGGCTGGTGCAACATAAGCCTTGCCCCATATGGCTAATAATAATAAAGCATTCGTTCATGGATAGTGATTAAACAAAAAATTAAAAATTTCTTCCTGCCGTTGGGGATCTTACATTTGATTAATTTGGTGGCAAGAAATTTGATAAAGGTGGGGTCTCAGATCAACGATAGTTATAATTAACAATTCTAAAAAAAATAATAATAAATGACTTCGTATTTTCGATGAACGTGCACACCCCTTTCAATAAAATATAAAAATATACTGTTAGTTCAATTTATTAAGTTCAACTATTCGAAATGCAAGAAAGTTCGAAATTCTATTTAGTTAAATCTGACAAATATCCTCTGCGATGATATATCTTTTTCTATGCATCACACTTTCCATTATTATTTGTTTTTATGAAAAATGGAACGAAATATAAAATCTGGAGATATAGCTACCTACTAGAATAAACTAGATATATGTAGTTTATACACTTTACAGGAGGGTGATGTCATCCAGGGTACAGGACTAGTACCATCACAAATCAGACATATTCCCTTTTCTCCCTGCCGTTTACTAGGAGTTAAAAATCCTTTTAAACAGATTGAATTATGATATATACATTGTATGTAGTATTTTCGCATAACCTTTATCCTCCCCATGAATTAAAAATCCAGCGTCGTTAAACGCTACGGCTTTTGCGTCACGTACATTCGTACCATTACAGTAAAAGACAATCGTCGTTAAAGACATTAACCGTTAGTGTTGTCCCCAAACGAGAGCAATCTTCAGTGAGAATTTTTAATATACACTAATGGACATGTAAAAGCATAAAACTGCGTAGAGTGTAAGAAACGAGCGACCTGTAACTAATAACGAAATAATTATGGCTGATGTGTAGAAACACACACCCGCTTTCAATAACATCATCCATATGGCGGGACGGTCATCCAAATATTGTCAATAACCGGTACTTTTATGCGTACTAATAACACTTTAAACAGATTTACAACGTTTACATTACAACCAAAAATATACAGGAATTTTTTAAAATTAATTATCAGCTTAATCTTTTCTTACTTAAATAAACAACAACCAACCTGCCAGCCCAGGTCAATACTCCTCACAGCAGACAATTTGAAACCATCTCAAAGCTACTCACAACGATATCATTAATTAGTGAGATCAGTGCATGATAACTACGCCTATCCTTACCTGGAGTAACCCTCGCTTCCTTTGTACGCCTTCCTGTAGGAGGTGACCCTTTCGCCGAGCACCTGCTGGCCCAAATGGCTCACCTGTAACCAAGCCATTAACCCCGTGATGTGCTGGCACGCTCACTCTCTCTAAGCCTCAGTGAAACTGTTTTCAATCGCAATGACGAAATGGCGCATACAAGTCAAAATCAAGAAGGTTAGCATTCCGCTTGACGATACATGCTACCATCTGTCGGCAGTGACAGATCTTTCCGAGATGTGGGTACGCGAAGCAGCAGAACGTGGTTCAACGGGCGTACCTTTGCCTAAGCTGGCCAATCAATTCAGGTTTCATTCACTCTCTCCCCGTCGCCCACATTATCTTGCTTACCGACACAACACAAATCGAACAGACTGAACCTACGTGTGCATCACTCTTTATTATCCTTGGCAGAGGTGACATTCCACATTCAAGGCTTGCTGGTTAAGCGAAACTCACCCACAAGCAAATACTGACCTTTAAGGCTAATAAAAGCACAAATGCACATTCACACTGTGAATTCAAGCAACACCAGTCTTCGGAAATTTTGAAGACGATAAATACAAGGCGGGATGCGCTTCATTGATTTCAAAAAGACAGGCATTTGAATAGAATACCTCGTACGCAAGGGGGTTATACAATGAAATAATAACATACAAATCTCACTTTCCCTTCAGCTAATTGTTTAAGTTGAAAAGGGGTACCGAAGTAAGGTTTTAGATTCTATCGTCCTGTTGTTACTCAAAGACACATAAACAACGTGTCGGTGAATATATCCACTTCTTTAACAAGTATAAATGCTAACAATCAAGATACGCTGACTAGTGTTTTGACTACCTAGCGTTCTGATTTTCGAGGCCACGAAAACAAAATGGAAAACTTAATTTAACTGGATAAGGTTTTTAAATCTATGGTTCACAAAACCACTAGGGTATCGGGATGAGAGGGGAGGTAACATTAACGTTACCGCTTCTAGAATTTCATAAAATAAATGTATCCAGAGTATTAAAAAATAATATAAATTACAATACTTATGTAATATTTTTGGATCGATTTATGTTTATTAATCCATCAATATTTTATTAAAAAGTATTACTAAACAAAACATTTCTTTAGATTGCAAACTCATATTAGTCCTTGCTTCTCATGCTATAAAAATTCTGTTGTGTTAGAAACATTTTATCAGCTTCAAGCATTGCATTCTGATAGTGGAGGCGTGATAACCCTATTCGAACTGCGGGCCATACTTTATCAATGTTTCGAGATGGAAGACGCTGATAGCTGATTTCCTTGTGGTCAACAGTCCACAATAAGGACGTCGAAACTTGAACTTCGGCGTTTATGACCTGGCCTTCAGCCAATTATGAACACAACGTGTTGTTCATATCTCATCTGCTCCAGGACAAAGCATCAGAGTGATATCACTTAAAGCAAAACATCTGACGATAAACTCGTTTTTCTTAACTGCTGAGATTCCGTTCAACAGCCATTTGTATTTTGAGATATAAAACTTAACCCACAAGAAATTAAATACATTTTTGCTCTCCTGGATTTCACCATATTTCCCCCAGAATACAAAGTCTATATATCAATTAATAATATATATTAATATTATTCACGGATACAAACATGACGAAAACAAAGTGAAAATTTTATGAACATGTTTATATTAAAAATGGAACAGAGTTTAAATCAAATTTAATACAAATGATTTTTTTAAACAATAAACTTTTTGTTAATAATGGGAGAAATTTAAGAAGATTTAGATGATCTCTCCCCAACCGATTTTTTTGAAGAAATCGAAAATGTTCTCTTCAGTAAAGATCCTGTTGTATATTTATTACTGCTTCATAAAGTTTTCCTTCATTTTTCTTATAGAGCCTCGAAATATTTTTATTATTCCTCACCAGAATTAGAAAATTTACTAAGTATCGGGGTAACTTCTGCCGTCGTGTAATTCAACTTATTTTAATTATTATTATTATTATTTACTTCACTTCCCCTATTGATTTTTTCTTTTAAATTCAGTAACTGTTTCAGTTTCTTTTATCTATGTTTTACTCACCCAAATCATTTTCGCATTATTACATGCAATACTATCTTTTATTACATCTAAATAATTAAACACATCTCCATTTAATAGTTTTTCCGAGTGCTTCTCTTAATTTCATTCCACCTTGAAGCCTAATTGTAAATAGTGCATTTTATGTCAAAATTTTTAATGTTACCACAATCTTTTCTGCTCTTGTCAAAATCATCATAAAAAAAAAAAAAAATCCTGCAATTGTTTCCTTCCATATAAACGTGCATTAGTACAGCCATATGATTCAAGAAAGCAAGCTTATATACAGCATCAGCCAAAAAAAAAAAAAAAAAACCATCCATTCGTTCCAAATGTTTGTCTAGTTCTGCTTGAATTTATTTAAGCTATCAACTTCCACAGCGACAGCTGGAAGTTTGTTCCAGCAATTAACTACCCGCTGGCTAAAGGAAAATTTCCACACATCTATTCGACAACTGTCTTTCATCAAATTCAGTTTATGCCCATCAAGTTTATAACCTGAGCAAGAGGTTGTTGTATTTGGGTTTTTTTGGCACAAGGGTCTCTTGGGCCTGTTCAATATTTGCTTATTACAAATTTCACATGTTATTGTGATCACAGACTATTATAAAGATTTATCTGTTTCAAATAAGTAAACAGTTCCTCCAAATTTGCGTCATTGCCAAGAATCTGCAATAAGGTTAACGGTTCCTTCAAGTGGGATAGGCTGAGGAAGAATCCCATCAGCTTTAAGCCTGCTCAATCCATTCAAGGCTGTATACACCTCGCAGGTGCAAAGTCTCAAGATGCTGCAATTTTCAGAACTTAAATATTTCTTGGTA
Source organism: Mastigoproctus giganteus (assembly GCF_048544385.1). Taxonomy (NCBI): domain Eukaryota; kingdom Metazoa; phylum Arthropoda; class Arachnida; order Uropygi; family Thelyphonidae; genus Mastigoproctus; species Mastigoproctus giganteus. The sequence continues at coordinate 235,450,724 of NC_143578.1, forward strand.
ACAGCAACCCTTTGTTCCATTCACCAACCTCGTTACCCTGCTCTGTACTTTTTCCAGCAGCTCTACATCCTTCCTAAAATGAGGCCTCCAGACCTGTATACAGCACAGTACTCAAGGTGTGGCCTGACCATTGCCTTATACAAGGGGATAATCACCTCCTTATCCCTGCTCGCAAAATTCCTGTATTTCACTGACAATACCTCATGACCTACACTGACAGCCTGTCAGAAAACTTCATATCTGACTGCACAATTACCCCCAGGTCTCTCATTTTCCACTACGCTGAGTGTAACACCACCCAGTTGGTACATTTCTCTGGGGTTTGCTTACCCATATGCAGTACTTTGCTGCATTTGTCAATGTTAAACTTCAGTTGCCACTTCTCAGCCCATCTGCCCAACTTTTCCAGATCCTGTTGCAGCAACATACTGTCATTACTATTATTAAAAACCCTCCCAACATTTGTATCATCTGCAAACTTTGACATTAAGCTTGATATACCTTAATCAATATCATTGATAAATATACAAAACAACGATGGGCCCAACACCGAACCTTGGGGGAAACCACTACTAACATTAGTTATAGCTGAATATGATTCCCTGATCCAATTGTATGAGGTCTGGGAGGTAAGACATCTGAATACCATACGATATTGCTATCATCGCTTGATATTTCATCAGAAGGTTGTGCAAGGACATTGTCTAACAATAAAAATGTCTCAATGTTTTTATTTGCATTTAATTTTTCCTTTTGGATCGTTTTATTTCATTTTCAAAGTTATTTTGAGAGAAGTTCCGAATTTGTGAAGTTTTACTGTAATAAAAACATTTCTTACATACATTTTAAAACTGCCAGAGGGCACTTTACTCGTTAAAACGTTCCTGACAGTGATACATATGAATTATATTTGTCTCTGTTCAGATCGCATCCCCCCCCCCCCCAAAAAAAAAACGTCTGCACAAGGAACGAACTGTTTTCACTGCCACATCGTTAACTCTAAGTATGAAAACTGCCAATAAATCTAGCGATATTGGACGCTGAATAATAAGCTTGTGATATGAACGCGAGCACACAAAAATAAAATATTTAAGACACTGAGTCATTTGCCGCCATAATTATGTCTTCCGAAACGAGTGAGCATGACAGATTTAACTAATGACGTAATGAAACTTTGTAGCGCGGGTGGGTATTTTTTTTTTTTTTTTCCCTTCCGTGTTTTGCTTGAAAGATCTTAAGACTTTTAAGCGATATTTGAACGCACGTTTCCTTTTTCTGCAATAACTTTTGTTCGAAGAACACGCAGACCGGAAAGTAGGCTGTAGTTGGTATATTACACTATGCAGAGTCCTTAAACCGAAGAAAATTTTAAATTATCCTGTATTTCGAAGCTTCAAGATATTATTAATATTTTAATATAATTAATAATATTAATTATTAGAAAAAAAGTGCTTCGGGCTACATATCACTATATACTTTCTAGTAACGATAGACAAACACTGGTTTAAGTTAAATTTTATTAAAATAAATAAAGAGATAAATTTTATATTTGTTTTACATAAAATAGTAAAACAAATATAAAATAAAAGCGTTAATAGCGATAAAATACATAAAAACGACATTGAAACCGTCGACTATTCAAGTGACTACCACCAGCGCTCATGGCTTGAAGCACTACACATGAACCCCATTATGGAGTCTGCCATATTGCAGTGCGATGAGAGCTGGCGTTCAGTACGCATGCGCAATGCAGAGTTACCGGCAAACAGATTTTTTTTGTAAAATGTTTGATAAACTCTAATAAATTATTTCTTTGGAAATTTTAACAGCAACCCACAAAAGTATAGACAGCATGAGCACATCAATAACTGATGTAGAGGGGTGAATCCCTCCAGGGTTTGCGTGAATTGGAACAAATACTCTGTTTTATATTAAGTATGTATATCAAAAGATTTTTACTCGAAATACTCGGGCTATTTCTTTAATATCCTCACAGCTTTTAAAGCTGTTTCATGAACATAAATTCCCTTTTGATATTAATATACAAGTATTTTTAGTACATTTAGCCAGTATTTCGCATGAAGTCGAATCCTGTACAGAATGAAATCTGTAGAAGGCCAGATATTTTTATAATTGACGTAAGCCACAAAATATCCGCCCACACCACATTTTTGGTTTGCATACCGCTCTGAAATTTGAAAAATAAAAATACTTAGTCTTGTAATAGGCAATTAATTAAAATTAATGGACATTTTCAAATGGGTGAAACGAAAAACCAAAACATTTCATCACATGCTGTAGCCATATCAACAAGGATAAAAAATGTGAACAGAAAATAAAGTTAATCTTTCTTGGCTAATTACTAACTGCTCAGTGCATAAAAACCAAGGTAGCAGAAACGAACAAATTACTCTTTCACTCCACTTCCAGAAAAAGTCATAAACAACTTGGTTTTTTGTTGATAAGCACTAATGAAAGAAGAAACTTTTATGAGTATATATAACAATGAAGAAAAATTTGGATATTTTCATTTCGTTTTTTGTTGCACTAAATATATCATCACCATAAGACCTTTTCTGGGCTACTGCAACAAGATCTAGGAAAACTGAATCTATGGGCTAGGCAGTTGGGAAATGGAAGTTGAAGTGTTCCATTTCCATGGGAAATTACAGTTGAAGTTTAGCATTGACAAATGTTGTTGTAGTAGGATTTTAGGAGCATAAGCCACTAAGGCCATATTGCTCCGTGCATATTGTCTGTAAATAGCGTGTGTTCTGAGGTCGATTTTCTGTTTGCTCAAAGAAAAACAATGCTACCCTCGCCTGAAACCGACTCACTCAGATACGTTATGAAAAAGGCCCATAAAAATTCCTCCCATCATCGAGGAGACTCAAACTCAGGTCTTTTCCACCCGGTGCTGGGAGGACTGCGATGCTACCAACGAGAGTACATTGAAAAATGCAAAGTACTGCACATAGGTAGCGGTAACCCGAGAGTAACTTATCAACAGTGTGATAGTACATTAAGGACAGTGGAGAATGTAAAAGAACTGGGGACAATGCAGTCAGACATGAAATTCTCTGAGCAGTGCAGACATACTGTCAGGACAGCTCATGAGGTTTTGTCAATGACATACAGAAACTTTGCTAACAGGGATAATTATTCCTTTATATAAGGCCACATCTTGAGTACTGTATACAGGTCTGAAGGCCTTACTTTAGGAAGGATGTAGATTGCTGTTTAATGGGTGAGAGAAGGGCAACCAGAGTGGTAAAGGGAACAAAAGGGTGCTCTTACCTAGAAAGGCTTCAGTTCTGCAAATTGCAGCATCTCGAGACTAGGCACTTGTAGGGAGATCTGACTGAAGTGCTTAAAGCCTTCACTGGATTGAGTAAAGCGACTGTTAATGATATTCTTCCGCTTGTTGAAACTACACACGAGGTGGCATAAATTCAAGTTGAGGAAGAATAGTACAGGATAGATGTACTGAAGTTTTCCCACAGCTAGCAGGTGGTTGATTGTTGGAACAGGCTTTCATCTGTTGTTGTGGAAGTGGATGGATTAAATAAATTCAAGGGAGAACTAGACAAATTCTTGGAGGGTACGGATGGGTGAATGCTATATAAGCTTAATTCCTTGCAACATTTGCCATTACTACTATTACAAAGTGGCCAAGTTAGTCGGTCTCGGATGACTAATTATAGACATAATATACTAACGCCAAATATACTTTATTACACAATATCCCACTGTCCTATCCCACTGTCCTACCATCCACACAGATCTAATTTCGTTTGTTAAATCTTCAGCAGTTTCATTTCATTACACCAATTCTAGATATCCGAATTTCTTCTACATTTATTAGCCAAAAATATTAGATACATTTATTCAGTATCTAGAAGGGAAACCTTCTGGCAGAAATTTAATTGCAGCGCGTACACTCGGCATGTATTTCACTAAGTGTCTGAGGAAATCTAGCTCCAGATTTGCCCATTCTTTCATCGGGATATTTATCAGCTGCTTATTGCAGTCGGTAGAGAACTACGAAGCAGAAATGCCATTTCCAACGTATCCCAGACGTTCTCAAATGGATTCAGATCTGGACAATTAGGCGGCAAGAAAGATGTTAAATCTTGCGATTGTTCCTCGAACCATTCAGATAGATTTTGCACGGTGGATAGTTGCATCGTCGTCTTGAAAGAATCCACCGCAATCTGGGTAAAAATGAGGCAGTTGTTGGTTCAGTACGACAAAAAGATAGTCACTGGAGGAAATAACCTTCTAACGGTATGAGCGGATCCAATCCATGCCAACAAACCATATCCCATACCGCGATACCACTCCAGTCGCTTGGGTGGGAAACACGAGTCTGTATGTACAGCTTCATGATGTTCACGCCACACTTTCACCCTACCTCCGTGCAAAGAAAAAAAAAAAAGTGTAACTCGAGACATGACCTTTTTCCACTGTTCTACAGTCCACTCGTGGAGTTGGCGGCACCACTCCTCTCAAATCTTTCGATTTTTTACAGAAAGAAGTAGCTTTCGTATAGGAACAAGACCAAATCCCAGCTTCAACTTCATAATTCAATTGGAAATGGGTCTTTCTTTACCTAAACTGAATTTTTTTAGTCGATTGCTGAACCTTTTTTTCCGATACACAATTCGCTTTAAATTCGTGCTGTCCCGTTCTTGGAATACGGACTTTCTACCACATTTCTTCCTTTTAGAACTGCATTCCCCATTCATCTTCCACTCATTGTATACTTTTGGGATAGTTGCTTTCAACACACCAGCGATTTCCTTTGTTTTCCAAATTGTAGTTCCTGCTTAATATGCTCCAACAACAACACTCTTTCTGAAAATATGAACAATCACCTGTCCTCTCCACGACCAGATCGACTAAGAAGCGCCGGGAAAACGTACAGTATTTACTCCGATACCAAGTAACTTGTGATCATACCATGTGACAACTTATATTTGTATGCCCGCACGTTTAATTATCTGTTAAACGTTAACTGCTAAATGTCCTTTTTTTTTTTTTTTTTGGTAGTCGTGTATTACATAATCCTCACCAACACGTTCCTACACTATTCACCAGTCCAGTAATCAAATAACATCCAGCCAACGGCGGCTAAGATTTGTATAGGGTAACAGAAGTCAGTTGAATAACCCAGTAGAACGGTGGTAACCAAAGTGACATTTCAGAATCCACAACTCATTGTACCTTGGCACTGATCGCGTTTCGCAGCTGACAACAGAACCGGGTTCCATTCTCGTCATCAGAAAAGAGATGGTACGGTTGCAGTACATTATACCAAAATTGGAGTGAATGATTGGAGAAACTTTGCCTAGTCTAACGAATTCCAGTTTCTGCTGCTTCACGCTGAAAACAGCACGAATCCATCACCCATCATCCTCCATGACATCGTCAGTTGGTTCAAGGCAAAATGAACAGAAGTAGACTCGATGCATAACCAAAGTACAATTCTTAAGAAGTATAATCCTCACACAGGTTTATTACTCACTCATATATCATCCTAATATGCCAATATTGCTAGTTTCCTTTCCAGATAACCTCTCTTGAAACGCCATCACGAGCTTTCTCTAAATCAATGAAAGCCACGCACAGATCCTATCTTTCATTCTTTCTTTCCACCACCCCCGAAATTTCTCAACTTTTCTTGTGTTATCCTCTGTTCCATTGTTATTTTCTACAATTTTATAATATGGTTCAAACGATCAGATACTAATAACCATGCTTTGCATTAACTTCTATGGTGTTTGCGTAAAAAGGATAGTTTTATGATTTCATGAAAACGAAAACTATTTTTTACAAATTGAACAGAGAGAATAGAACGTTAACAACGAAACAGAAACTAATTGATAATAAATTAGACCCAATCCTAAGTCAATTAACAGAACAATCGGACGAAATAACCCGATACTCGAAAACCCACAAGCTTGCTCAGCTGGCATTTCAAAAGTTGAGAGAGAGAGAGAGAGAGAGAGAGAGAGAGAGAGAGAGAGAGAGAGAGAGAGAGAGAGAGAGAGAGAGAGAGAGAGAGAGAGAGAGAGAGAGAGAGAGAGAGAGAGGGAATCACCAAGAAAGAGAAGAACGATGATATCCGGCTCAGGATCCTGTGTGTGTGCCAAGCCCATAACTAACCAGTTGTGAGCCCCTGGGGTTAAAGCAAAAGTAAAGTGTTTTTTTTTAAATAAAGGCAAGTGATATTTTTATAATTTTAATAAAATCTAAAAAAATAAATCACTAATAGAGATTGGTTGCACATAAAAGTGTTGGGAATTTGCATTTTTATACATAGCCTGAAAATAAAAAACCGTAACATGAACATAGAAACTTCCTTTTACGTTTTTTTTTTTTTTTTTTTTTTTTGTAGTTGTTGGCGCATAGGCTTCTGTGGCCATAATGCACCTCCCAAGGTTTTTGCAGTACTTTGATCCAAGCCCGAGGCGGGAATCGAACCCGCGACCTTTGGGTTGCCAGGCAGGCACTTTACCCACCGGGCTAGCCCGGTCGGCTCCTTTTACATGTAACACGATATGGAAGATGTAACACTAATTTTTCTCGAATCACTCAGTGCGGCCCGCGAAACAAATCTAACTTTGAATATGCCCCATGTATGGAGGAAATGTTGGACACCACCGCTCTAAAAGAATAAGTTCTCTGTAGTTAAAACTAAGAGTCACGCCTGGAAAATTTTGAAGCCGTCTTGGCAACCTTCAAAGTAGGTGCAAAGGGCCTTCAAATTTGTATTCTAGATGCCGCCTAACCATGACAACGAGGACAGAATGAACTCCTTACATGGCTCGTCGCAAATCTGGACACAAATGCAGGATCTATCGTGATGGGAAATTTGAACATGCCTCTTCCTAAGCACAGAATGCAAATAGTGAATTGGATGATACCATGGAAACCCTCTCGTCGAAATAACTAGATACGCCCCTATAAAAGGCAGACAGCGCCTTGTCCTGGTATATTACGATTCTCTAGACATCAGATTAAATGAGAGTACGACTTGCTCGCTTCAGATCATCTCCCTCTATCAATCTCAAACACGAAAACTTCGGTGGAAATGGACATCGTTGAGATTAGAATTGAGACCACGTATATTTGTGAAATGAATTATGAAGTGTTTGGGAAGTTTCGATCTTTTCGCAGATAAGCTTACTCTATTAGTTTGACAATCCATGGTGTGTTCAATAGTAACAAAAAGTGGGTGGGACATGCTGTATGAAGTACAGTAATACCCCGACTTACGCGAACTCGGAGTTACGCGGTTCTTGATTTTTTCGTTTGGTGTATATCTAAAATTAGCTTACCAGTGATTTGGAAGTCAAATCATAAAGCTTGGGTGACAGCTTCCGTTTTTGAGGACTGGTTTGGTCACCACTTCATAACCGAAGTCGAACGTTACTGCAAGTCTAAACAGATTCCATTTAAAGTGATGCTTCTTATTGACAATGCACCCGGTCACCCTCCTGCACCCTAATTAATTTCGACCCACGTGTGAAAGTTGTGTTTTTGCCTCCAAACACAACCAGCTTGCTTCAAACGATGGACCAGGGAGTCATCAAAACACTCAAGGCTTACTACACGAGGCGTTCGTTTGCACGTCTGAATGAAGCTATGAGACAAAATAGTGAGATATCTGTTAAAGACTTTTGGAAACAATTCAATATTTTAGATGCCGTAAGAATCATTGAAGAATCTTGGGATGAAATTCACAAAAAAACATTGGTGTCTGGAAGAAACTTTGTCCATTTTTTTTTTTTTTTTTTTTTTTTTTTTTTTCAAAAACGAGACGAAAACAACGCCAGAAACTGATCATATCGCTCATGTGATAGAAGAAGTTGTTAATCTTGCCAGACAATTAGATTTGGAAGTCAATGGTGATGATGTCAACGAGCTGTTGGATTCACATAGTCAGGAGCTGACAATGAATGAGCTCATAGAGATGCGTGAGCAAAACGTCACTGAAGTATCCGACACTTCAGAACCAGTTCCACCAGAAAAGCACATGACAATTGCAAGCTTGACAGAAGGTCTCAGCTCAATTGAGAAGGGCTTAAAAATTTTAGAAAACAGACTCCAACGAAGAACGCGTTATAGCTACAAAGCAAGGAATAAAAAAATTATTAGCTTGCTACGAAGAAATTCTGCGTGAAAAAAAGATGGCGCTTTGTCGTCAGACGAATTTGTTAGATTTTATGAAGCCATCGACATAACTTTTTTACGTAACTCATTTATTTTTTTGATACATGTTTTGTATTAATATGTATAAAGAACTGCAATTTTATTAAATTTTTTTCTTCTAAACTAGTGTTTTTGTTAGTCCTTGGTCCCAATTAAACAAAATTTATATTTATATGCAAAGTTGTAACCCGACTCACGAGAATTCGACTTAAGCGATTTTCGTCGGACCCACCTATCGCGTAACTTCGGGGTATTACTGTAATGAAATTTTTGGATATGGCGTACACATGGTAAGAATATACCCAGATCCTTGACATAACATGGCCTCGACAATTTCCCCCCCCCCCGGATACACACTACTCGGACTCCCTCCCTCCACTATGTGGCAGGGTAGAGGTAGCAAGATTATACACCAGCTGATCTGGAAGCCTCCTAAAGAGTTACCAATAGGTTCGGTCCGGTGTACTAACTAGCGGCCGGCCTGAACACCGTTTTAGAGCTGTACCCTGAAATGTAAGGAAGATTGGATCTCGCCACGATGTTCATCATAACCTCAAAAGTCATCAATTATACTGCATGATGGAAGAGATTGGGAAGGGTTGACCGGAAATTAGCTCTGGAGACTAAACATGGGTTCCACCACTTCAAGCCTCCAATAAGCAAAGTGGTGGTATTGCACTGGTTGATGAGAGTCACCCCCCCCCCCGGATTCAATACTGCTTAGCGCACTCTCGAATATACACTTCACTATATTGCTCTTGAGGGGGCATCAAAACACATTACGATCGATCGCGCAAAACACCTTGGTGTGTATTGACTTGCAGTCATCGTTAATCTGGTCGCTCACCTTTGAACACGCTCGAGAAGTCAAACTCACTAGCCTATAGTTATTTACTCAATTCCTCTTTATCACCACCTTGGTCCAGAAGTAAAATATGCTTTCATGAACAAGCAAAAACTCTTCAGAAAATGAAAAAAAAAAAAAAAAAAAAAACTGAACATCCACCTGATTATATTCAATAGGCAGGTCCATTATGACATGGTACGCTCGCATTTAAAAATATGAAGAAGGATATCTAATAAGAAAAGAAGTATGGATATAATGCCCGAGTACGTATTTTCAGAATGGACTCAAGCCACCTTCGGAATTCCTCTGGAAGAAAATCAAGCTGATAGTGAGGCCAACGCAAAAAAAATCCGAGAAGCAATTAGCAAATTAAAAAAGACCTAGGAGTGTAACCTGAAACAGAGGTCTATGCGGAACTGTCTGAAATTAATATCACTAGGGATGACGCTAGAGTCGCAGTTAACAGCATCCAGAAAAAAGCCACAATTGGGCCTGATAAATTCCAGCTCTTCATGATTAAGATCAGCAGCGTATACATCATAGACCTGCTCCTTCACGTTTTCTACAAAATCTGAAGTGAAAACTACTTTCCGAAGATATGAAATACGTACTTCATTAAACCTGTTCCCAAAAATAGCAATCCTAAATCCGCCAAAGACGATTGTGATTGGATGCTCATTTCAAAAAATATTTGAGAAATCTATCTTGAATACCATCAACCAGCACTGCTTCGGGAAGATATCTGAGTACCTATTTGTAATCACTGAATCTACATTCAGTGATTACAAATAGATCGACTACCACGAATCTCACGGAGACTAGTTCGAATCCACCATGCCCTTAACTTCAGAGAGCAATTAGATACTGTATTGTCTTCTTAGACGTTGCATCCGTTTTTGACAGTATTTCCATCTCGGCTGTTAATATCAACTTAAAAGAATTTTCCATATAACTGGGCACGTCTTAGAAATAATAACGAACACTCTGAGGAAGAGACAACTCACTGCCATTAACAGAACTTCCAAAGCGACCTTCCAAGTCAAGGGAGTCACGCAAGATGACCTCTGCGCTCGTTGCGGCAACGTTACACCCTTTCCTGGCCCAGAATCAAAAACAATTTGTTCACGCAGACGACTTGAAATTTTTCGTCACCTCGAATCAAAAGACAGCCTTGCAATGCAACAACGAAGCAAATTCCAAAATCGTCGAGTTTCAAGAATATTTCAATTGCATAGGGCTCCGATTAAATGACGGCACAAATGGTTTCACCAACAAGATAATTAGGAGCCATATTCAATACGCATGAATGGAAGCGAAGTCAAAAAAAGTTCAGACACATATTGATCTTAGTCTGAAATGGGGCGAAAACCTAAACTTCACACCATATTTCGGACATGTAAAGAAGAAAACATATGCAGCACTATGGGCTTCCACATACGAGCTAGTAGGCATCAGGAACCCAGACCTTATAAAGAAATACATTTTAAGATGCGTCATACATATCTCTCTCTACGCATCTCAGATTTGGTCCTCTACCCAAGACACTACTATCAAAGCTTTCCTAGGCTTAGAGTATTGGGTCCTGAGATGGTTAAACAGGATCACTATGCAACCATTTACCATCCCAAGGGCTATTTTATACGCCAACTTGGATGTCGCACCGTGAACCCACATAATCACCACAAAGAACATTGTCACGCTAGAAGAAAATAAATAGCGAAATGAAAAGACAAACTTAAAAAAAAAAAAAAAAAATTCAGTGTATCATTCTCATCATATTGTATTATTTTTACGCTGGCACTTATTTTATTTTTATGTTTTATTGTGCTGTCTCGTTGTAAACAGTCGTATAGATGTAAACATAGCTCAACGTTACTTTAATTTCTTATAAAATTATAAGCATAAATGTATTATAATTTATATGTATAAATTATATTATTATGATATGTATAACTTAAGTTTGATTTGTATGTGCACCCCCCAGGTCAACAGCCGTAACCAGGTGTATCTCAGGAGAAAATAAAGATAATAATAATAATAACTAGACCACATTGTTCCCCATACCCAAACAGGTTTTCCTGGACTGCTTTCTCTTGTCATTTTTTTATTAAAAAAAACGTTGCAAATACTTGCAGTTGTACTTCTACATTTTCTTGTTATGCTTTATACTGTCATCTCCTTCCTACACACATTAGTCAACGTGTGACATGGGGTTCACAGTGTGTTCGCAATGACTACCGAAATAACTCCTCCACGGGCCCCTCGATGACGGCTATGAACAGCCTTGACATCGTTAGTTATAGCTCAGTCTGAAACATCTTTTAGATAGATAGGGACAAAAACCGCTGAGGTCGGACCATTTAGACTTCTTCAGTGGGGGACGAACTCCCTTTCAAAATCTCTAGAAGCTGTTGGATTGATTGACTTGATGGAAAATTTTCCATCAACAGCTGGAAATTTTCTTGACAGGTCCAAACTGCACATGTACTTAATGGGACTGTTTTATACTTCCTATGTAAATTTACAACAGTTTACAATGTTTCCTTGTATACACGATTAGATGAAACGAGTTGTTCTGCTTCTCTTTCTGAACCCAAGGATCTATTTCAATATATTATACACAGCTGGCGTTCACCTAGAAAGTAGGGAAGTACAGTATTTCCGGAAAATCTGCATGCATAACCGTGACGTATAATGGATGTAAATGTTTAGCATTGTCAAGCTGGTGCAATAGAAAGTCCAATAAAGTGTCTGTTACCGTCGTTAAATGGGAATCTCAAGATGCTATAAAAACACGTGTGTACACTGAGTGGACAGAAATCATAAGATACCTACCTAGTAACTGGTAGGCCCACCTTCCGCCCGGATAAGGGCAGTCACACGGCGAGGCATTGAGTCCACTAGTTCACGAAAGCTTCCACACGTACTTCCATCCATTCTTGCTGCAACGCTGTCCATAATTCCGTCGCATTTCTGGGTGGAGGATCCAAAGCTCAGACCTGTCCACAGCATCCCAAAGATGCTTCACAGGGTTCATGTTCAGTGAACGGGGAGGCCATTCCAGGATGGTAAAATCTGCGGAATGCTCTTCAAACCATGTTCTCCATACGGCTCTGTGGGGAGGCACATTGTTCTGCTGGATGAGTCCATTGCCCTGTGGGTGCAATGGACTCTGCTGCAGGAACCAGGTATCCAATGAATTCTGTCCTTTCAGTGTAGAAACCCGAATTCTTTTAAATACGTGTTTAAAAAAGGTCGGGTTACTTGGTTACCAGAAGATGGACTGACAACAGTGGCTACAGAAAGGAATTCGAACATGACGCAAGAGCTCTGGTTGCATCAGCAGAACATCACAACGGGAAGATCTACTGATTTTCCGACTAAGAAGGGGAAATATATCTGCTACAACTCACATAGGAGCAGATTAAGATGGGCAGCACTCTCGCTGTTGTTGGGCACAACAGCAACTTAGGCCCTATTATGCCGTATATAATATGTCTGTAAATTGCGTGTGTTTTGTGTTCGATTTGCTGTTTCCTGGACGGAAAAACTGAGTTCCTGAGAAGAAAAAAAAAAAAAAAAAACCATGCTACTCTCGCCCAAGACCGACTAACTCAGCCGCCTTGTGTTGTTGAGTTTTAGAAGCTTCAGTGACTAAGGCCATATTGCTCCATGCATATTGTCTGTAAATTTCCAGTGTTCTGAGATTGATGTTCTGTTTGCCAGAGGAAAAAATCCGGGTTTCCGGGAAGAAAAAAAAAAAAAAAAAACATGCTACCTTCACCCGAGACCGACTAACTCGTCGAGAGAAAGGTCCAAAAAAATTCCTCCTGTTATCGACGGGTCTCCAACTCAGGTCTTTCCACCCGGCATGGGGATGCCTGCGATTCTACCAACTGTGATGACAACGAGGCCCCGCGTTGTTGTAGTAGTGTTTTAGGAGCATCAGCGACACGACCAAGGCCAAATTGCTCCGTATATACTGTCCGTAAATTGCGCGTGTTCTGTGGTCATTTGCTGTTTCCTGGACGAAAAATCCGACTTTCCGGGAAAAACCATGCTACACTCGCCTGAGATCCACTAACTCAGCGACGTTGTGATAAAGGCACATAAAAATTCCTCCTGTCATCGATGGAACCTGAACTCGGGTCTTTTCCACCCGGTGTGGGAAGGATGGCGATTCTACCAACTGTGCTACCCAGTGCTGTTTTTGTAAAAAAAAAAAAAAAATAGGTGCCGGTACCTATTCTTTGCTATCAGGAAAAATTGAAAATTAAAAGGATATGAAAAGTACTCTAAATTTTTTTTCCTTGATATTGTTACTTTAGTGGTAATGTTTTTGGAATAAGAACAACAAATTTAGTATATTAACACAGTTTATTAAGCATAAATTTATTCACGTATAAAAAAATAAGTGAAATGTGAGTAAAATAAGTAAATAAAACTGCTGAGTGTCGTGCACTCAGGATCCTTAATCACGAATGGTCGTTAGTGTAGTATCTCAAATAGAAGCTTTATGGTAACTGAAAAAAAAAGTTTCTAGTACCCCGGCTTGGCCTAAAACTGAGGAACTAACGAAAACGTTGTCTATTTGAGTCTTTCCGGTTATTGTGAATGGCATGGGTGGAAGAAGCGACTCCGACTTCTTCTTGGAGAAGCGATTAGTCTTGGGGGGAAAGGAGACTGGCAGGTGAGGGCCGTGCAAGACCCCACGCAGGCGCTTCCACACAACCGCCGCCTCAACACTGACTCTCTCTGAGTACCTCATTGTCGGGACAACTCCAGCTTTGAAAATTGTTAAAAAATACTTCTCGTCGCAAAATTTATAAATGACCTTTATAGAATTATTAACTAACTATTTAGCAACCTTTTTGTCACCAAAAAGGAGAGTTACTTAGTACAAACAAGCGCGCTATCGAAGTGCAATGAAAAATTGTTTTTTTAATTTTAACACAAAAAGTAAATGATAGATTTGAATCGGAATAGTTTTCCCTTGATAAGCATCGAATAACACATAGCTAATGTGATTTTTAAATGTTTAGCTCCATTAGCGACGGAAATAGAGGGGGAGGGGGAACACGAAAATTACATTTTCCTGTCTAGCGCCGCCATTTTTAATTTTAAAATTATATTTTAAACCTACTCGTTGAGCTCATTCCAACGGTGTATAATAAGCTACAGATTGTCGAAAACATCTCCCCCCCCCAATTTCTCAAACAAAATTTGAGAAGGGGGGGGGGGCATCATGGCTCACATGATGTACAAAACCCATGCAAAATTTCAAGTCAATAGGTTGAGTGGTTCCAGAGATACAATGCTGTGACAGACGGACAACCGAGTGACATTATAAGAGTCCTTCGTTAGACTATGGACCCTAAAAATAATAACTACAGCTAAATAACATAAGTAAAACTAATTTCATAAGTTTTTGTAGAATATTCCGAATTTTTATTAAATTCTCATCCGACACCCTTGCTGACTTTTTTTCTTCCCCTTTGTGTATGTGTCTTGCTGTGTGACGTTTCCGGAGCAGCCACGAATCAACATATTTCGCTGGATTGAAATGTGTCAGCGGTGGGCCTACAATTTTAAAAAACAGTTTTGTCATCAACGAAGCTCTGGTTGGGCTGGCGATCAGATTCATTTGTAAAAATCCTCGTTCACATTCACTCGATGAAATTGGTATCGTACTCAGAGCGTCCATCAAATGCTTCAATTCTTCCGAAACCATCTTTTCAATTAGGTATTCCCGAAATCCACGAATTGTATCTCTTTCATTTAACTATAATTGACAATTTTCTAACTTCATTTTCACCAAATGCCAACAATTCATGTTAAGAAGGATTAATACCTTCGTTGTCCTTCTTTCCTTTTTTGAAACTATCCGAAATGTAGGTGTCATTCGGATATTCAGGGACTGACCACGTAAACAGAAATAGGGAAAATTTATGGAAAAATGTCGATAACGCACTTCAGCGAAACTACAGATGATTATTTGTCGGGGTAAAAGAAAATCAGGCTCTCCTAATTCTCGAACGGAGCGCTTACAGTTGATTCACAGCGGTGTTCAACCCGCCCAGAAAGTGAACTAAAACAGCATTTTAAATTTCGTTAATTATCAAAAAATTTTTCTCATTAAATGTTTGTTCAGTAAATGTAATTGTGTATTGCATTTAATAAAATTTTCGAACATTTTCAAAATAATTCGCTATAAAAGGACTTCATTAAACAGGGGCTCGACTGAGTAATTTAGAATTATAAAAAATGTTACACAGTTTTATATAGAAAATATCTTAAGAATAGACAGTGAAAAACGCAAATTTTAAGATTATTTGAATAGTAGGTAAACATGTGAAAAAAAAATTTACGGATATATTACAAATTTCGGAGTGCACTGCATCCAAATGCCACACGTCACTGTTAATAAAGGTGCCGGTACACCGTACCGTTGCGTACCAAAAAAAGCAATGGTGCTACCTATGAGGGATTCCAAGACGTATGCGTGTATGGAGACACGTGGGGTCAGAGGTAATCCATCTACATTTGGGAGAGGCAACATCAGGCCGCCACTTAAAAGCCGTCAGTTACAACAGCCACTCACCTACGGTTACGATTGACAGCATGACATCATAGAAATTATTCTGATTTCTGCCCTTTCCATCTCAATGCTATTGCCAGCAGAACAATCCCCCCCCCCATCAAACATTAGTTTGTTATTTGATTTTTAGGAGCATTAGCAACTAAGGCCATATTGCTCCGGGGATATGCGGTGGTCATTCCCTGGTCTTTCAGCATCCTCCGTATTTGGTGGTCACGGGTTCGAACCCCGGTCTAATCAAACAGTGATATAAGGCATTTACTCACCTATGCTAATCATAGTTATAGGGCTGTTATAATCAGCCCTGGGCAACAGGGCTGATTATAACAACTCAGCATAGTTGAATTGTTATATTGGTGAATGTTCGCCAATATAACATTGCACATCCTGCTTCATATTGATGTGCATATTTTTGTACGTAAATACTGCCCTCGTGTGTAGCCCAGTTGGTATAATCACCGTCCTTCCAAAAAGACCCAAGTTCGAATCTCGTCAATGACGCAAGGACTTTTTATTGGGAGGGGGGGGGGCTTTTTCAGGGTGAATAAGTCGGTCTCAGGAGAGAGAGAGTTGCATGGTTTCGTCTCCCGGAAACTAGGGTTTTTCATCCAGCAAATCAATCGCAGAACACAAGCAATTTGCAGACTTATTATATATGACGCAATATCGCCTAATTGTTGCTAGTGCGCCTAAAACGTAAATACTGCTGAACTGATATACGTACTAAATTTCGTGTCTACACTGTTATCTGTCAACTTCACTTATTCTGAGCTCTCTTTTTACGTGTGGCGATTTCAATGACAGGCAGCGTATTACGCTGCCTGTCATTGAAATGTTTCATTAAACAAGTTACTGAAAAAATAAGAAACCTGTAAGAACTCAAAACAACCAAGCTTATTAGACAAAACACAAAACCAAACTTATTAAATTAAACAAAACACAAAACAACCAGCCTTGATTACTTTGACAAGGACTCCAAAAGCTTAAGAAAGCCAGGGTGCCACTAGCTATGTGAAAAGCAATAGGGCAAAACTGTGGGACAAGTGAGAAGAGCAAAGAGTAGCTGGTGACCTTGAGAAAACGCCGAAATATTATTATTATTATTAATAGCTACATGGTGCAAGGAAGCCTGAGGCTTATGCTGCACCAGCAAAAAAAAAAAAAAAAAAAAATTCCCGAGTTACCCTGAGAGAGAGAGAGAGAGAGAGTCAAAAATTGAAGGGAATCACCAAGAAGAGAAGAATGATGATATCCAGCTCAGGACCCTGGGTGTGCCAAGCCTATACAGTATATGGCCAGAGGCATCGCACCAATCCCACAGAAGGCAGAGTATGTATGCATAATTTATATACGACTTCTATGTTTGGTGTCTAAGTTATAATGAAAGCTAAATTTAATTAAACGAAAGTTAAGTTAAATTTTGAAAAAGAGAGCCGCTGTTACTGATTTGTTTCTGTGAACAGAACCCAAAAATTCATCTAAAACCATGGACCAACGATTCATGCCATCAAAATTAATGCACAACACATCTTTTCAATTATACAATTTTTGGGTGGGGGGAGGAGAATGGGTATGTAATCGTAACTGGCCTTGAAAGCTTCTCAGGGACCAGCGAAACGTACGCTGAATTGACTTTTCCTTCCCGAACATCAGAAACTAACAGAGGCCTCTATATGGAGAGGGAAAACGGGAAGGGGGGAGGGTGAAATAGGAATTCATCTCAAAACCTTCCCAGGGTCTAACAGAACATATGCTGAAAATTTGGTGTCAATCTCTCATCTTGTTGTGTAAGGCTAAAATATGAGTCATATTCCATTTACGTTAAAGGGATTACTTTAAATTTTACAGAAAGAAAGCGAAGGGGGGCTGGAAAATTTCTGTCGGTCCGATTTTAATGAAATTTGGGATGACCTGACAATCGTTCCATCTAACCCTCGGCGTAAAAATAATCGTCCACACTTCCACTATGCAAATTAGGCTGTCGCCCATAAGTGGACGCAGTTTCAAATTCGTTTCTCAATGATGCAAGTGGAGCAATCACCCTCCACGTGATTACAACATCAAATTGCACAAAGCACACCTCAAGAAAACTTGTTTTTGCTACCTAAATTGAAAGAAAAACATTAAATTCTAACTGTGCATTTCAGAATATATCCCGTGAAAAAGGCAATACAATTTCAATAAAGAAAAACAGATGATATCATCTACGCTATTAATTGTAATAAACAGGAACGTTTATTATCTAATAAAACGGGAAAACAAATTCTTTGGACACGAAATAAAAGCAAAAACAAATATCATAATAATACGTTTTAATAACAAATAGTAACAAGAAAGGTGCAAGTTCCGGGCAGGCTTAAAAGTTTATATAATGCGATTAATTAACAGTTCCGATAACATCTCTTTCAAACCGTTATCTGAGATGCTAATTAAATATAAATATATCTAGTGTTAATGTGTAGTCGCCGAAGAAATTTCAAGATGTTACGAATAAATAAATAATACAGTTCGTCTTACTAAAATCAAGTTTCAGATTCATTCATAAGATACAAGAATTCATTATTGGTTACTTATCATTACAAAAATCAAATCTAAACTACACCTTATGATTTTAATGATGCTAAATGTCATTTCTCATGTATAATGTTGAAAAATTTTCGTTCATTACTCACATCATCTATATTTATCGTTCCCTGAATAACACTTATTTCGAGTGCGGATTTAATTTTCACGAGTGCACTCTATATCTAAGAAATTTCCTAGGGATGCTACTAACGTAATAATTAGTGACACTGCTCCATCTATCGGCTAAACGTTTATATTAAAATATGATTCTGATCACTAATTTAACATTAGTAATCAATCATTTTAAATGGGTCCTGACTAAAATACTATACACTTGCAATAAAAAAAATAGCAGAAATCAGAAAAAAAAAATTTTTTTATTAAAAACCACAAACAGCATCATACAAGAATGCTTTTCACTATTATTATTATTAGTCATATTGTGCAAGGAAGCCTGAGGCTTATGCTGCACCAGCAAAAAAAAAAAAAAAAAAAATTCCCGAGTTACCCTGAGAGAGAGAGAGAGAGAGAGAGAGAGAGAGAGAGAGAGAGAGAGAGAGAGAGAGAGAGAAATCAGAAGTAGAAAGGAATCACCAAGAAAAAGAAAAATGATGATATCCAGCTCAAATGATATCCACCCTGGGTGCGCCAAGCCCATACTCACCAGATGTGAGCCCCTGGGGTTATATCATGACGCTAAAACATTAATAAATTTCATCATTAGCTTTGACACAATTCTCGAAGAATTCACGTAAAAAGTAATAAAATACGCTGTCCCGGCAAAATATTAAGACACCTACCTAATAATGGGTATAGGAGGATCCAAAAGCCGGATCTACTAATTCACGTAATCACAGAGCTGTTCAATCGGATCATATTCGGCGGCCAAGGTAGGATCTGGAAGTTACTTTTGTGTTCAACGAACCGCTCTCGAGCAATACCGGTAGGGCACATTATCCTGCTGGAACTCAAACATGTGCCATCTGGGAAGCCAATCAAACATGAAGAAGAGAACGTGATTGGCCACAATGGAAAGGTAGTGTTTAGTCTAGGGATATGAGGGTTTCAAGAGCTTCTCAAGAAAACAACCCCCACACGAAAACACTACCGCCACCTGCTTGTCTCTATGTTCATCACAACCATCGATAAGGCTTAATCCCCGCCATTGGCCCACCGACTGCTGCTCTGTCCACTATCCATCTCTTGGAACACCTTAACTACAGCACTCTGCGAACCTTTCAAGCGTACCTGACAGAAAAGTACTCGAAGTCCGTCAGATCACGTCCCTTGCCCATATCGATCAAGAATGATTGCACAAAACACGCCTCAAGAAAATTGGCCACATGCTAGACACAGGGGGTGGTAATAGTGTTTTGACTGGTCGGTATATAATTAAAATTAAAAACAAAAATTTGGACATGCTATACAGTTTACACTCTCTGTTCATCAGAGAGTGTTCATCAATTTCAATAAAATATTTACTTGTCAAAATGAAATAGCGACAGCAAAGTGAAACAAGTGATAAATGATTTAGTTAATACATGAATGTTTCTAGCATATAATTAGTGAGAATGTGATACTAATACTATTGCAATCATCATACAAGGAGTATTACTTTTTTCATAAAATAAATATATGCACATAACTGTATATACAATTGCATATTTTTTAAAATTTCCTTGAGCGTAATATGCGGTTAATTATTAGAACAAAAATCACAAAACAGCTCGATACAAGAAATAACTTTGACTTCAGCTTTATATAAACTGGAGCAAATTGGAATTAACGACAAGACACTTCGTTGGATCATGGACTGGCTAAAAGATAGGAGACAAATGGGCATTACTCAGGGTGGACCAGCGTAGCAAGTAAAGTCCTTCAGGGATCAACACTGGGGCCACTTCTGTTTTTCATCTTTCTTAATAACAAGGAGGGAGCGTGGGGGGGGGGGGGTTGCAAAGCCCGCTGATGGATAATGGTAGGAAGGGTGTATAATATTCAAAATGACTTAGATCTGTTGCACAAAGTATGGAAAATGATACCCAACCGATGTCCATACGAAGAACGGCTTAGAATGTGCGAACTGCACAACTAGACAAAATTTAGAGGGAACCTTATAGAGGTATATTTTAACTGGGCCAGAAGAGAAGAACCAATGGCCACAAATATAAAATTTTGAGGAATAATAGAAGGCTGAATCTTATGAAGTTTACTTTCGGGCAGCGTGTGGTAGTCCAGTGAAATGAATTGATTTTCCACGGTGGTAGAGGGGAAATAGTTTGGTAAAGTTCAAAGTAAAATTGGTTGGCCACTTTTTTGATGAGAAAAATTATGAATGCCAGAATTTTTTTATTTTTATTTTTGACAGATGCAGAAAAAAAGTCCTCTTCCTAGCATAGGAAGAGAACTTTAGCCATTATAATACTAATACTATATAAATATACTGAATTTGTGGCTTTAAGGACAGTCATAGGACTTCTACAAAACTGGCTAGCGGAAGTGCACTGAGAGGTGGAAAAATTGTAATATTATAAAAACCCTCTCGTTTTTATATAATTTATTTATATAATCTCAATTGTAGTTTATTAAAAATTTTAAATTTATTATTTTAAAATTAATTATAAATTTAGTTTTTCTGAAGCTTGAACTCCATTTGTCGCCCATAACGAAACGGCGCCCATGACCAGGGTCATATTGCCGATTTGCCATACCCCAGTTAGCCACTGATTGGAGAGTCGGATTGAGTTTTAAGATACCTACAAAACATGTATCGAGAAGCGTATACCTGACTGAAAATGGAACTGTATAGCTAGATTCTTTCAAACTGGATAAGATTCAGTCCAATGGCACCAGTGGTTAGCAAAATGTATCGGTAGTTGCTGCTTAAGTTTGGAGGGTCCAAACGTATTTCCAAATAATTCGCCAGCTGGCTAAAGCTGAAAAAGATTTACCTCTCTGAGAAGTAAATATTACGTAACTTCAATCTTTGGGACATTCAGTATCAAGGGGTACCATTAATAGACAACTGACAGAGGTAATATTGCATTCAAGTTGTGAATGCATGTTATCTAGTTAAGACAACTTCATTAGTGGTTCAGAAACTGCCAGGTGGAATGAAAAATGGTAATGGATCGTCTTTAATAATGAATCAAGCTTCTACTTCGGGAGCGATGGTAGAAAGATCTATGCGTGGCGATGCCCTGGGCAAATAGGGGTTCTCGCCTGTGTTCAATGAGGGTATACTAATTGAACACCTGAAATCGTGGACGGGAAATCCGTTATGATAACCTTTCACCACGACATTACAATGCTCAACCTCGTATCACTAATGTCATCGGACACTTTCCAATATCCACACGCTTTCCTGGCGTGTCTGGGACATGAGGTACCGCCACAAGCAACGCCTTAACTTTTTGGAGCCGATGTCCGCAATCGCCAGATTAACAAGTCGATGTTTAATAACGCATCTAATGAAAAAACAGACTGTGAAGTTTGTGGTGTAGTGTAAACTGGAAAGCGATAATCGGTGAGTCGTGCTAACTAGTACGACAAGAGCGACCCTCTCTCAACAAGAAACTATATCTACGTATTCCTTGAATGATGCATTTTTGCGCACTAATATACATAATACTCCATATGATTTTGACATTTGTACGTTGTTGAAAGTCACAAACGCTTCTCTTTGATGGGTCTTCAGCAGTTCTATTAAAAAATTTCAAAAGTTACCTGTGCAGAATAAATGGATGACTTCATAGTGGACCGAAATCTAGAACAATCACCAACAATGACTGTAAAGTCAGTAACTCTATGCTGACGACAGTTATTGAAAAACCCAACCCTCCAGAATGTAAACTAGTAATTTACAATTATACTTATCATGCATATTTATGATTAAATAATTTTTAAAACATGCCAAGCTCGAAATAAAATACTAAACCCGAAATCAAAGGTGATTACAAGCATTACGATATGATCAACTATTCATGCGTTTTGTTTTAATAATTAAGTTTTTTGTTTTTGTAAAAAAAAAAAAATTACCAGTTCTAAAAACAAAAACAGCCTCCCCTGCTTAAAAGACCGTATTGTATATATATTCTGAAGCTGTTTATCTTCCGGAGGGTCCACTATCCATTTAACCTCTATGTCAGTGCCCATGGTCTAACGTTCAGAAGTCTCGACTACTATGCAATACAATTTCAAATCATATTAACTTCATGAAGCTGTTCATTATCCAACGAACTCAAGGTAGTTAGAGCACCATGATATAGAATGAGGGCGTCTACCTACCCACCGATGAACAGTCAATTCCTCAAACTACTTTCAATAAGCACCATCCGATGGAGCTCATTAAAAATAAATATACCTCTATGGAAAAGTGCTATTTATTTGAAGTGCAAAACTGCGGAAACTCGTTGTGGTCTCTTTCACAGTATGAGATATTTGCTGGGTTTTTTTTTTTTTTTTTTTTTTTCGTTACATAAATGATTCCACACTGCTTTTTACGTTGGCTACATTTTGAATATTAGTACGAGTATAAGAATATTACTTTTTATATTACATTTTGAATATTACTACGAATATAAGAAGCTATAGTACGATACTAATATTACCAAAGGGCACTACGAGAGCGCATTTCAAGTACCTCAGGCCGCTATAATCGAGATACTGACTGTACAGTATATATACACAAATGGTGTGGTCCCACAACGTTGCAAGTCAAATGACCACAGTTGTGGATATAAATGCAGGAGACCAACCTTTCTAGTATCAGTTAAGCGTACAAACTGTAGCAAGAATGAGGAAAAGGAGTGATCTAACGGACTTCGAACGTGGCATGGTAGTAGGTGCAAGACGTGCTGGACAAAGCATCTCTGAAACCGCAGTTCTTCGGAACTTTTCAAGCATCACAGTTTCAAGGGTGTATCGAGAATGGTGCAACGAACAGAAAACATCCTCTCAACGGCACTCCTGTGAAAGAAAATTGCTTGTTGATGAGAGAGGTCAGAGGAGGACGGCTAGAATTGTGCAAGCAAACAGACGGACCACAATGTCGCACATCACGTCAGAATACAACCTTGGTGAGCAGAACAAAATATCGCAACGGACAACTAGTCGCACTTTGTCGCGAATGGGCTACAACAGCCGACGGCTACATCGCGTACCTTTGTTATCAATGAAGAACAAGAGAGCACGCCTCCTGTGGGCACAGCAACACCAGCACTAGACTATCGAGGATTGGAAAACAGTTGTTTGGTCTGAAGAGTCGAAGTTCCTGGTGAATCACGTTGATGGAAGGCTCAGAATTTGCGTAAACAACATGAATCCATGAGCCCGTCATGTCTGACGACTACTGTGCAAGGTGGTGGGTGCAGTGTTATGGTGTGGGGAATGTTTTCTTGGCACACGTTGGGTCCATTGATACCCATAGATTCACGTCTGAATACCACATCGTACCTAAACATCGTTGCTGACGAAGTGCATCCGTTCATGTTGACAGTTTATCCTCAGTCAGATGGTTACTTCCAGCAGGATAATGCGCCGGTGCACAAAGCCCGAATCACTATGGAACGGTTCCAGAAACATGACAATGACTTTTCTTTGCTGCAGTGTCCCGCTCAGTCCGCGGATCTCAATCCTATTGAACATCTTTGGGATGAGCTGGAAAGGGCTGTTCGCTGCAGGCAGTCCATCGAATCTAAAGGAACTACACCTCCGTCGAATCTCAAGGAACTGCGTGACACACTCATGTCTGCATGGTACTCTATTCCTGCACAACGTTTTCAGCATCTTGTTCAATCCATGCCTAGACGAATTCAGGCTGTTTTGAAAGCTAAATGAATCTCAGCACGCTACTAGGTAGGTGTACCTAATAAAGTGGCAGCACCGTGTATATAATACACGTGATTCTGAGGTGATCGTGCTTGGTGCAATTAACTGCGACATCAAAACAGAACCTTCCTTTCGTTCATCTGTTTGGAAATAACTTTTTTTAAAACACAATGCCTTGTTTGTATTAACAAAGTAATTCAAATTGTCGTCCCTATTTCAAATATGTATTATGACGAACGATACAAATAGAGTCAATAGACTAAAAAACAATATCCGTTTACACAGAAAAGTGTTTTTTAAGCTACAGTGCATAAGCTTCCTTCTGTTTGGGAAACACTGAGTACCCAATCTTCAAAATGGTGTCTGAACATCAAAAAGAGATTATACTTTCGGAGGCTGAGACTTCGGTGATAAGTTTTCGAAGAGATTTATGCATGGTTTCAGTCATTAGCAGATATTAGTTGCGTCTGCATGACAATAAGCACAAGGTTGGCCTACTACTGACACTGCAACAACTGAGCATCTTCGTGATTCTTTTGCTACAACTTCCTTTTCAGTGGTGGTTGTGTTTTTTGTTATCGAAATATCATTCAGAGTTACTCTGTATGCACTCATATATAACGGTGAAAATGAAGATGTCTATATGTCCTTAAGTACTGGGAATTGCACGGCACGGGTTTCATTGTAGAGATGCTGCTCACAACCACCCCTCTTTCCCCACGAAGACAATGCCCTATCCCAATATAATATTATAATAAATAATAATAAAAAAGCTCTGGATTCATATATGAATTCTATCAAACGCACTTTTGGGATAAACTGAAATGACGAATTAGGGTGCGGCCAATACGCCCTTCTACCGCTGACTTAGCGACAGCACCGAAAGAGAAATGGACACAAGTTCCTGCAATTCGAATGCGTTCCAAAAGGGATCGATGATGCCGACGCCGCGGTCAAAGGTATGCCAACAACTTATTAATATATTCTTTAAAATTAGTAGCGTTTTTTCTAAACATGGTATCCGAATACTTTTCGTGGAAGGTACAGTATACCATCCATATGTGCGCCTAAAATACAGTTTGGTCAAAAATTAGAGATCAGTAGATTATGAATACATAGTAAAGGTATTAGGTCAGTTTTTCCCACAAGGTTTGTTCCGCCAGTAGTTTGAGGAAGGCTTTCAAAATCTATAACAATGACGAAATACCTCTCAAAATGCTTCTGTAATTAATCTTCCATCAAATACAGCCATTTGAATGATTACTTATCTAAAAACAACTCCTCCCCAATACAATTTTCCATAATTATAACCGTAACGTATCTTTTCCTTTTGGGACTTTCGCATGGGGACACAGCACACTTTCGTCCTGAAAGCTGAGTTACTTCTACCTCTGATACCCCCCACCCCCCAAAACCATCGGACCACAAATGTTCATTATTCTACTCCTGACAAGTAACTATATATACTATTGCTCAAACCTCTTTTATTAATCACCGGTGGGGGGGGGGTGAATGGATAAGCACAATCGGAAACTTTTCGACTGACTGAAAAGGTTCGAATTTCGAAACTTCCCCCCACCACCGAAATTTTGGCTGAAACTCAAATACTACGAAACACTACGATGGAAATGTGGTGCTTCCTCATCCTTGTATATATCTAATGAATGGCGGGTAAAATGCATGTCTACAGCGTGATAAAGTGTGGACTCCATGTCTCGAGCGTGCTTCCTACATGAATCTTCGGATTCTTTGGGGACGAGTACATACAATTATGGCGGTTCACAATATCAGTGTCCTCCGTGACGATATAGTGGTTTCGAGACGTCACTCGTTTGGAGAGGACTCTTCTAAAGCCCTCTTCGATCGAGGCCGTAGTTAGTCGATCTCAGGTAGGATTATCATCGTGAGCTATTCCGAATTTTTCAGCTCGCACAATATGCAAGTTGGCTTGTGAACACACATTTGTGTACAGACATAACACACAATTACTTATGGTTTAAGCCGCTGATGCGTATAAAAGTCTACAACGTCAATGAGTTCAAAAGTGACTTCGCTTGCCACAAAATCATGTTCATATCTATTCATTCACGTTCTCCCTTCCCTTTGAAACCCTCACAAAACACCATAAGACGACCACGATCATCTTCAGTCATGGCAAGAAACATCTTTGGGATGTACGCAGGGAGGGAGGAGAATATAGGAGTGCCCACTGTGCGTGTCCTGTTGTATTCTGACAGATTTCTTTGGTGATCGCTTAAATGCTTGTAACACTACAGTGACACTGTCTTGCATTCACAGAAGTCCAACTCTTCCAGAATGCAATTTGTTCATGGCCTGTATTGTACCATCCAGCCTCAAACTTATTGCGAATTCTTGCAATTGTCAATCATAATCATGTTAAAGCTTAGTTGAAAATTAACTTGTACCTTTGTACAAGTTAATTTTCAATGCCTTTTAACAATCCCTTTGTACATATTCTCAGATTTCCAGTTCAAAACTACATTACGTTGCTCGAACTTCAAGCGACTATGCGAAATTTTGTGTTATGGTCTGACTCACAATCACATCAATTAGAATTATATTAAAGTACAAAGTACGAGTCGTCTCTTTATTTACACGAAATGCGCGTAATCATATGTATACACATTTTTTGTGACTCCCTGTACACGTTAGGAAATATTTGAAGTGTTTGGGGAAATATCTTTTGAAATGTAAGCTCAGCATTCAAAAATAATATCTCGACGTACACAGATTTCTTACTAGATGCTAGAAAATCGGGTTTTCACTTTGAGAAATTTGCTACCAGAACAAACGATTGCCGAATTGTGAGGAACCGAAAAGCTTGCAAGCATGTAAATTTAAAATGCGAATGGACAAACATTCTGAAAGGTAACAGCAACTGAATGCATAAAGTTTTCGCAAAACTAATCAAAGAAAATGGTACTTAAAAACAAACTTACTGGCTTAATTGTGATTAAACTTTAAGGTGCAACAAAGCACTGATGATGATGCGACAACCGGACTGATTGATTGGCTTCACTTTAGTTAATGATCACGAAAATGAAGAGTGTACACAGGATGCAACTCTAAACGGCCAAACAATGAGGATGCCAAGTTCTGTTATCGATCGGGGAGTTAGAGTTAGCCCTGCAGTGCAGGGGGATAGAATGCTAGTTTGCCGTCTAAAAATAAAAGCCAAGGCAGCTAAGGCCACGAAGCGCTAATATATCTGTTGACAAATTGCGCGTATTCTTTATTTGGCTGGCCTTTTTAGGCAGGATGGAAAACTGGAGTGTCCAGAACAGAAAAATATACAAAAAATATAGGAAAAATATTTTCCGGTGAAAGAAATATTAGTGATTATCATCACGTATATTCATTTACTACGAAAATTTACTTTTAATAGATTTTTTTTTTTTTTTCTGTCCTTCTTAACAAAAATATTATCAACTTTCACATGTTTTGGCATCGACTGAAATAACATACAAAACTAGTTGTTGTTAAATTTGTTGGTGCATCAGCAACTTAGGCTACAATGCACTACTAAACTAGTTCTCTACTAGTTCTGTTTTTTTCCAAAAATGCAGGCAGCAGATAAAAAATATCTTCTGCAAATTTTAAGTACAGTATTTGTATAAAAATGCCAAGTTAAATTTTAAAATACTTATCAGAAAATAGTCTGTATTTGATGAGCTGTAAAGTGATTATAATTTGCAGTATATTTTTACACGAAATAAGCCTATTCCTGATCTGTTTACGATTTTATTAAAAATTACTTCTGCACTTATGCTAACTACCTACAAAGGCTAGGGCAAGTATTTTTCCCCCCTTAAGAAAAGAATATGTCCAGGAGTGTGCTGCACACAGGCTCGCGTGAGCCTATTAAATTATGGATGATTTGTTGAGTATGAATAAATTTCCCTAATAAGGACAATTTATTCATAGTCAACAATTTATTGTGTGGATAAGTTCGATCCCAAAGAGGTGGGTAAAAAATGTATATACATACTGAACTTAAAATTTTCATATTTCTCTCAATGTTCATGATCTTAAGATTAACACCATTAAAAAAAAAAAACACACACACACAAGATTTCGACACTACTAAAATATTCTAAAAAAAGAAGTTCTTTAACAAGAAGCAGAAGTTCTAAAACGGGCAGCCGAACAATGCAAACTGGCAAAAGACATTTAGTTACAGAAAGCATAATTGAAGGGTGTTACAAAAATAAATACGCAGTAACTGGAAATATAAAGTCGTGCCATAGAACCGAAAAGGAAGTTCCAAAACGAAATTTATAAAGTTCCATATATAATTTGGTGAGACAGCGCGCCAAGTCACGACAGTGCTATCAGTTGAAGCAGAACCAATGATCGAGACGGGGCGCCGATTTGTCCGGTAATGTAATAGAAAGTGGAGAATACTCAAGTAATTTATATTGTAGTTAACTGCTACTACTAGAAGGCAAGTATTTTTGAATAATCGGTAACTTATTAAGCGAAAAATATTTCATTTCTTATTAATTTAGCATCTTTGATAGAAATAGAATTTATGGTAAAAGTTCAATTTTTTAAAATTAATTTAAATTAGGAGGCGTAAAAAATTCAATTCGATTCGATTTCTCTCCCCCCCCCCGTTTGCTTTTATACCCAGTGAAGTTAATGAGGCTATTTTGAAAGGCAGGCTTAGCGTAACGATACGGTGTTCCGACTCACCTTTTGTATGAAGTTCGGGATTTCTCCATAACCTCTTCCTCCTTCAAGTCAAGAAGCGGATAGGCAACAAGAGCAATCACAGAAAAACTCCAACGGTACGTGACCAGACAGGAGGTGTCCCCACATGGCACTAGCACTCTTTCTCTCACACACAAGTCTTTCGATAGACTGGTGTGTATCGATCGTAATTCGGGGCGTGTCGCTCCAGGTAGGTCGCGCGCACGAACCCAACGTTTATTCAGGATTTCGTTAATAAGGTAAAGGAGTGGTAAGTGTGCGCTACTCCTAGACATCGACTGCAACGCGGCATTAACATTGGCCAGAGCTCAGGCTAAACACATCCCTCTTAAAGGAACATGTCTCAAAAAGAAATAAACTGAGCAGTGGACTATGAACAGAGCACAATTGCGGTTATCCAAGATAAAATCTTGAGCCTAGGGTAAAAAAAAAAAATCTGAATACAGCTCTCTGAAAGAAACATTCGCGCTTATCATTACCGATATTCATTTACTGACAAATTTACCAGCTTTTTATGTCCCTTCTAACAAAAATTTCATCGACTTTCAACAAGTTTCAACAGAGATTTAAATAACACACACACCTAGAAGAAATAGTTTCCACAAATACAAGCAGATGATACAGCGAAGATATAAAAAAAAAAAAAAAAAAAAATTCTGCACATTTCGATTACTTAACGAAAATGGCGAATTGAAGATTACTTAATTTTGATGAGCTGTAAAATAATAATTTGCAGTATATTTTTAAGGAAATACGAAGCAAACAGATTCGTTATATAAAAACTGCTTAAGATTTTATTAAAAAATTACTTCTGCACCTTTTTACAATTGATCTGTTTAGAGGCACAAAGGTAAGCCAGACTAACCATAAACCATCTGTTTATAGTGTCTGTACAGTTCTAAGACCGGTTTGTCTGACAGTCACACGAAAAAAACTCGGAAACCCAATGTTCTGGCTAACTTATCCGCAACTGAAAAGGTCTCAAATAAATTCTTCCGCTCCTCAATAGGATTCGAACCCAAAACTTTCATAACGGTTGAGGAGTGAAAAATTCATCCCTTATAGGGTAAAATAAATTTAAGTTTTAAGCGTAATCATAAAAAATAAATACGCCTTTCATACGCCAGGGTATTAAAACCTCTTTGGTGGTGTTTCAAGTTAGGCCAAGCAATCCTGGCTATTTCGTTGCATTGGGCATTAAAGACCAGTCTGTATGGGAATTTTTTATATCGTTCTGTTTTGCAAAAACAGCATGATATAAAAAAAAAAATTAGATCTCACTGATTTTAACATCACTGCTGCAGCCTCGCGGGACATAAAAAAAAAAAAAAATTAAGGGAATATTAGCTATTACCCTACACAAGGGATTACCCCCTTGTGTAGGGTAATAGCTAATATTCCCTTAATTTTTTTTTTTTTTTTTTACCTACCAACCCATTTAAAAAACCCAAAACGCATTTTTCCCTCATTGACCCTCTCATCCAAAAAATACACACATTTTAATTTTAATGGATAGATTATAAGAAAAATCTGTTAATAACCGTTAATTATTTAATAAAAAATAATTATAACACATGGGTAAGTAACAATATTATACAATTTTCCCGTTCAACACCGCTGGGAAATCCCTGCCCTATACCGATCTGACTGGGTTCAGAAGTTCTCGTAATCCCCTCCCTCTCTTATGTGACATTGCTGCAAGGATTAACAAAAGCTAAACAATTCTTTGAAATTGTGAATTACAGTAGGAAAAGTCTCCATTATCAGAGCTTAAAAGGCGCCTTAAGTTGTTAAAATGTTCAGTTTGCTAGCAAGTTATTTTTAGCACCAATTCTTGCTAAAAGGGATAAAAATATTAGCAAACTAATCTAAAACAATTTTCTTCTAAGAAAATCGTTTAGAGTACAGTGTAATATACATTTAATATTTTTGGTACAGATATGCTAGTAGAATAATATATAGCAAATAAAATTAAAATACAAGTATAGAAATAATAATAGTAAACAGAACAGATACAGTTACAGGGAGGAAGCAACGTTTCTGGAATAGCCTGAAATGGCGACCTCCACAGTTTTGAGTATATAGAGAGAAACTGATTAGTTTTCTTACTAACTGCTTTGTAATGTTAACACACAGCTTATAAAGGCTTCCATAAGTTAATAAACGTTATACAATCAATGATATACAGGAATTTTGCTAGTAGAGAAAAGGAGGTGATTATACCTTTATATAAGGCAATGGTCAGGCCAAGCCTTGAGTACTGTGTACAGGTGTGGAGGCCTCATTTTAGGAAGGATGTAGAGTTTCTTGAGCGAGTACAGAGAAGGGCAACAAGATAGGTGAGGGGAACGAAGTGGTGGTCATACCAAGAAAGGCTGAAGTTCTGCAAATTGCAGCATCTGGAGACTAGGCACCTGCGAGAGGTGTATAAGGTCTTGAATGGGTTGAGCACGCTGAATTCTGATGGGATTCTTCCGCTTGCTGAAATTACGAACCTGAGGGGGAATAAATTCAAATTGAGGAAAGACAGTTATAGAATAGATGTGCGGAAATTTGTCTTTAGCCAGGGGGTTGTTGAATGCTGAAACAAATTTCCATCTGTCGTTGTGGAAATTGATAGCTTAAATAAATTCAAGGAGGAACTGGACAAACATATTTAGAGGGAATGGATGTGTGAAATGGTTTTTTTTTTTTTTTTTTTTTTTTTTTTTTTGGCTGATGCTGCATAAGCTTGCTTTCTTTCATCATATGCCTCTACTAATACTAACGTCAAGCAACAAGAAACTTTAACAGCTGGCAGATTTTCAGAATCAAACTTCTACGTGAAATCATCGCACGGCTGTGTGATTTTCTGGGACTCCCCCCCCCCCCCATTCTTCCCCTTTGTGAGTCGTCTGTTACTTATTGCGTAAAAACAAGAGAACCTCTACCCGGACATACCATAATTTAAAGAGTGACTGTTTGTTTATGGTCGGAATTCACGCTTACGAAACTAATGGTCACTCACCTTTTTTGCTAAACTTTTTTTATTCTTGCGTGTTTAAAAATATCCGCCAAATGAAAGTCTTAAAACCGGGAAGTAGCTTGGAAAATCTTTCACCAGACCGACTCAACAGTTGCATTACGGTGTGCTATTTAAAAGAACAACCCGACCAACCGTATGCTCGACTAAATGTTAGGAACAAAAACCAGTCGGTTGTTAGTGATTCTTAAAAAATAACGAGTATTTTTTTTTTAAATACAACTATTTTATGTTCGTGATTTGTGATAATGTTTTGACCTTTACAGTGGAATAATTTGAAGAACGATTTATTACGTTAAGTGAATCGTAAAACAATCACTATACTTCAAAGATAAAGGTATTTCTGTGCGACTGGTAAGAAATGAGTTTAATCATATTTCTTAAGTGATAAAGTAGGGCAGTAATTTGTCATATGTACTCACAAGGAATGTATCTCGTCTTTTTCTACATAACCATTAGCTTTTATCAGAAGTAATTCTTAGAATTCGAATTTACTAGATGTACGCAGTTAAGAAAGCGTACATCTAGTTTCTCTAAAGTCAACTTTGTTAGAAATTTAGGATATTCTGTATTCGCAACATATAACTGGACACGTAAATCCATTCTTATCTAAGACTGAATTTACGTGATTGAATTTTGGCTTGTAGTTGATGTTCGAAATTTTGTTTGTGTGAAACTTGCGCTAGGGAGTAATTTTTTTATTTTATTTTATTTTATTTTATTGTTTAGAAAGTTTAGGCTGAATTTATATATCCCCTTCCCGCTGTTTTAAAATAGGTAAACGAGTTCCCAATTTCCCTTCTTTTTCATGCCGCTATTTTGTAAGGTGTCCCCGTTCTCAAGTTTTACCAAAGGTTACAATAATGGACCAGCATTGTAAACAAGAATATTTGAGTTTATATTCTCGTTTTTTTTTTTTTTTTTTTTTTCTCGTTAAATTGAACAATGGTGTTAATAGTATCAGTTTATCAGAAAATCAATAATTTCGGCGAAACTGTTGATATACAAGAAGATCGAGGCCGGACTGGGCAAGTTTTGGCCCAAATTTAATCACTTATGTCATAACCGTTATTCGATAAGCTAAATTTGCTGTTGGCCTCAGTGGCGATAGCCACCATCCGCCCCTGGAAATTAAATTTTAATATATGTTTCTAAACAAATAGATTATCCGAAATGGCAAAAAATTTGAAAAGGATCCAGATTTTATAGTAATTATTACATACAATATAGGTATGTCCAGTTGCCAGACAGCTAGCTGAAAGACTGGGATAATTTGAAGGTCACCTAAAATCAACAGTTGGAAACGTACGCCAGTAGAAGACAGAGGGTGACTCAATCACTCACCGCAACTAACCCCAGGGTCCTGAGCTGGATATCATCATTCTTCTCTTCCTTGGTGATTCCTTTCTACTTCTCTCTCTCTCTCTCTCTCTCTCTCTCTCTCTCTCTCTCTTAGAGGTAACTCAGGAATTTTTTTTTCTTTTTTGGCTGGTGCAGCATAAGCTAAGCCTCAGACTTCCTTGCACCATATAGTTAATAATAACTCAGACAGACCAAATTACCCGCAGGCACGTCAACAGTTGATAGAATTAGGTTAAGTGTCGGACAAAAAAATTGAATGAGTTATAATGATCGGCAAACCACGTCGCTGCCTATCCTGGTGCAGAGAACAGAAGCATTGGACATCACAGCCAGTGGTAGAATCACACTACACAGTCCAGACATCAGATGTACACAGCTAGGTGTAGCATATGTCCAAAGAACTGTTTCATCCAGATTGTAATGCACCAACAACGAAGTTTGGTGGTAGTGTGATGATATGGGCCTGCTTTACGCAGTTTGGACCTGGTCTACTGTCGTCATCGCTGCAATAAAGAAATACAGCTGTCCATTGTGGCATATGATCAATTCTGATATCTACATGGTGATTGGAAAGAGGCCATATGTTTATCAGTGAGAAAGTTCAGTGCCTCAAAGCATGATCAGTACAACAGTGGTTCGATGAGTGTGATGTAGTGAACCTGCCATTTCCAGCCCACCCACCCACCCGAACCCTTACAAAACAATAATTATGAGACAGAATATTACATTTTTTTACATATCAAAAATTAGTAGAAATTATCCCCCAAATGATTATTTTTGTTATGAAAACCCATGAGCGGTCATACTCAACATTAAACATTGGGCGCCTCCGTAGCCAGGTGGGAAGCACACTCTTCTTGATTAGACCGGGGTTCGAGCCCGTCACCACCAAATACGGAGGATGCGGAAAGGTCAGGGAATGACCACCGCATATCCGTGAGCAATATGGCCTTAGTTGCTAATGCTCCTAATAATAACAACAACATTAAACATTGATTTGTTACCCAGATGCTTTGAGGATGGCGTTTATACACGTGCACCCCTCACCAATCACAGGAGGCCAG
Organism: Mastigoproctus giganteus; assembly: GCF_048544385.1. Lineage (NCBI taxonomy): Eukaryota > Metazoa > Arthropoda > Arachnida > Uropygi > Thelyphonidae > Mastigoproctus > Mastigoproctus giganteus. Next base: position 235,484,962 of record NC_143578.1, read on the forward strand.
CAAACGACAAATATACTGAAATGTCCATTAACGAACACTTTGTTGCACACACTGGGGTTCGATCCCAGCCAGACGTATTAGAAATTACACGATAGAGGATCTCTTCAAAACGAACTCTAATACGAGCGCGGACAAAAAAAATACCAAAAGGACGCCTTTAATAGGCGTCCTTTTGGTATTTTCAACCTACCTAGATGGGTTACTTTCAAAGATAATTGAAACACGTGCGCATTTTCGTTGATCAACGAGCATTTACAATGAAGGTTAAGGTCATGACAGTAATACTAATGAAACTTGATGGCCATGGTTACTCATGGAGATGACGCAATATGTCTTTAATCTTCACCAATACCGGTAAGGATAGTTTATAAACTTATTTGGACTGTACATGCAGTTCCTCTGTTGCACATCATTAGCAAGTCAATAAAATTGCTAAACTGAGAAATGTTGTTTGTAGAATTAAAGAAGGGAGAGGGGGAAAAAAAAAAAAAAAGCGTGGGAATAGAGCTACAGTACATTTCTTTAAAAAACAAAAAACTACCAAAGGACCGCATGGATGAGCATTTTTCCACGTCAAGAAATACAGGATAGCCACAGACCTCCTTTACAAAACTAAAATAATGTGTGAATAGGATACATGACACAAACCTAAATCCACTTTCAACTGATAGATCTTCAAGTTTTTATTAATCAACTGGAAAATTGCGCTCTGCAGTAGATGGAAACATAATCGCAAAACTATCATTTACCAACCACGAGAAGTCACACTGCGTACTTTGGTTCAAAGCTGCAGCCTGTGATTGCACCGGGCCGCCCAGGAGGCACAGGCTAAATCTTTCCTGGCTGCACTCACTGGCTGGGCAGAGATTCATAAATTGAGTCTCTTCTTCAAAAACCAAGATGCTCTTGATTAAAGGCACCCTCAATATCCGTAAATATGCATTCCTCTTTCAAATATCTCAGTCATTTTCGACCACAAGTAGGCTTTTTTTTTACTCCATCTAGAATACATAAAGGGCAAAGTCAAGAGACACACAGACATGCTGGCCCGTGTGAGAACTGAGTGGGGGCTCGAGGGCAGGGCCCTCAAACTAATGTATTCCACACTTTCTTCCAATAGTCTCTTATGCTGCCCCTGCCTGGTTTTGAACAGTGGAAAAAGTTACCTTTGCTAACAAACTCATCCATGTACACAGCTAGGTGTAGCATATGTCCAAAGAACTGTTTCATCCAGATTGTAATGCACCAACAACGAAGTTTGGTGGTAGTGTGATGATATGGGCCTGCTTTACGCAGTTTGGACCTGGCCTACTGTCGTCATCGATGCAATAAAGAAATACAGCTGTCCATTGTGGCATATGATCAATTCTGATATCTACATTCAGCACCTTTTCTTTCTCCACTCAACCACAGCCTGCAGAACCTCTATACCGGCAATTCAAATAATCTCAGGCACACTGCCCTTGGATCTGCATATTGCCTCCTGCATGGCACCAGGACCAATATGCCCACCAATTTTCTTGGATCACATCAACCAATGAAGGAAATCCCCCCCCCCCCCAGAGAAGAAGAAAAGGCTGTAGTCAGAAGTCTCCAGTAAAGTACAAAGGCATTGAAAGCTTCCTTAGCCTTGATCAGGAATTGGAAGGGGTGGAGGGCCACAGATTTATCAAAGCTCGACTTAGACAACCTGACTTCATTAAAGATGAAACTTGCATCTGTGGAGAGACTGAAGATTGGAGCCATTTTATGCTTGACTGTGTCGCATATTTGACCTCGGGCAAATGAGGTCAAATCGGAGCAGTGGTTTTGCAGTGCAATTTTTCAGCCCTTCCATTCGGCTTCAAGGTATATCCCTAAAGTGCATTCCTCTTTCAAATATCTCAGTCATTTTCGACCACAAGTAGTCTTTTTTTTACTCCATCTAGAATACATAAAGGGCAAAGTCAAGAGATACACAGCCATGCTGGCCCGTGTGAGAACTGATTGGGGGGTTTGAGGGCAGGGTTCTCAAACTAATGTATTCTACATTTTCTTCCAAAAGTCTCTTATGCTGTCCCTGCCTGGTTTTGCACAATGGAAAGAGTTACCTAAGGAAGCATTCAATGCCTTCATAAATTACTGCACCACACTCTTCTCCCTGCTGCTGACTAGAACACTACATTGGTCGATTGCCTGGGTGGACTCCTCCTACCTTCTGACATGGATCTTCCAGACTCTCCTTTTGCTAACCCCATCTCTATTTTTGCTGGTGCTTACACTCCAGCACAGGATTTTGCCACTGAAAAATCCTGGCTCAGTGACTTGCAAACCCTTCAATGTAGGACTTTGCATCTGCTGAAGCCTACTCTGGCATGAGATATCTACGCTCAGATCCTGATTTCAGACCTATTCAGTGAGTACTACGGGACAGTGTTTTTTTTTCCCCTCTCTCTCTCTTCCTCCCTTTTCTACCTCTTTACCTCATTGACTTTCTGCTGTCTCCTCATGTCACCCTTCTATTAGTGGTTTATTGATCTGCTCTCTTTGGGACCCCTCCCTCTGGTCTCAACCTTGTCTTACACTTTACTGTCCCCATTTCCTTTCATGGGTCCTCTCCCTTCTTGCTCTGTTGAGGAAAGAACTCAGACAGGTATCTCTCTCTCTCTCCCTATTGACCTGGCATCACCCCTTGTGCCATGAATGGATGCTGCAATGCCCCTTCCTGGTGATGAGGCCTTATAGTAACTAAGTAGCCAGATGAACAACACTATTCACAATACCGACATTACTCACACTCTCATCTGGCCTTGGCAGATTTTGCTTCTTCACAGTGTCACTTCTCATGGTTTTGTGGGGAACCACTGGGACTGCTTGCAAATACACAGCATTCAATGTCGACAGACCTCATTAGTGAAACGTTGGCCCAGGTGCACCAGAGATCATAGTCATTGCCAGAAAAACATGCTCATATTAAGCAACCACCGCCACCTGCTTGGATAGTGGGCACATGCACGTAGATCCATGGGTTCATGTTGTTTGCGTCACACACGAAGCTGTCCGTCATCGAGCTGCACCAGGTATTTGGACTCATTTCCAGTCCAACCAGCGTGTTGCTGACACCACAGCATTTGTTGTCGATGATCAGCAGTGAGGAGAGGGTGTCCTAGGATCCGTCTGCTGTCGAATCCCATACATCTAAGTATGCGGCGCATCGTCATTTGAGATATTGTTCTTGCATTCCCCATATCGTATTGTGATGTCAACTGTTGCACAGTAACCTGCCGTTGAGCCCATACATCGAGATATGCACTTTTGACCTTCGCCGCACCGTAATAATTTAGCTAGAAATTGTTATTTCTAGCTAAATTGTTAGCTGGAAATAACAGTTTAGATCGACCACTGGCGGTCCTACCGAGAGGGGGTTGCGAAAATAAGGGGACAGCGCACTCGATCCGGCCGAGACCTTAATATATTTTCAAATAATTAAACTGTTTTTAAAAATTGGGGAGAAAATAAAAATGTTTTATTATTTTTATATCACATCTACATGTATGCACAAACACGAGGGGGACGCAATACACATACAAACATAAGGGGAACAGTCATACTCTTCCATCGGTTCCTGGGATATAACGCATTCGACGTGCCTAACGATTGACGGAATTTCTGAAGCTCTCTTCAAATCGCTAGTGTAGTTAGACGATCTCAGCTGGAGGTTGTAGAATTTTTTTACAGCGAGTTATTCGGCTTTTTCAGTCGGCAGAACATGCAGATAGACCCGTGAATGAAACACACACACAAAATGAGAATAAGAGTTAGGCTCCAATGCCGTTAATACGAATTTAAATTTCTGAGTATAAATAGAAATTTATAAAATTTTCATTCAGCGTAGATGAGCAAAGTTTGCCCACCTCTTATCTACAAGACCATGTTGAAATCCAATACATAATAGTGGAAGGAAGCTACATGCTTTTACTGTACTAACAAAAAAAAAAAAAAAAAAAAAAAAGAAGATAAGAAAATACAAATTATATTCTTCCTTCCTCATAAAGGTACTATTACAGTTGACCTTTGAATTTATTCAAACTGTCAGTCTCAACTATCTGAGAGAGCAACTTGTTCCAGCAATCAACGACTCGCTGGCTAAAAGAAAACTTCCTACAATCTAATCTAAACCTCAATCCCTGTAATTTGAATTCATGTCCATTAGTTCTGGAATTCTTTATAACAGTGAGAATTCCACATTCATTCATGTTACTAATACCCTCCCAGAGCATTATAAACCTCAATCAAGTCCTCTAGGTGCCTGGATGCAAAGGTCTGTATCCCACATAATCGGAGTCTTTCCTTATACAGTCCTTTCTTTTGCCGATCTAACCATTCGAGTTACCAGTCTTTGGATCCTTTCAAGAAGCACAATGTCTGTTTTTGAACACAGACATTGAAAACAATATTCGAAATGTGGTCTTACAATTGCTTTATACAGTGTAATTATGACTTTATAGGCCTGACGTAGCCGAGTGGTCAGGAGCGAGAGTGCATAGCATGCGTTCCTTGAGTGGACCGGGGTTCAAGCCCGTGACTACTAAATATGATAAATATTTGTATTGACGATTTATTGTAAACTCTACTGACTTGGTTGTCGTGCAGGAGTATAAACAGAATTTCCTATCTGTACAAGTTAACTTTCGATAAATCATCGATCGGACACCATGGGCTTTCCTGGATGCCTGTTTACACTGTTCAGAAAATTGTTTGGAAAAAAAAAATATATATTGATTATACTTTGGCACGATCACATGTTATCATTAACCGTACTTTACGGCCACGTGGACCCTAGGCATACTCAACTCAAATCAATCAATTGATTCAAATAACGAAATATTGTACCATTTAGTTCATACTGAAAATTAAAGGTTTAAAGTGTACAAATACTCGAAGGTGGTATATTATAATAAAATTATGGGCGTTCCATCTAGTGAAAAGACACCCCTCCCCCAGATAAGAAATTGAACCTTATTCAATTGTCGACTGATCCTCGTTTACGATTCAGTTCCAAATAATATTATTATTCTCCTCTCCTTGCTGATCAAAAACTGCGTTTTCAAAAGTAGCAATGCGGTTCAAACCACTTTTATAGGCTCTTTATTGAAGCAGACGAACGACGTAGATTTTCTTGTAGTAATTCGCAGCCGACATTACATTTCGCTGCTGCCTGGTGTCACGACAACGCAAGATCATATATCACAAGTCATCTGTCGGCAAGCAGCTGTGCCATAACTAAGCGAAAGATGTCCTCGCTTATTTACCCTAACTGGCAGCAGTCTCGTGTATGAGTATGAGAATGGAGGAGAAGGAGGAGGAGAGCTCAATAAGTAGCTAAATCAACCATAAACACAGTTCGACGTTTTTCTTGATTACGTAACAACCAACTTCAGTCCGATAAGGGCCAGAAGATACGCATTTAATCAGAAAATAGTTCGTTCGATTCAGTTCTGTTCCATATGAATTTATATAAAAGCATTAGCAGAATTCGCTAGAATAAGCCAGTTCTTTCATAAGAATTCACTTATGAAAAAGGAATTTATAAAGTAATATTTTTAGGTGTGCGCTAATTAGATGTAATTATTTTATGCAGCGACAACGCCTGAATGTCCTTGAAGCAGCTGATTAAATGAATGGTAGGAGTGGTGAGGCACCCCCGCGCTGCATTAACGTATGGGCAAGAAAAAGAAGAAATACAAGTCGTACATTAACGAGCTTTACCGGATTATTATCTTTTATGTGGCAGTAGAATTTAGAGTTAAACGAAGAACGAACAAATACAGCTGTTTACACACACACGAATTGCAGCGTGAAAGCAAGAAATTCGGTTTGAAGATGAATATCCCCAGGGGCTCACATCTGGTGAGTATGGGCTTAGCACACCCAGGGTTCCCGGCTGGATATAACCATTCTTCTCTCTCTCTCGGGGTAATTCAGAAATTTTTTTTTTTTTTTTTTTTTTGGCTGGTGCAGCATAAGCCTCAGGCTTCCTCGCACCATATGGCTAATAATAATAATCAAGAAAACACAGGTTACGCTCAACAAACTTACCAAACCAAAGAGAAAATCATGGCCAATGGACAAGAACTAGAAGTCGAAAGGTATGTTTACCTTAGACAAGAAATTTAACAGATGGAAACACGATGGAAATTGAATGGTGCATAAAATTGGGATAATAAAAGATTCAAGATAAATGGACTGTTTGTTTGTTTAGGGATTTATTAGGCGCATCGGCAACTATGGCCATAGTGAGCCATCAAAATAAACGGAGATTACTGAATTACTTACGAATTGCAGATGATATCATTCTCTTTGCCAATGATAAGGAAGAATCGTAACAAAACATTGAACTGCAGCATGAAAGCAGGAAGTTCGGTTTGAAAATGAATATCAAGAAAAAAGTTATGTTCAACGAATTTACAAGATCAAAGAAAATCATGGCCGATGGACAAGAACTAGAAGTGGAAAAGTATATTTACCTTACACAAGAAAATGAAAGGTGCATAAAATTTGGGATGGAAAGCATTTGGAAAGCTCAATAATACAGTCTTCAAGACAAACTTAAATGAAAAGAATTTAAGTCTCAAATGAAAAGTTTTTGATCAATGTAATCTCCCTGTCTGTTGTTATTTGGTTTTTAGGAGCATTAGCAACTAAGACCATATTGCTCCGGGGATATGCGGTGATCATTCCCCGACTTTTCCGCATCCTCCGTATTTGGTGGTCACGGGCTGGAACGCTGGTCTAATCAAGAAGCGTGTGCTACGTACTGCTGCTCCAGCCCACGAATGCGCCAATCTCCCTGTCCTAACATATACAATTACACATACATTTGTGGTTGTGAAACATGGACATCGAATGCCAAAGCTTTACAACGACTGAGGGTCGCACAGAAATATGTGTGACTGAAAAACGTGCATGGATTCGCCAACAAACCAAGGCCTGTGACATCACTGTAAGACAAAGCGCTAAAAATGGAAATGGGCAGGTCACATATCAAGATGCACCAAATGAATTTTGGAATGGATACCGCTTGACTCGAAACTTCCAAGAAAAAGACCAAAGATCAGGTGGATCGATGAAATTTGCTGGTGTATAATGGCAAACAGAAAGCACAAGACTGCAGTTGCTGGAAATGTGTTGAGGAGGCCTTTATCCTGCAGAGGTTCTACAATGGCTGAGGATGATGTTGATGATATACATATATGATAAAATCTCCTATAAAACCGAAGTCACATTGCAGAAAAGTGGAAACGTCACCTTCTACTCTACAACTTTTGTTTATCATAAAAACTGTTTTTACAGCTAAATAAAAATAATAATAAAAAAAATGCACAATGAAAAGCTTTTTTTTTTCGCGGTATTTAAAAAAATAGCAAGATGTTTTTAATTAATAGTCTACTAGTTAATTGGAAGCGATTTTCATGTGACGCCTGCCTAAGTGTTTTCATTTTGTCATTATTTGCTGAAGTATCCAATGCTGCCCGAAAATATTTAATATAAGACGCTTACTCCAAACCTAGTGCCACCACTTTTTTTCGATCGTCTGATGCATATAAAATACACTGTAAGGTAAAAAGGAGGGCGAGTAACAGTGATGTACTAATGAAGTAGCAGTGTAGTTCCTGAATGCAAAGAGCACTCCTGGTCCATTGAGTTTCGCCATGAGAGTCGATGTATATGTAGTGGTGGTTTGAAGTACATTCTAAGGTCAGGATTTCCTCGCACTGCAGCGACGGCGAAAAATGAGAGGAGTGGATAAATTGATTTGTGAAGACCGACGCATTACGACCAGAGGAAATGAATGTGATTGTTGTTGTTGTTGGGGGTATCAGCAATTAAGACCATATTGCTTTGCGTATAGTCTGTAAATTGCGTGTGTTCTGTGGTCGATTTTTTTCTGTTTGCTGGACGAAAAACTCATGCTACCCTCGCCTGAGACCGATTAACTCAACAACGTTGTGAAAAAAAGCCCATAAAAATTCCTCACGTCATAGACGGGACTCGAACTCAGGTCTTTTCCACCCGGTGTGGGGAGGACGGCGATCGTACCAACTGTGCTACCCACGAGGGCAATGAATGTGAAGCGGGAATAAACTTTAATATTTTGAAACAATTCTAGACAATCTGGGATACAAAAAATTTACCAGGTGGGTTCCACAAATGCTAATGCCGATCTTCTGGAGCGGTATGAGACCATGGGTGATGATTTTCTTGACAACAGCGTTACAGAATATAAGACCAAGTACTACTAAAAACCAGAGCCAATATATGGAGTAACGAAACGCGGATTCCCCGATATAGATGAAATTCAAGTCTCCGTTATTCTTTGGGAAAATGACGCTCGTTTTGCTTTTTTTTTGGGGGGGGGGGGAGAAAGATTGGGGTTATCTTATCCTCGTAGGTTTCCTGGAACGGAGATACGCGATCAATTCTACTCGCCATATGGAGACAACGAAGAAGCTGAAGGCAGAATTGCAAGAATGAGGCTACACAAGAAAGCAAAATTTCTCTTTCAGCACAATGCCAAACCCATACTAGCATCCTCACAGGGGGAACACCACTGGGAGATTCGGATGGGCAAACCACGCATACTGGTTGCCATAAAATAGTCACAAGGAAGTTGTAAATTCTATTTGTTTTCTTTTTTGTCGTGTTGCTGCTAAACTTGATAAATTAACAAAAGGAAGAATTTTAGCAATTAATTCTCACGCTAGATAGGAGGATTTTTTTGTAACAGACTGAATCATCCACCTGCCACAGTTTAAATGCAAGAAAAAAATAATAATAAAATAAATAAATAACAGTTATTACATATCTTAGCAATAAATAAACTCATACACCAACCATAAGAATAAGTATTTTACTGTAACTGAAAATTTACGAATTAAAATAAATAAAATTACTACACTATGTATTTACAAAAACTGATATTATAATAAATTAAATTATGTACATTGTGAAAACATTAAAACTATAATAAAATCCTTGCAATAAAATATACTAAAATAAACCGGATTAAAAGCGATAAGATCCGGTTTAAATCGGGTTTTTTTTTGGTATATTTTATTGCAAGGATTTTATTACAGTTTTAATGTTTTCACAATGTACATAATTTAATTTATTATAATATCAGTTTTTGTAAATACATAGTGTAGTAATTATATTTATTTTAATTTGTAAATTTTCAGTTACAGTAAAATACTTATTCTTATGGTTAGTGTATGAGTTTATTTATTGCTAAGATATGAATTTGCCCAACCTCAGAGGCCTTTTTCAGGATAACATTTATTACAACAGAAAAATATTTATACAATGCATATACATCTTAATATTTCTTACTGATTTTATGAAATAAACCGTCTGATCAACTGACAGAGGGTTTAAAATTGATAAATCAAACCCCCCCCCCTCCACATACGAGGCACGGCAATAAAGTTCCTGGACTGGTGCTGTTGCAGTCATGTTCGATGAGTCCGAAAATAAATAGAAGTGGTATGCTGTAGTTCCAACTTCCTCCAACAGATTGTGGTACAAAATCAGGTTGCAAGAAACAACCAGCTTGATTAGTAAAGTTAACGATCCCTAGCACGATTTTGCAATGGAGCAAGAACGAACATCAATTTGCTTTAAACTGAGAAAATCCTGTAACAGAAACGTATGAAATGTTATGGTGATTAAACGTTAAGTCGTACTAATGTGTTTGAATGGTATAAGCGGCACAAAGTGGCAAAATTTGTGCCGCACCTCAAGGATGAGCAGAAGCAAAGAGGAGCATCATGTGAAGACTTCGTCCCGACTTGTCAAGAAAATCCTAACTTCCTCGACTGTATTGTCACTGGAGATGAATGTTGGGTGTTTCGGTACGACCCAGGAACGAAGCATCAGAGCATGCAGTGGACTTCAAAATCATCACCAAGGCCCAAAAACTTTCGTTTACAGAAATCAAGACAATGATCATGTTTTTCGACAAACAGGGTGTGATTCACAAGGAATTTGTTCTTGAAGGGGAAAGAGTTAGTTGTGTCCTATACAGGTGCTTCAAAGACTATTGAAGCGCATTCACCAGGTGAGGCAGCAATTTCGAGAGAAAGGCATCTGGTTCTTGTTGCACGACAATTCCCCCGCCCGTTTCGCACTCGTTGTGAAGACATTTCTCACGAAACATAGCATTGTACAGATCAACTGTCCACCCTACTCTCTCCCGATCTAACACCAGCGGACTTCTTTCTTTCGCATGGTGAAAACTGCCTTCAAAGGGAAGACCGTGGTGTTGAGTACAATAAAGAAAAACGTAACCGACGAACTGATCACCATAATCTCTTTGGACGCCTTCGCCGATTCTTTTCAGAAACTTTAGAACTGTGTAATAAGCGCATTTAATCAGGTTGTATGAAATAGGGTTGTATTTAATCACATTGAATGAAATAAAACTATTTTTGAGCTCTTTCAAGTCCGTTCTACATGCGTAAAGTGCCTGTATTCGTGACCATGTCTATCCGTCTGCCTCTTCCATCCACATGTACTAATTCGAATAACTCGAATCTCTGTGGGTGGATTTTCATGAAATTTTTCTTTTGGCTCTTTTAGAACTATTTGGCGAGATTTCTGGCTGGTGCAGCATACGACTCAGGCTTCCTTGCACCATATAGCTAATAATAATAATAAATTTCGGAGCGCCTCCATAGCCAGGTGGGAAGGAGCAGCAGTGCGTAGCACACGCTTCTTGATTAGACCGGGGTTCGAGCCCGTCACCACCAAAAAAACGGAGGATGCGGAAAGGTCAGGGAATGACCACCGCATATACCGGAGCAATATGGCCTTAGTTGCTAATGCTCCTAAAAACCAACCAAACAAACAATAATAAATTTCATTAAAATGGTACAATAAAAATCCAATAATTATTATTCAATTTTCCCATACATATCACACAGGCTATCCATACGGTAGAACTGGATATTATATTGTCGCGATGAAGTTATTTGTTATTTGGTTTTTAGGAGCATTAGCAACTAGGCCATATTGCTCCGGGATATGCGGTGGTCATTCCTTGACCTTTCCGCATACTCCGTATTTGGTGGTGACGGGCTCGAACCCCGGTCTAATCAAGAAGCATGTGCTACGCACTGCTGCTCCTTCCCACCTGGCTACGGAGGCGCCCATCGCGATGAAGTGAAAATGATCTTTTATATTATTATTTTTATTAGTTAATCAATAGTAATTAATTGATAACAAAATAATAAGTTATTTACTTTTCACTTCTACTAATCACAGAAATAAAAAAAAAATAATAAAAAAAAATTAAAAATCACTTTTTAGAAATAAAAATCTAATGCGCCCAAAATGTAATGCACTGAATACATTAATTTGTTTTTAACTGCAAGTGCTGTGTGTTCCGTGCAATCAAGCAAGGAATGCTTCAGTGCGGGATAAATTCCCCCGGTATGCTTGCTGAATTCAGTTGTGGTTCCACGCTGCTATTAGCTGAAAGACTTGCTTGTTTTATATATAACGCAAGTCTGCCTAATCAGTACTTAAGAAATTCGGCCAACTTTCTGGAACTGCCGATCTTTTGCTTTTGCTCACAATCTCAGTTAAATATGCAAAACGTACAATGACATTTTATGTAAAAGCCTAACGCTTTTCAACTTTGTAAATTATTGCGAATAGCGGTTTCGTGTAACCGAGCAACAACACGCGACCCAGAGGTTCGTAATGGTCCAAGTCATTGTACTGTACTAGTATGGACCGCGTGCCAGTTCGATATCCCCACTCATGCACAATACCGAATGAACCAATGTGAAACATTAATTATCGCCGCATTTCCAAAGATCACGTGGCACGCCTATCCAATTTACTAAAGAAGGAACTTATTCTATCTCGCGAGAATTGGATAACCCGCCCGGCACAATTCTAATTTTTTTTTGTTCTGTATCACAGGGTAGCCGCCAAAGAGAGCAACTTATACTAGCAACCCATGTTTTCACCCAGAAAACTTACAACCATAAAATTGATGAAATTCCATCGAACTTATTTTGGAGGAGTATCATTAAACTCCATTATATTGTTTGAAAAGAAGAAATTTTTGATAGTCACTAAATCATGACTATCAAAAATTATGGGGAATACTGCATAATTTAGGTGTATACATCAAAATGACATTCTAAAACATACCAGATTAGAAAGGAGCCGTGCACTACGTGCGCTACTTTATAACCGACTTAATTTGCATACGATGGAACTCAAAATCTTATTCTAACGTGAATTCAGATTTAGCATTAGTACAGCCATATGAACAGTGGCGTAGCCGGATTAAGGTACGGGTTAGCAGGGCCCTAGCCAAACAGCAGAACAGGGAAGAAAAAAAAAAAAAAAAAAAAAATATATATATATATCCTTAATAAATGGGCCCAAAAAAATATCTCTGCCTGGGGTGCCAAAATACCCTGGTCCAGCTCTATAGCCAGGGTAGGATCAGCAGGTACAATGTACCCCATAACACCAAAATCTGGTATTGTGGTGCTTTTTAGCTTTACGCACCTTTTTTTGTGAATGTTTTGCTGACAAAAAAAATCCTGATTACGTCACTGCACATGAAACAAGAAAGCAAGCTTATACAGCATCAGCGAAAAAAAAAAAAAAAAACCCATTTCACCCATTCCTTCACTCCAAAAGTTTGTCCACTTCTTCCTTGGATTTATTTAAGCTATCAACTTTTACAATGACAGATGGAAGTTTGTTCCAGCAATCAACCACCCACAGGATAAAGGCAAATTTCTGCACATCTATTCTACAACTGCCTTTCCTAAATTTCAATTTATGCCCCTGTGGCTAAATCTGAGCAAGAGGAAGAAGAATCCCACCAGCATTGAGCTTGCTCAAACCATTCAAGGCCTTATACACCTCCATCAGATCACCTTGCAAGTGCCTAGTCTCCAGATGGTACAATTTTCAGAACTTAAGCCTTTCTTTGTACTGCTTTCTAGAATTTTTCACCACAGAAACTAAGCTCACGAGACGCCTGTATAGCGTAGCTATAAATTGCATGTTATATTATGACATGCAGTTTATAGTTATGAAGTTTATAGTTTTTTACCTTGAAATTTGATTAAAACAGAGTTACAAGGGCAAAAACCATGAAACTTCACTCATGAAGGACTGTTGTCATTGGTAAATGTACCAAAGCAAACCAAGGACATGATGTCAACTTGCATCTGTCACTGGTTTGCAGGATGAAAAGTGCAAACCATTGCTTGAGATAGACTCCATCAGTACAGTGAAAGAATCAAAAGAAAATTCCTCTTGTCCTGATAGCATTAGAACCAAAGCCCTTTTTCACACTGCATGGATGAATGACGATCATGACTACTTTGTAATCAGGACACCAACTATCTTGGCTATGGTATGAAAAATTTCATCAAAATTTCTGCCATCAAGACATAATCCTCCTGTCTAGCCATAATCACTGATGAGATAATAAAACTGCAAATAAACTAGCTGTCCTCCCATGTGTGGAAAAAGCCTGGATTCGAATCCTGCCTTTACAGGAGGAAATGAGAAGAACAAAAAATCAGCAAGATTATAATCATTGTGCTTTATCAGTATCATAAATAAATCACAATACTGATTAGTCAGCCTATTACTTATTCTCCAATTCATGTATTGATGATCTTGGAAATCTACCATACTGTTCAGTGTCCTTTGGTTTTCCAACAAAGAGATTAGAAAGTTCTTGGAAAATCTCAATTCCAAGAAGTCTCCAGGTCCTGATGGCATTTCTTTGCTTATTCTTAAAACCTGTGTTCAAGAGTTAACTCATGTTTTGTGTTTACTTTTTTTACACTTGATACTCATATTTTTCCTTCTGCATGGAAATTTTCTACACCCTTTTTAAAAAGGATGATAAATCCTCCTTTCCAGTGATCATCCAGTTGTTTTTACCTCAGTCATTAATTAAAGTAATGGAGGGATGCATCAATCAATAACTCTTATGCTACCTTAAAACTTTATCTGATTAATGACTACCAACAGGGTATATGTCAGTGCCCATCCATTGGTGATACTTTTGCATTATTACTCACCTGTGCACAAATTACTCACATTATTACTCACCTGTGGATAAAAAGCTTTAAATATGTCTTTGCAGCCCTAGAAGCTGCACAGACATATTTAAAGCTTTTGATTGTGTCCGGCACCAAGGTCTTCTAAACAAGATTCTGTTTTATGATCTTCATTTGGATTTTAGCAATTAGGTAGCCAGTTTCCTTCAAATGCTTGTGATGGTAAATGGCTTCCTCCTAGCTTCCCAACTAATGTTGAAGTACCAGGTTCTACTCTTCCACTCACTTTTTCTCCTTTATATTAGGCCACAGTAGCCGAGTGGTCAAGTATATAACTACATGTGCTTTGAGTGACCACAGTTTACGCCTGTGTGACTATTAAATACAGTTGTTGTTGTTTTGGTTTTTAGGAGCATAAGCATCTAAGGCCATATTGCTCCGGGGATATGCGGTGGTCATTCCCTGACCTTTCTGCATCCTCCGTATTTGGTATTAAATACAGTAATATTTCTTGTACTCTATCTTGCAAACTCCTCCGACCATGTGGTCATCTCAGAGTACAACAGAAATTTATTTATGATCTATAGTTAATTCATTTGTTTTGAAGAATATTTACTTTCAAGCTCCATCTTTTTTTTTTTTAGTTATAAAGTTTAGTCACAAAAAAATTCACCAGTGCCCTGATGGACTTGAATTAGACAGGCCAGCTAGAGGGTTAACTAGAAATCCAATCCACAGTTATTGCTACTTCATTCCACCCTGCAGATAATGCTGTTGTTTGACAAACTCTGATCTCCAGGTAAATCTCAGGTGTTTGCTTAACGTAGTTAATCTACAATCCTTCTAAGGTGTGGTGCTATCTTATTTCTTGCAAAAAGTCTGCTGCTTCCATTCTTAGCTTCAACAATGCTCAGATTTATTTATTGACGAGATCACACATCTTTACACACGAGGGGCATAAATTCAAACTGAGGAAGGATGGTTGCAGGATAGACGTGTGAAGTTTGCCCTCAGCTAGTAGGTAGTTAATTGTTGGAACAAACTTCAATCTGTTGTTTGGAAGTGGGTAGTTTCAATAAGTTCAACGAAGAACTACACAAATTATTGGAGGTGATGTGGGAAGGTTTTTGCCGATGCCTTATAAGCTTAGTTTCTTACATCATTTGCTACCATTAATACTTTATTGGGGATAATCTACCAGGTGACCTTTCTTGGCAAAAGCATATGACAAATATTACTCCCAAGACATTGAGGAGGAGGGATGGGAAATAAATGACCACTCTTAAAAAAATCACTCCACTCTAATCTACTCTCTGGTGCACAGATATTTCTGCTCTATGCTTTCCTAGATATTTTCATGAGCACTGTTTTTATGAACAGCAACTGCACACTTTCTTCCACATCAGTCCAAACAACAACTGGTCAACATCCATTACTTCACTATATCATTCCACTCCCAACTTAGTTTTCATTTATGTCCTCAATAAGTATCTCTTCTCAACCCACATAATGCATCAGATAACTGTAGATAACCTTGTGTGTTTTTGGTTTCTATAAAAAAAATTCCCTAAATACAGAATTTAGGATATTTAAATATGACTGCTAAGATGAATATCTGAAACCTCTGCACAACACAGAATCTCAGTGATAAACTCACCAACACATCTGCACATGTCACATTGCTTCAACAAAATAGTTCTTCTCTCTTCTAATATTCTTTAACTTAAATTATCCATTATGAGAAAGTCAAAACACAAAGCTAACATGCTGATTTCTGAACAATGGAGTTTAGAAATTAGAAATAAATTGCTTGTCACTGACTCCTGAGCTTAGCTTATGGTACATAAGCTAAACTCAGAAGTCTACTTATTCAGCTCTAACTCTAGACTTTATGAAATACAGGCATACCTCGGTTAACGTTACCTCTGATAACGAAGTCGGCAATTTCAAGCCCCATTTAACATAAAAAAAATATATTCCAGTTTAATCACCTGAAATCTAAACAAACTGAAGAAATTACGGAAACCTTTGGGGCTTCTCGTGGTTGGTTCGAGAAATTTAAAAAATGGGCCAGGATTCATAGTGTAAAATTAACAGGAGAAGCTGCAAATAAGTTTCCAGAAAAACTAAAGGAAATAATTGAACGTGAAAATTTTCCAAATTTGGTGTTCAATGTTGACGAAAGCGGTTTGTTCTGGAAACGGCTACCAACAAAAAGCTTCATATCTATTGAAGAAAAATCAGCTGCTGGGTTCAAAGCAGCCAAAGACCGTTTAATGTTACTCTTTGGATCAAATGCCTCTGGCGATTATAAATTAAAATTGTTATTAGTTTACCATTCAGAAAATCCGAGGGCGTTAAAAGGTAACATAAAAATGAATTCACCTGTAATATGGAAAGCAAATAGAAAAGCGTGGGTTACCAAGGAGTTATTTACTGATTGGTTTGTTAACCACTTTTGTCCTGGAGTAAAACTGTATTGTCAAAAAAACAACTTTGAAAAAAAAGCTCTTTTGTTGTTGCTCCGGGACATCCTACTGATCTTAACACGTTGGACACATGCATTCCTGTCAAAGTTGTGTTTCTTCCAGCAAACACAACTTCCCTGATTCAACCATTGGATCAGGGAGTAATAGCATCATTTAAAGCTTATTATCTGCGTCGAACTTTAAGCAATTTAACTGAACTAGAGGATAAAGTGGAAATGACAGTTAAAACTTTTTGGAAAAACTACACCATTAAGAACGCAATTGAAAACATTGATAGTTCTTGGAAAGAAGTCACTAAGAAATGCTTAAATGGAGTTTGGCGCAAAATATGGCCAGAAGTTGTACTAGAAGAAGAAAATAACATCCAAGAAATTGGAAATGAAGTTATCCAGATGGCTCAATCAATAGGTTTCGAAAATGTCAATGAAGAGGATGTTAGAAATTTATTGAATGCAGAAGATAATGGTTTTTCAGGAAGATTTAGAAAACCTTGTTAGCAATGAAGACGAAGTTAAAGAAGTTCCTGCCGAAAAAGTGTTAACAACCAAAGATTTAAAAAGGTGCTTAAATGACATTGAAAACGTTAAATTTTTTTAGTGAAAATGATCCTGATTTAGGAAGAAGTGTTATTGTTAAGCGATCAGTGTTAAATGCAATAACTCCGTATAGGCAATTGTTAAATGAAAGAGAAAAAGAGCATAAATAATCAACTTTACTCTTATTTTAAAATGTGATTTCACTTTGTATATAAGTTGACTGTTTATTTAATAAAACTTTTCTTTGTCCGAAAAAAAAGCTTTTCATTTTCTTTACGTAAGAACGTATCCCTATTCTGGCCATAGTATTTTTACCTCTGAAAACGAAGTTTCGCTTAACGAAGTAATTTCGTGGAACGCATCCTATTCGTTATTCGAGGTATGCCTGTATTTTCAGCTCATAACAATGACTTGTGCACAAATCCCTTGATGTCATAATCCACTAATTTGACAACCTATCCTGCTGCTGATCATTCTGTTGAAGTCTGGCAGAATTTCTAAAGTCCTCTTCAACCAAGCTGTGGTTAGTTGATCTCAGGGAGAGGGAGTAAAGTTTTCCCTGTGAGTTACTCTACGTTTTTCAGCCTACACAAGATACAAATTGCCCATAAGCAACACGCCTACAGCCAAATACACAATATGTATATGAGCAAAAAACTCTAGTGCCATTGAAGTCTAGACTTTGTCGCAATCTGATTGTCTCAAAAAAAATCCAAGAATTTTCAGCCTTCTATCAGCTGTGTCCCACATACAAGAGTCACTCCACTTCCATCAAGACTGGCACTGTCCTATACACAGACATTTTCAAACTCAGCTACAGCTTCACACATTATTCCATGCCAGCTCGATCTGCTCACCTTCCTCATGGTAGCAGTTCTTGAGCTTCTATAAGAATTTTATAAACAAATCTTACCCCTTTATTCCTCAGTGACAAGTACTGTATTAGTACCAACTCTACTACAATGTTCAAAGTTGCTTCACCAAAATCCTGTTCATTTCCAGATTAGCACCAGGAACCCAACAAGCTGATATACAGTCTTATCTCAAAGCAGTTTTAAATCTGAGGACCACAGTTCAACTTTCATCCACTCATCTCTTCCCACCTCTATCAGATTGTCTTAGCAAGCTGCACCCCTTCCCCAACCTCACCAATAAAAATGATTTGTCTATTCTGGCATCATGCCACTAACAGATCATCTCTCAATATACCTTCAGAGCTTATTGAACAGTAATTGACAAAGTACCTGTTGGGCCACACAAACAAGTATGTCATTTTTGTATTACACTAACATTCAAGTTCAATGAAGTTTTTGGCAGAGCTAAGAACTTCAGTGAACTGCTCAACCAGTAAGCTTGTGCTATTATGTTATTCACCGAAGCAAAAGATGGTTACTTCCTGCTATCTTATATACTAAATTTTCCATTGCACCTTGCTATGTCTCTCATCATGGCAGCTGGTTAACGCCACTGAAAGAGGCAAAATCATTGCAATGGTTCATAGTGGCAATCAAGGTCCATGGGTTTGAGTATATTCCAATCTAGCCCTGCTCAGTTTTCATTTGCTTTGCTAACAAAATGTTCTCTGTATCATTATTCCATGAAACCCTTCCTAGAAATTCTCCATAAACCCAAGGACTACTTCAGACTTCTTACTTTTCCCAATAAAGCAATTCCAGTATTCATCGGCAGTTTTAAACTTTCTAATGCCTTTGATCTGGTTTGTCCACCCTCACTTCTTGGAGGGCATTAATCATATCTTTAAACTTAGTATTGACCATTCATCTTTCTGTCTTATCCCTTCCCTCTCAATATTCAATTCTTCACTGTGATATGCATCATTCATCGTAGACTGTTTCATCATGATGAATCACATGGCATCTTCCATACTTACAGAAAAGTTGACTTTAAATGCATTAAGTAGCTCCTATCTTGTATGCAATGGTTAACCCATCTTCTATTTCTAATGCATGTCCCAACTCCATTTATGATAATATATATATTGTCATAAATAAAATTGTCATCTCAGTATTTCCTATTAAGACAACAAATTTGCAACATTATTATTAGCCATATTGTTGGTAAGAAGCCCAAGGGTTTTGCTACACCAGCCAAAAAAATAAATAAATAAAATAATAATAAAATAAATAAATAATAATAATAATAATAAATAAATACAAAAATAAAGAAAAATAAGTAAATAATAAAATAAAACTCTTATTTGACATCCTTTTCCCACAGGTACCTCTATCTGAATGAACCCTGAGTCACTCCAAACTGTCAGCCTTAACCACCCATGGAGGCAACCTATCTAGTAATCAACAACTAAGGGATGTGAAATAACTAATTTCAGATATATCTTCAAAAACATTTCACCTTTACAAGATCTCTACTTCAGCATGCCCTTTCTGTTGATAAGAAGGAAATAATGCTGCAATATATTCAGTATATTGAAGGTGAACTACTACTTCACACTGTTAACTCTGAAACTACATTCCCCCCCCCCCCTTCTAGATATTGTTAGGCTTAATAAGGGCTTAACAAAGAGTAACCACAGCCAATACAGTAACTAAAAAATCTAGCTTGGTGACCAGCTATTTTACTGTTGTCCAGCAGATATGACACAGAAATTCTAGTTCTTTGTTTTATGATCACTGTGGTATGCAATGTGCAAAGATTCAACAACTTTCGACAAAGTTATACTACAATGGACTCTTAGTATGAATGCTCAGCTATCGATGGCATTATTTTATGGAATGAGTCACACTGGTTGAAGGAATGTGACGAAGAATAATATCCATCAAACCCAGCTTTCATAATAATAGTGTGAAAATTAAAGTTATCTGCATAAACATCAATATAGATAAACATTATACTGTTTATCTTACGGAACTTCGTTTACATGCATGATGGCCATAAGTTGAGTGTTTGTAACTTGGGAAGTGATCTGGTAATTTATTGTTTCCTGTGCCTTTTCAATTTGTGTTGCTTCAGTATGCTGGTAATAGTTAATATGTCATTTACAATTAAACGTACGTATGAAAGTTAACTGTGGTCACTTTGAGAAGTTAGCACTACAGTCAAAGCTCTATATAACAACCCTCCACGGGAATGAGAAAAACAATCATTATATCAGAAGAATATTATATAGATTTTTCATAAAATCAGCAACGAAACAAGTAAAAGCTTGAACATTTAATGTAATTCTATTAACACAATACAGTATAATCTTATTTATAATATGTACCAAAATATTAAACAAGAAAATTATGATTGTAAATTTTGCATTGATTCTAGAGTACAGTAAGGTTACAATTAAATTGTAAATTTCACTATATAGGCTACATACCTATCAAGAGAATTGTTTCATACTTTAAAATAATCTGTCAAAACACGCTGTTTCAATGGTAGAGTATGTTTTAAAAGAGAATTATGAAGGTGTGCAATAGCAGTTATTTCACTTTTGTGATTAGGCTGGCCTTGAAAAAAAAACGTACAAGTTCTAATCACTGATGAGCATCTTTCATCGAAACTTCTTGTTCAACCACAGTAGGTTCCTCATCTTCATCACACTACAAATTTCAGAAGATTACATTACTGTCTGCAATGAGTTCCTCCTCATTTGTGCATATCCTGAAACATTCGATGTCCGCATACACTTTTGCATAATCTTTGAAGCTTAAGTTTTCCTGTAAGTTTAGGCGATGATGCACATGTTCAAACATTTCTTCCCTATTATTGGACTTCTTCACAATTAATAGAGGACGAAGCATGCAAAACTTCATACATTGCATCATTCAAGGCAGTAAATCCAGCATGTCAGAAGAAGTTGGTGATCACTTTTCATCAACTTCGTCCCATGCTGAAACACATAAATAAATGGCCTGCAGGTTGTCAATTTCACACTGAATTTTGCTTTCAAGACAGCAAAATTTTGTTTAATAGCACTCTTCGGTAGTTTTTCTTAAAACTACTGGATTACACCTTGATCAAGTGACTGAAGAACTGACATTTTTCTATTCTTCCTCATCCTGTGATTTGTCTCTGATCCAATCTTTGTAGATTTGTAATGTCATCCGTGCCTTTTGGTGTGCTCAATACATAGTCGATAATGTCTTAAAATCTTTAAAGCATCGAGGCTTCTGGGCTTTCCCAATGATTAAAAGAGGAAGCTTGTCTGTGCCAGACATGTTTGCAGCTAGGAGAACAGTAATCCATTGTTTGGCTTTTTTCCCCCCAACACATTTCTTGCCTTTAAATGCAAGTGTTTTATCTGGTATCAATTTAAAAAAAAAAAAAAAAAAAAAAAGTCCAGTTTCATCAGCATTGAAAATGTCATTATGGTCGTATGTCAGCAAAACATTTTTTAAATGTTTTTTCCTTCCATTCCTTTGTAGCATCAATGTCCATAGCTGCACTTTTCGCCACACTTTTTTGAAAGAGGCCACGAAGAGTCTTAAATTTGTGGAACCATCCATCTGAACTTTTAAATTCTTCAATATCCATTCAATGCACATTCAGCCTTAGCTTTAAAAGATTATCATCTACAGAACGTTTTTGCATGCATCATCATCATCATTAGCCATTCCAAAAGTACCTTTCAAGATCCGGATACTTCGCCTTTCGTGTTCGAATCCTACCCAATGCAGCAGATTTCTCTAAACTTTCAATCTTTTTCTGATCTTTCAGAATAGTGAACAGAGTACTCTTAGGAATGCCTAACTGTTTGATGATGTCAGTCTTAGAATGTACACCATTATCTACAGCTTGCAAAATCCTAATTTTATCTGTGATTGGCAGAGCTGTCTGCTTTCTTGGAGCCATACCAATAAACATACACTAACTAATGAAATGAACTTCTAGCTGATGTGAATTTCATTACTGCACTGCAAGAAAAGAGTGTGGGAAACCTTAACAAATGATTTCTCACGGTCAGGCTTAGAGGCTCATCCATTACTTCGATATACAGTCAGTCCTCATATAACATGCGTTTGCATAGCTTGAATTCGTGTAGTTTACACTACATGAATTCGATCATACACGATTTATAAATAGGGGAAAGATTTCACATATAACACAAACCAAATTCGCTTATGTGCGATTCAGCTTTGCGTTTACAAGAAATAGCAGTTGAATGTGGCGGAATCACAACAGCTGAATGACACTTACCGAGTTGTTTACTCAGTTGCTACACGTTGTTGTTGTTATTTGGTTTTTTAGGAGCATTAGCAACTAGGGCCATATTGCTCCAGGGATATGCGGTGGTCATTCCCTGACCTTTCTGCATCCTCCGTATTTGGTGGTCACAAGCTCGAACCCCAGTCTAATCAAGAAGCGTGTGCTACGGACTGCTGCTCCTGTCCACCTGGCTACGGAGGCGCCTCCTCATTTTTGTTCTTTTTATACTGTAATTGTGCTTTATTCCCTAAAAATAAGTAAAATACTTAAACTGTGTGAAAAGGAAGTGTGCTGGTGAAGATACTGCAGGTTCAGAGAGAAAAAGAAAAGTGGCTAAGGTAGAAAAGCAAACACAAGAACCACGGCAAACTTGCTAGATAAACTAGTTTGCCACTACCACAGTTTCTCCCTGCATTCTCAGTAAACAGACTGTGCATGTTATCGGTGGTGGCAGTAGAAGTCAAGAAAGATATACTGATTGACATGTCGGCGTGACAGACGAAGTGAGGAAACCTTATTTCCTACCTTAACCTTTAAGTTTAGGTTAGGAAATAACTAGATAGTATGAATCAGAGCTGTAATACTCAATATAGTATGTAGAACACTTCCGTATGATACCCTCCAGAAATTAAAATGGAAAAAACGAAAAAAACGACAACTTACCGGTACATTAGAGAAAAATATAAATAAATAATTAAATAATCAATTTAACACAATTCAAATCAATTTAAAATAATTAAAAATCAAATTAACGCAATTAAAAGAATCTAACGAAAATATTCAAAACGATTTTCCTTCCTGAAGCTGACAACGCTTTTCGACCGTATGTCGTGATCACAGGAATGAAAATTACCGAATCAGGTTAACCTGACACTTAAATAGTGATTATTTGTCTTCACGCATGCGCGTAAAGGTCCACGCATCGGAGATCAAATATGGCCGCCGAACATTAACAGAATTCTCGTGTAATTTAATTTCAACGGTTTCTGCAATTAATAGTCGCGTATAATTACGTTGAACGTTAAGTATTTTGGCCTCGTTAAATAAAAAAGTATGTTTTTCGTTAATGGCATGAAAGGCTAATTCTGACGCTGCTGAACGAGAAGCACGAACTGAGGCTTCATGTTGATTTACACGAATATTAAGAGAAAATCGCGTCGAACCTTGGTAAGACGAGACGCAATCACAAGAAATGTTGTATACCAGATCATTAATTTGTGTTGCGAACGCGGAAAGAACCGAGCGATTGTTCAGTATAGTGTGTAATTTCCGTATTGGCCTAGCTACGATTTTAAATTCGGTATCTTTAAAGAATCTGTTAAGTTGTTTGTGCCACTGTTCAACATATGGGACAGAAATAAAGTATTTTTTGATATTACTATTGTTGATTGGTGTAGTATTTTGTATCCTATCCTTAGCCTGTACCCTAATTCGGTTTATTGTGGTAATGGAATAACCCCTGTTTAAGAATCTGCTAGTTAATATTTGTATTTTTGAGTCCAAAGCAGATTCCGTCGTTGAATATTTAGAGGCATTTAGAAATTGATTAAAGATAATCGATCTTTTGTAGGTGAACGGGTGATAGCTATTATAATGTAGAAGCATACCGGTGTTTGTAGGTTTTCGATAGATGCTACATTGTATTTTATTCGAGTCCCGGGTAAGCGTGAAATTTAGAAAGTTTAATGACTTTGTATCCGTATCCTCCCTTTCCAGTGTAAATTTGAGTCTAAAATGAATATTATTAAACGAATGTAAAATGTCTTGGATAGTACTACTATCGGTAATAACTAGAACATCGTCTAAATACCTCCCATAGTATGTGATATGGTGTCGAAAAGGTGTCAAATGTATATGCTCAATCGTTGAGAGATAGATCTCTGCCATTAAGCCACTCAGGCTCAAACCCATTGGTAATCCAAAAATTTGTTTGTACACTTTGTCTCGAAAGGTGATGTAGTTGGCCTCAACTAACAGTTTAATTAAGTGAAAAATTTCCTTAATAGGTAGCTTCGTATAATTAATCGGTGTCGAGTTTTTATTTAACATATCCCAAATAATATCTAATGTGTATTCAACGTTTACATTCGTATATAACGAGGTAACATCTAGTGAGAATAAATTGTCATTGTCACAGAGTCTACAGTCTTTAAGATTATTAAATAATGTATTGTAGTTCTTAATCCCAAATTGTATTACCTGTCTAAAGGGTTTTATAATGTTATATACATGTGTGGCTAAGGATGAAAATGGCGAGTTCCTGTAGGAAACAATAGGTCGAATAGGAAATCCAGTCTTGTGTAATTTTACCTGACCGAAAAGTGCAGGAATATTGTATGTTCTGGACTTCAATTCCTTTAACTGAACCATAGTAATGTAGTCATTTTTTTGATACGTGGTTAACGTTTTATTGTATTGACTGACCAAATCGGTAAACAGTGCCGGGTCTACTTCACGATAAGTGGAGGTATCTGACACAACTGAATCTAACTTATTAATATAATCATGTTTATCTAGTATTACAACTGTATCTCCTTTATCTGCCCTCTGTATAATAATGTCCTTATTTCCCCGAAGTTCTCGTAAAGCTGAACTGTCATGTGTATTCAATTTAGGAAGTCGCGTTTCTTTTATGTTATTCACTACTTGGTTAACTTGTTGAATAAATACCTCTTTTTGTGGAACATTACGAAGTCCAAATTCAATATCAATTACGCATTGTTTTTTAGGTAGTTTTCGAGGTGGTAAATTATAATTTAGTCCTTTGGATAAAAGTGAAATCTGGTCCTGCGATAGTGTATACGACGAAAGATTTGTAACCTGTTGATATGTCGGTTCGTTGGATACTGAGTGAGGGGGTGTTCGTGAACTAGCCGACATATTCAGTGGTAGACCGTTGTGTGTCTGTGGGGGGGTTGTCACCCAACTCGTATGCACTTGGTCGCAAGCCCGCGACAATGTGTTAGAATTCGCATGAACGTGTCTTGATCTATCCGATAATGTTTGCAACTTATTAACGTGTCTGTTTTTTTTATTTCTGAGGCCTGTGCTTCCCGTTGCAAATCTATCGAGGTCTTCAATATAGACCAATCGTTTCGGATGTAGATAATTTTTTAATTTATCGCGAAGCTTCCTAACCTGGGAAAGGTATTTTTGTTTATTCGAATATCGAGATTTTAAGGCAAGCTTAACAATATTACACGATGTCACCAGTGTTAGTTGTTTAATGCCTGAAATTTTTTGATTTAAATTCACCCTGGCAAACTTCGGAACAATGTTGTTTTGAAGGCAATATTTTAGAAAAGAAATATGGTAACTTTGAGCCGAGTACCTTAGTGTAGATTTAATGTAATTTTGCACCAAGCCGTTCAAAAAATCTCCCATAATTGTGTGTATCGATTATTTACTACTGGAGAGACAGGAAGTGAATGAAATAGTCAATAAGAGTTTAAAAATTAATTAGATAGTATGAATCAGAGCTGTAATACTCAATATGTTCTACGTTGATAATAATATTAGTAAGATAATAAGAGGAGTTTACCTCAATATAGTACGTAGAACACTTCTGTATGATACCCTCCAGAAATTAAAACGGAAAAAACGAAAAAAATCGACAACTTACCGGTACATTAGAGAAAAATATAAATAAATAATTAAATAATCAATTTAACACAATTCAAATCAATTTAAAATAATTAAAAATCAAATTAACGCAATTAAAAGAATCTAACGAAAATATTCAAAACGATTTTCCTTCCTGAAGCTGACAACGCTTTTCGACCGTATGTCGTGATCACGATTTTTTCGTTTTTTCTGTTTTAATTTCTGGAGGGTATCATACGGAAGTGTTCTACGTACTATATTGAGGTAAACTCCTCTTATTATCTTACTAATGTTAGGAAATAACATAACCTAACTGTTGAGAACAATTAGTAAGAATGCAGAGAAAATAAAACAACTTTTATAGTAGGAACAACTCAAAGTGTAACAAAAGACTGAGTAGGAAGTAACTGTTTCAGCCATTACCATCAACAACAGCATGGAGCATCCAGCTGGTGGCAGTGGTGATGGTAGAGATAGTAGTAGTAGTCTGGAAAGAAAACCTGGAAAAGACATTAGATCAAGACACAAAGAATTGGAAGAGATGGAAAGTCTGTTATCTGTTTGGATAGAAGATCAAGAACAAGTTTGCTTACGATAAAGACAATATTAGCAATATTTTTATTATGTAAAAATCGTAATAAAATATGTAAGTATTTTATTCCGATTCTTTATTGCATTTGGTAATGTTTTGGTTACAAATGTGTGTTCAATCTTTTGGTGGCCGGCACCTAACCCTATTTTCCCCATAAGGCCTGTTATTTATATTGCACAAGGGTTTCTAGGAACACAACTACCGCATTATACAAGGACTGACTGTATTAGAAGTGTTCTGTCATTTTTAAATGCAAATATTGTAATAAAAAATTAAAATTCAGATGAAAAGATAGAAATTTATGGTCATTATAGAGAAATCCTTTTATTTTCAATGTAGTTATAATGAATGTAAGATAGCATTAGGTTAATGATAAATTGGCCGGGACCAACCACATAGAACATTATAACATGTTGGGACGTTAAAGATAGGGTTGCTATAAAGCACTTCGACTGTATTTGAATTAAATTCTAACAAGCAAGGTAAACGTCAATATTTTCATTTCATCACAATAAACTTATAATTTAAGTTTACTGTGTAATAATTGCTCTAGAAGACTTCTAGTATACCATTCCCATCCCCTATCCCACAAGCTGGAGACTGACATTTGGCAGGGAGGGGGGGGGCCTAGATCTTTGAACTTTAAATTTGTCAAGCCCTGATTATATATTTCAATTTACATAACAAACAATAAATATAGAGACTACACTGAAAAAAGTGGCATTATGTAACACAATATTTGCCAGGTTGAATACAAGGGTATATGGTCCAAGAGGTAAGGAAGGATTGAAAGTTAGCATGCAAAAAATGACATGGCAGTTTAAACCAAAAAGGTAAGGTTCAAAGAAGAACCCATTTCACAAACTTTCCCCAGAAATCATAAAACAAACAAACAGCTAGATTAAATAAAACACTGTTGCAGACTAAATGTATAGGATAGATATGTAGGCAGTCAGCATATGTCTCAAGTAGACATAACATACCAAATAATTTTTGATTTTGTCTGGTCAGTGGAGTCTTCATAATTATTTAGAGCTGTTGACAGGGGAAGATTGTAGTCCCAAATGATGACAGGACAAGTGCACGTTGATTATCACCCGGGCCATAAAGTCTTGAAGTACCTCAGATGAAACCAGAGAGGAGAATGAAGGCAACACAAATTGTAAAGCAGGTATTATTCAGGGTAAAACTAATATTTAAATCTTCAAAATCAGATGACTGAGAAGAATATAATTCCTCAAATATAAAATTACTGACATGCTACCTCCTCTCTTGCATAGCCTTATATTAGAGCAAATTTTGTATTTATTGAATTCTGGAATGAAGAGCTGTTCTTGTACAGGGGTCCCCGGTATCCAAGTCCCTGCAGTTACGAGGATTTGAAAATTAAAGCTTTTTCCCCTTAAGAAAATTGACCAAGCACTTTGAATATTTTTTTGTAAGAACAATCTTCTTCGTGATTGTGCAACAAATGTTAAGCATGAAGTTAAAGACATTACTAAATGATGCTACGGCATAATTTTATCTGAAAAAATACAAAAAAAAAAAAAAAAAAAAAAAAAACACTAACAACTCTGGACTCATTCTTTATTCGTAGAACTGAAAAATAGTGTAACTCTTCAATAAACTTTAACCTTACATTGTGTAACTTATTATAATAAAAAAATGTCTAAAAAAAATAATTTTTTTCATTTTTCAGTCCTTCATTCATTTTTTTGCTATGTAGAAGTACATAATAAACATTATTATATAATATCGGTGTAACAACGAGTTGCCCATGTATTGCACTACTTTGAATAAGTATGCTTCGCTTGCAATACCAGAGTACCTGCCTACCCACCGATGAAAAGCCAACTAGCTTTGAAACGATGCCGTCTGGGTGGCGGCACCCACCGAGAATAAGTAACAATACTCTTCTCTATTAGTGAAGTGTTACTTATTCGAGGTAATGCAATACATGGGCAACTCATTGTGAAGGATGAGCACAATATGAGATACAGATAAAATGATGCTTTTCACACTACTATCATAGTTTTTCTTTAAGAGTTGTCTATGGTGTATCTACACTGATATTATATAGATACAGAATCTTAAACTCTTAAAATATTACACCTAGTTGCATTTAGTTTTATTTAAATAATAAACACTACGAAAATTGGTCCCCGTTTTAAGTGGAATTTTCTGGAACCAATTATCCTCGGATAATGAGGATCCACTATACTTCATTAAACCAAGTTTCAGACAAACAAACTATAAAAAGGTATTCATAAAGAATATCACAAAGATGTTGCAATTTGTTGACTAAGCTTCACACATTAAATATACCGATCGTTCATAAACACAAATAGAATGTCACGGGTTAGTCACCATTGTAAATTCGGTGTACTCTATCATGACAATGGCATTCGTGATGATTGTAAGTGATCTCAAAGCTGTGCCTAAGTCCTGCCTGGCTACCCTAATCACAACTGACGATTGTGCTATGCTGGCTTGTTACTAGGACTCATACCTGCTTAGACACAAAAAGATAAAGAAAACACATCAAATGATACCATAATCCTACCCACGAATTATTTACCCTTCTTTGAATTCCTTGAATGGGAAGCACTCAAGAAATTAATTGTGGATGCTATTAAAAGTTTCATACCTATTAAGAAATATTGTTCAAGGTTTAGGCCTAAATGGTTATCTAATGAACTAATGAGACTCGTAACGTAGAAGAAAAATGCATGGGATGCATATAAATTATCAAGCAACTCAGAAGCCTATGGCAAATATAAGCTAGTCTGTAATCAGGTCACAAAGGAGGTTAGGCAGACGAAGGCAGATTACGAGAAATCCTTAGCAAAAAGAGAAACAGCAACGATTCTCTTTAACTTATATAAAAGAGAAACAGCAACGATTATCTTTACTTATATAAAACTCTAAAAAAAGGGGATGAATCTGATTGGTCCACTTGACATCGATGGTTTGACTGTTGATGATCCTGCTCAGATAGCAAACAAATTGAGTATTTTGCACCTACATTCACACATGAGGAATTATTAAGGTTTGAAAATGGCAGAAGGTTATCAAATTGTAGCAGGATACTTAATGATTTTGTAATAACTGAGAGCAAAGTGGAGGAGAAATTGTTGAAGTTAAACATAAGAAAAGCACCTGGGGTAGTAGTAGTAGTGGCATGTGATGCAAGAAAGCAAATGTATGAGCTTATGCAGCATCAGCCAAAAAAAAAAAAAAAAAAAAAAATCACACCATTCCCTCCAAATGCCTGTCCAGTTCCTCCTTAAATTTATTCAACCTATCAACTTCCACAACGACAGATGGAAGTTTGTTCCAGCAATTAACCACCCGCTGGCTAAAGGCAAATTTCCGCACATCTATTCTACATCTGTCCTTTCTTAATTTGAATTTATGCCCCCTTAGGTTCGTAATCTGAACAAGTGGAAGGATCCCATCAGAATTCAGCATGCTGAACCCATTCAAGGCCTTATACACCTCAATCAGATCACTGCGCAGGTGCCTAGTCTCCAGTCACTGCAATTTGCAGAACTTAAGCCTCTCTTGATAAGAGGATCCCTTCATTCCCCTCACCAATCTTGTTGCCCTTCTCTGTACACTCTCAAGTAAATCTACATCCTTCCTAAAATGAGGCCTCCAGACCTGTACGCAGTACTCAAGGCGTGGCCTGACCAATGCCTTATACAGAGGGATAATCACCTCCTTTTCCCTGCTAGCAAAATTCCTATATATCATTGACAAAACCCCATGACCTGCCCTGGCAGCCTGTCTGCATTGCTCAGAAAACTTCATATCTGCCTGCACAATTACTCCCAGGTCTTTTTCATTTTCTATCACCTTAAGTGTAGTACCACACAGTTGGTACGTTTCTCTGGGGTTACTTCTACCCATATGCAGTACTTTGCATTTGTCAAGGTTAAACTTCAGTTGCCACTTCTTAGCCCATCTGCCCAAATTATCTAGATCCTGTTGCAGTAGCACACTGCCATTACTGTCATTAACAACCCTGCCAACCTTTGTATCATCTGCAAACTTCGACATTAAGCCTGATATACCTTCATCAATATCATTGATAAATATACAAAACAACAGTGGACCCAACACCGAACCCTGTGGGACTCCACTAATAACATTAGTCCAAGAAGAGCAGCACCCATTGATTACCACCCTCTGTCTTCTCGCACTTAACCATCCTTTTATCCATTGTAGCAACTTACCCTTAATACCATTCTGCTCCAATTTGTACAATAGTCTTCCATGCGCAACAGTGTCAAAAGCTTTCCTGAAATCCAAATATATGATATCAAAATTATTTTTTGCATCCAGTTATATTAGAGGCGGCGGCAAAGCAACTAAGCAAACCCTTAGCCATAATTATGAGAGCATCCTTGGACTCAGAGGAGGTTCCCACGGACTGGAGATGTGCAAATGTATCCCCAATTCACAAAGGGTAATCGAAGGGTGACACGAGTAATTACAGACCAGTTAGTTTAACTTCTGTTCCAGGTAAAATAATGGAGTCACTGGTTAAAGATGCATTGCAGGATCATCTAGACAAGACTGCAGCAATAATTCAGACACAGCATGGGTTTGTTAAGGGAAAGTCTTGTTTGACAAATTTGATAGAATATTATGATGTGGTTACAAAGGAACTGGATAGAAAGGAACTGCAAAAAATAATTTTGATATCATATATTTGGATTTCAGGAAAGCTTTTAACACTGTTGCGCATGGAAGACTATTGTACAAATTGGAGCAGAATGGTATTAAGGGTAAGTTGCTACAATGGATAAAAGGATGGTTAAGTGGGAGAAGACAGAGGCTGGTAATCAATGGGTGCTGCTCTTCGTGGAGTCCCACAGGGTTCGGTGTTGGGTCCACTGTTGTTTTGTATATTTATCAATGATATATCAGGCTTAATGTCGAAGTTTGCAGATGATACAAAGGTTGGCAGGGTTGTTAATGACAGTAATGGCAGTGTGCTACTGCAACAGGATCTAGATAATTTGGGCAGATGGGATAAGAAGTGGCAGCTGAAGTTTAACCTTGACAAATGCAAAGTACTGCATATGGGTAGAAGTAACCCCAGAGAAACATACCAACTATGTGGTACTACACTTAAGGTGGCAGAAAATGAAAAAGACCTGGAAGTTATTGTGCAGTCAGATATGAAGTTTTCTGAGCAATGCAGACAGGCTGCCAGGGCAGGTCATGGGGGTCTGTCAATGATATATAGGAATTTTGCTAGCAGGGAAAAGGAGGTGATTGTCCCGCTGTATAAGGCAATGGTCAGGCCACGCCTCGAGTACTGCATACCTCATTTTAGGAAGGATGTAGATTTACTTGAGCGTGTGTACAGAGAAGGGCAACAAGATTGGTGAGGGGAATGAAGGGATCCTCTTACCAAGAGAGGCTTGAGTTCTGCAAATTGCAGTGGCCGGAGACTAGGCACCTGCGCGGTGATCTGATTGAGATGTATAAGGCCTTGAATGGGTTGAGCATGCTGAATTCTGATGGGATCCTTCCACTTGTTCAGATGCTGAATTCTGATGGGATCCTTCCACTTGTTCAGATTACGAACCTAAGGGGGCATAAATTCAAATTAAGAAAAGACAGAAGTAGAATAGATGTGCGGAAATTTGCCTTTAGCCAGCGGGTGGTTAATTGCT
Organism: Mastigoproctus giganteus; assembly: GCF_048544385.1. Taxonomy (NCBI): domain Eukaryota; kingdom Metazoa; phylum Arthropoda; class Arachnida; order Uropygi; family Thelyphonidae; genus Mastigoproctus; species Mastigoproctus giganteus. Next base: position 235,517,134 of record NC_143578.1, read on the forward strand.
GGAACAAACTTCCATCTGTCGTGGAAATTGATAGGTTGAATAAATTTAAGGAGGAACTGGACAGGCATTTGGAGGGAATGGTGTGATTTTTTTTTTTTTTTTTGGCTGATGCTGCATTAGCTCATACACTTGCTTTCTTGCATCACATGCCACTACTACTACTCGAATGGATGAATGAGGAGAAAGTATAACAATATACATCGTATAAGCTGAGAATTGCATAATAGAGGTCAGTCACATATGTAAAACTTCATATAAATACCAAATTATTAAATAAAATAAATGGCTGATCTAAAAAAAAGATAAAACTATTAATATTTGAGTTCCAAAAAAATTAGAGGTCTCGATACAAGCAATCTAAAGTGTGGCAGTGTCAGTACAAGCTGTCATAACATATATTGTACTGATGTGCAACATATGTTGTGACAGGCAGGTCTTGTTGTACTGATGATAACATATCAGTACAACACAGATTATGACTGCCACACCATCCAGCAACTGCAGAATATGTATATCATGCTTAACTACATTTAAAAAGCAGTATTCCTGATCCAGCCTGTCATGTTTTGATTAAACATTTAATATAAACAAATTTTTATCTAAAACATTTACTCACTCATTTGTTCATAGATATGTTAAATGCAATATGCAATATATATTTTATATCAAAAATAAATAATTGCATAAAAAAAAAATTTAGTTCTGATTTGGTCTGGCATAACATTCTATGATAAATTCTTTAGGCCTTCAAACATTTATGTTTCTGAAAGAAACTTCAACACAGATTTTGTGGGGATGGAAACGAAATATAACAACTTTTTTTCTTTTTTTTTTAAAACTCTTTAATCTCATACAGCTGTGAAGTTGATGCTTGTACATAATGGTTGCCATGGTAGGTTGTTAGGTTACGTTTAAAGGTCACTCCAAAGTGAAAACTCAATTTTTATTTTTTTCTTGGATACCACTGCAAATATGATAATTTAAAATGCATGCTATATACTTTACATTAATTACATGTTATTTATTTAAATTTAATTTTCTACACATTCACCACCACCTTTGTATATATTTTCTTTACTGCTGAACCTCTCCTGCAATTCCCCTCCATAAAAGTTACTGCAAGCATCAGAATCACCACTATTTATTCTTGGCAGTCGCAATGACTGTTGCCTTGTCATATGTGAAGCTTTCCCCTAAAGGCCATCCTTCACAGAGAAAAACAAGTGATTGTGCATGGTCAGGACTGCACAGGGAATGTGGCAGGCCACGTGACTTCTGAAATTCTCATTTTTCAGATGCTGGTATGAGGTTTGGCATTGTGCTGAAAAAGAAATCTTTTTGCTGGCCTCACTCTTGTAATTAGCGTCTTTTGTCTCATCAGTGTCTCCACATATTGAGCAGAACTGATCATGTGTTCCAAGGAAACTCCCCTCTTTTGTATGTCAAAAACAGAACACATGATTTTTCAGTGGATAGCCAATCCTTGAATTTTTTCCTTTATTGGTGAATCTTTATATCACTATTCCATAGACTGGCACTTTGGCTTCAGTTCACATATGTACAAGGTCTAATCTCTGGTGACAGTAGTGTTAAGAAAATTGTCACCATGGTTTCTTACTACTCCAGAAGATTGACATAAGCTTGAACTCTCTGTTCCTTATGATCCAGCTTCCATTTGTAGAACCCACTTGGCACATAGTTTTTTGTATCCCAGATTGTCCAGAATTGTTTTCAATTCATTAAAGCCTATTTCCATTCTTGCACACACTTTCCAGCCTTAAAGCATCAATCTTCACAAATCACGTTATTCACTCTTTCCTCATTTTTCAGTGTTCACCACAGTACAAGGATAGCCCGACCACAGCATGTCCTTCAAACCACTACTGCATAACAGACAAAGGATATGTCATATCGCCAAAACCGACATGCCTAAGCATGTCAGTTATGGTGGTAGCATAGCTACGCTCGCATAGACTGTCACATCCCCAGAAATGTTCTTCAAATGTCAGTGAATTTCAATGGGTGTGTAGTATCATGTAATTCTAATGCTCAGAATTGCACAATATTGCAAGACTGCTACATGGTGTTTCCTTTGCTATAATCACCACTGTGAAAGGAGCACAAGGACATAGCTGCTATGCCTGTAATTTAGATTTCACCACTACATTATTGTGAATACATCAGATCTGTTTTGTCTTTCTGTTATGATGAGCTGTTCTCTGCATTCAGAAACTCAATAACATGCCACTGCTTCATATGGACATCAATGTCTCCTTCCACTTTCACACACTACCACAGCCCTGCTAGCTGGCATGCAGTGTTGAAACCTACAGGACTGTTAGCAGTGATGTTTAAATTTTCACCTGACACCACTGCATTTTGTATACAACATTCCACGAGCAGAGGGAAAAAAATTGGAGGTATTAGTTTTGGAACAGTCCTCATTGAAATTCATTACATCCTTGTGCTTGCTTTTAAAGTAGTAATTACAGGAAAGGAATTCTGGGCATCAAGAAGGGAAGCATTCAAAGCAGTTTCTAGCTACCATAGAAATTAGTTTCCATAGTGTATTTTCATGGAAAGCACTGTCACAGTTTCATTGCATCTACGTTTCTGTTTTCAATACAACTAAGTGAAATCCATAAAAAAAAATTCAGTAAAAATTGTTTTCATGCAAGAAAACTAGCCATTTACTGAATTCATTTTTTATCTGGAACTCAACATACCAAACTTTGCAATTATATACTGCACTGAATTTACAAACTGTTTAACTTCAACTAGTTTTATTATTAACATTGCTAGATTGACTGACATCATAGTTTGGAGTGCACATACTAACAGCAGACAAAATTTAAAAAAAAGAAAAAAAAAGTTGGCTATACACTGTTTTAGTTTTTCTAACAAAGCAATAATTCTAAATTACATTATTTTTTATTTTGCCTCGAATAGTAACACAAAAGAAATTTTTGCATTTTTGCAAAAAGGCAAGAAATTTTTCTTCTGTAGATTTATTAAGCATTTTTCACTGTGATAAAATTTCACTTGAATAAATAATTTATTAAACAGTTTGGTTTTACAGCACAAACCATTGAATATATATTTTTTTTCTGAGAAAAGTAGCAGTAGATATAGAATTTTATGCTAGAATTATTAATGACTGAGAAAAAATGCAAATACAGGTAATAATAAATGAAATTTCAGTCAGTCGCAAACACTGAAATCAAATAATTTTGAATTTTTACCTTTGAAATTGAATAATAGATATACTCATAAGTTTATTATGTGAAATTACATTTTTATTTTAAAATTTTCTTCATTTTTCACTTTTAAGTATCCCAGTAACTTTATTATAAGAAATATTATGAAAATATCTTGCAACTCTTTTCAAACTTATATAATGAACTAGTTAAATAATAAAATAAGTATTTATCTTTAAATATCGGCTTCATTTTCAGGTATAGTAATAAGGGCAGCAATTAATTTACTACAAAATAAAATATTAGATTGTTGTTGTTTGGTTTTTAGGAGCATTAGCAACTAAGGCCATATTGCTCCGGGATATGCGGTGGTCATTCCCTGACCTTTCCGCATCCTCCATATTTGGTGGTGACGGGCTCGAACCCCGGTCTAATCAAGAAGCGTGTGCTATGCACTGCTGCTCCTTCCCACCTGGCTACGGAGGCGCCTATTAGATTGTGTTAACCTCCACACATTGTCATGTGCTATTTATTTTTTGTAATATGCATACATGCCAACATTTAGAAACTGGAATCCTGCAAATGAAATTGATTCATTTTCCATTTGGAATGCACTAAAACATTAATAAAATTAATAATAATAAGTAACATATGACACGATACACCTGAAAATTACATATTGTTATGGAATGTGAAAAACCAAAAGACACCTGGGGTGAATGGGATATATCCAATTATATTATGGGAGGCAGCAAAAAAGGTAAGCAAACCCTTAGCTATAATTACAAGAGTACCGAGCAGTGAATTTTCATCAAATTTTGATTCAAATTGGAGAAAAGTGCAACAAAAATCCATAAAACAATAAAATAGCTTTTAGGAAGGTGCTGTGTCACTTGAAGACCTTTCGATGGTTTTAAAGGTTTAAAGAGGGCTGCATGTGAAGATGAGCCTAGCTCTGGCTGCTCTTCAACTTCAAAAACCAATTATTCAGTCGCTTACGTCAGTGATCCGACAGGAGTGACTGACATTTAACTATCCATGATGTTGCTAATAAAACTATTTCCTATGGGATATATCAATCAAGCTTAACACAAGAGCTGCCAATGTAATACATTTCAGCAAAGTTTGTGCCTCTCATCCTTACTGATGACCATGACAAGTTCTCTCATGTTAGAATTTTCATCAACATGCTACTGCTGATTCACACTGTTTTTTCTATCATTACTGGTGAAGAATCATGGATGTATAGGTACAATTCATAAACAAAGGCCCAATTCTCTCAACAGAAGAGTGGCTTTTCCAAGCCCATTAGGGGGTCCATCCAAATGATGGACTCTTAAAGGACTTGGAAATAAGCATGGAAATAAAGGGCTTGGAATAAGCATTGCCATTTCCCAAATTAGTTCCATCTTGCTGGTGTGATCAAAAGGTTTCCAATATTTTTAATCCACACCTTGTATTTCTTATGTTGCCTCACTGCACCAACCATCTAGAGTCAAGATGCCATTCAAATGGATGGTATCATAATAACAGAGTTTGGCTGAACTGAATTGTTCTATGTACTATTATATTTCTTTCTTTTCCAAGGGACATAATGTGACCTGTGAAATAACTTGAGCCAGGTTATTTCGTGGTTACACTTATTATATGAAACAGTTTAACACAAGCTTCAACTATTTCATATAATAAGTGGTTACACTTATTATATGAAATAGTTGAAGCTTGTGTTAAAAGTGATCAACAGATGGCAATACCAATTATTTAATTAACACTATTTGGAAAAAAAAAAAAAGAGGGGGTTTTCCTTACTTTATTTCTTTTTCCTTTCCTCCTGAAATTCCTAATAAAGAAGACTTTTCTGTGGGAGGTCCTTCAGCCTGGTCTAGGGTAACCTTTGGAGTAAACATTGAGGACAGGTCCTGCCAGCCCTTTTTACTTACATCAGCCACCTAGATATAAGACAATATTATATATTATTAAGTAAACACTAATCTAACTAAGGATTCAAGTTAAGGAGAAATTAAATATTAAGTGTGTAGGAGAAAACATACTAATTTCTAAGAGCAGAACAATCAGATCATACAGTTATCTGATTCTGAGTATACTTTAATTTCACGTAAGTGATTACGATACTTAATAAAGATTCAAAGCAAAAGCTTCAGACTGTGGGGAAATTTACAGACATAGTAAATCAACCAGAGTTATTAGAGTTGTATCATTTTATTACATCTCATATTGTGGCTGCCTTCACAACAAGCTGCCTATTCGTTACACTTTGAATAAATAACACTTCCCCAACAGAGAAGATCAATGTTACTTATTCTCAGTAGATACCACCTTAATCTAAACCCAGATGGCCTTTCAGGGGTGGGTAGGTACTCTGATGGTGGGTGGGTAGGTACTCTGATGGTATAACAGCTGAAAACCCAGTTGTGAAATTAAGTCCACAATATGCCAAATGGCATTTAGTAGTTTAAAACTTAATAAAGATCCTTGGCAAAAGCCTCGGACTGCAGAGAAATTTACAGTTATATAAGTTAGTGCAAATGCATCATGTCTATATACAATCAATTAACTGAAGTGGCATTGTTTTATTACATTTCATATTGTGAATGCCTTCACAATGAGTTGCTTGAAAATGCCGCCTGGTAGTGGTATCCACTGAAAATCAGTAACAATAGTCTTCTCTATTGGATAAACATTACTTATTCGAAGTATAACCGAATAAGGACCTGGTTGTGAAGGCATTCATAATATGAGATCTAATAAAACGATTCCATTATAATAACTTCAGTTAATTTACTGCATATAGGTATGATGCATCTACACTAACTTATATGTCTGTGATTATGATACTCAATTTACCAAGCGGGAAGCTTTCGACTTGTCTGAGTTCACCAACCTAACATACTTCAACATTTAGTAGTACCTTATAAGGGAGTAGGCAGGAAACCCTTCTCCAATTACCATCAGCTAGGGTTATTAGTAAAGTGCTACCAATAACTCTGGCTAATGTCAAGTACAGTAAAGTGTGTGATTTGAATGCTAATTTAGTATTTTAGGGTAATTGGAGCTTCAGCTAGGCCTGAATATAATATTAATTAAATAGGGCAAAAAGGTACCTTTTTTTTAACCTTAACATTCAAAAGATGTTTTGTTTTTAAATTATTTCTCTTTATATTACATGCAATCAAACTTACAATTTCAACAATACATTTTTTATACTACACTACAGTTGAATCTCCCAAATCCAGCAATTCATTACTTTTTTTTTTTTTTTTTTTTTGTTAGTTATTGGCACATCGGCTTCTGTAGCTATAATGCACCTCCCAAGGTTTTTGCAATACTCTGATCCATGCCCGAGGCGGGATTCGAACCCGCGACCTTTGGGTTGCCAGGCAGGCACTTTACCCACCCGGCTAGCCCGGTCGGCAATTCATTACTTGGAACCACCCATTTTATGGTTCAAGGAAAATAAGGAAATCTCAGAAAAATCGATACATTGTGATCACTGTCACCCAGTGGTTCCTTTCGTTGTCATATTTGTTTATGTGGATTTATTGGATGACTATTTTCTACAGCAACATGTTCGAGAGGCAACCGGAAGAAGAAATACTCTTGATCTGATTATCAGTAGTAATTATTCATGCATTAAGAATTTCGAGATAAAGGAACCACTGGGTGACAGTGATCACAATGTACCGATTTGGGAATTACTTAAAGATGTAACTACCATCAAGCCTAAAGGGAAGGGCTATTGCTTTCATAAAGGTAACTACAGGGATCTCAGACAGATTTTAAATTCTGTATAGTGGGATCAACTGATGATGTTACCAGCATTGAATTCTAAATGGGAACCCTTCAGGGACTTAATTTTGGAGGCTACTAGCCTTTTCATTTCAACTAAGAAATACTGTTCAAGGTTTAGGCCTAAATGGATGTCAGATGAACTAACGAGGATCATTGCAGAGAAGAAAAATATGGGATTATATGCAATATGGGATGCATATAAAGTATCAGGTAGTAGTGGCATGTGATGCAAGCAAGCGTATGAGCTTATGCAGCATCAGCCCAAAAAAAAAAAAAAAAAAACACACACACACACACACCATTCCCTCCAAAATGCCTGTCCAGTTCCTCCTTAAATTTATTTAAACTATCACCTTCCACTACAACAGATGGAAGTTTGTTCCAGCAATTAACCACCCGCTGGCTAAAGGCAAATTTCCGCACATCTATTCTACATCTGTGTTTTCTTAATTTCAATTTATGCCCCCTTAGGTTCATAATCTGAACAGGTGGAAGGATCCCATCAGAATTCAGCGTGCTCAACCCATTCAAGGCCTTAATACAACTCAATCAGATCACCGCGCAGGTGCCGAGTCTCCAGCCACTGCAATTTGCAGAACTCAAGCCTCTCTCTTGGTAAGAGGATCCCTTCATTCCCCTCACCAAACTTGTTGCCCTTCTCTGTACACGCTCAAGCAAATCTACATCCTTCCTAAAATGAGGCCTCCAGACCTGTATGTAGTACTCAAGGCGTGGCCTGACCATTGCCTTATACAGAGGGACAATCACCTCCTTTTCCCTGCTAGCAAAATTCCTATATATCATTGACAAAACCCCATGACCTGCTCTGGCACTGTCTGCATTGCCCAGAAAACTTCATATCTGACTGCACAATTACTCACAGGTCTTTTGATTTTCTACCATCTTAAGTGTAGTACCACACAGTTGGTACGTTTCTCTGGGGTTACTTCTACCCATATGCAGTACTTTGCATTTGTCAAGGTTAAACTTCAGTTGCCACTTCTTAGCCCATCTGCCCATATTATCTAGATCCTGTTGCAGTAGCACACTGCCATTACTGTCATTAACAACCCTGCCAACCTTTGGGTCATCTGCAAACTTCGACACTAAGCCTTATCTTCTTCTTTGGTCCTTAGCTGGCAGCTGGGGGAGACGGTTGGCCACGCAACCAGTATGCTGCTGTAGGTGCCGCAGGGTTTCGGACTTGCTCTGTGATGTTCTTCCATACCTTACGATCCATGGCTTTAGTCCTGGCCTGGTTAAGGTCGAGACATCGGCTCTTCAAGTCATCTTCCACTTGCTTGGCCCACGTTTTCCTAGGCGCGGTCCGTTGGATGCTCCATTGGGTGGGTCGTTGTCTCCAAAGGAGTGTGGATGGTATTCTGTTCGTGCCCATTCTACATACGTGGCCAAACCATCTGAGCCTTCGCTTCTGGATTTGGTCGGCAATGGTTGGTTGCTGTTGGCATCTGGCGCGGATGGTATCATTAGTGATGCGGTCGCGAAGAGAGATGCCCAAGATCTGCCGCAGGCATCGCATTTGGAATACCTCAAGTTTGTTCAAATCTAACTTGAGACAAATCCATGTTTCCGATCCGTAAAGAAGAATGGGCAGGATCAAAGTCCGGAAGAGTCGGATTTTAGTCTTTGTGGAAATGTTGGTCCTCTTCCACAGACACCATTTGAGCGAGGCGAACGCAGTGGCCGCCTGTCCAATTCTGCTGTGGATTTCCATGGTGGATGCAACTTTCTTCTCCTGGACCAGCGACCCAAGGTATTTAAAGTCCTGCACTTGCTCGATCTGGACGCCTTCGAGATAGATGGTGGCTTGCGACCCATCTGTTGTCAGGGCCTTTGTCTTACCAGCATTGATCTTCAAACCGTATGGCCGGGCAATGCGGGCAATGTCGTAGAGGATGTCCGTGGCTTCAGCGTCGTTACCGGCAAGGATAGCACTATCATCAGCAAACATCAGGTCAGTCACATAGTGATCCTTGTCATATTGTATGCCCTGTCTGTTTCTGAATGCTTGCCTCATAATGGCGTCGACCACGATGTTGAAAAGCAACGGGGAGGCTACATCCCCTTGGCGGACTCCAGTTTGGATGGTAAATTCCTCATATAAATCATTCTGGATGCGCACCTGGCTGGTTAAACCGCTGTATGCAGTTTGGAGGAGTGTGATGACTTTTCGAGGTACATGTTCAACCTCTAGTAGTTTCCATAAGGCAAGCCGGTGGACACAGTCGAAAGCAGACTTAAAGTCAATGAAAACAATGACGGTTCGCTGTCCACACCGGATCCTCTCCTCCATCAGCTGACGAATGGCAAAGATTTGATCACAGCATCCTCGCCCGGGTCTAAATCCTGCCTGTTCTTCTCGACTGGTTTGCTCGCGATGTTTTTGCAGTCTTGACTGGATGATCTTCATAAAGACCTTTCCGATGATGGAAAGGAGGCTGATGCCACGGTAGTTCTTGCAGTCCCGGTTATCACCTTTCTTGTGGATCGGTACGATAATAGCTTTCCTCCATGTTAACGGAATTTGTTCAGTGCACCAGATGGTTTTGAGGAGTGTGTGTAGTCGGCGAAGCAGTACATCTCCCCCGGCTTTGATCGCTTCTGTGGTGACTTGGTCCACTCCTGGTGCCCTGCCATTCTTCAGGGATTGTATGGCTGCTTTCACTTTTGTATGACTGCTTTCTTCTACTGTAGGCTCAACATCGCCCATGGAGACCTCAGGGGGGTCGATCGAGAGTGCTGTTGCTGGCGGTCCCTGAGGTGGGTCGTGATTATACAAAGCTTTGAAGAATTCACTCCACCGTTGCAGGCGTTCGGATGGTGATCGCACGAAGGTCCCATCAGCATTCTTGATGTTGTCACTAGTCAATTTGGTCTTTCCACTCAGACATCTGAGGGTGCGGTAGAGAGTGCGGTACTCGTTTTTGGATGCCGCCACTTCAAGATCGTCTGCCACTTGGTTCCAGTATGCTTCTCTTTCTGCTGTCATTCTTTGTCGGACTTCTCGGTTTAGCTGCCGGTACCGTTCAAAGTCGACCAACTTTGCCTGTTTCCGTTTGTCCACGAGGTCGAGGCACTCGTCTGATATCCATGGTTGCGTTCGACGTCGGGCAGGTGGACATAGGGGCTTGACACATTCCAGGATGGCATCAGAGATCTGCTTTTCTTCTTCATTTATATCCTCGGGCACAGCCAGCATCTCGAAGCGGTTGGATAGGGCGATCTGATATGCCTGTTTGTTGGCAGCATTCATTAGCTGCCTTATCTACCTTCATCAATATCACTAATAAATATACAAAACAACAGATGACCCAACACCGAGCCCTGTTATGTTATTTTGGTTTTTAAGAGCATTGGCAACTAAGGCCATACTGCTCCGGGAATATGCGGTGGTCATTCCCTGACCTTTCCGCATCCTCCTTATTTGGTGGTGACAGGCTCGAACCCCTGTCTAATCAAGAAGCGTGTGCTACGAACCCAAACCCTGTGGGACTCCACTAATAACATTAGTCCACGAAGAGCAGCATCCATTAATTACCACCCTCTGTCTTCTCCCACTCAACCATCCTTTTATCCATTGTAGCAACTTACCCTTAATACCATTCTGCTCCAATTTGTACAATAGTCTTCCATGTGCAACAGTGTCAAAAGCTTTCCTGAAATCCAAATATATGATATCAAAATTATTTTTTGCATCCAGTTCCTTTGTAACCACATCATAATATCCTATCAAATATGTCAGACAAGACTTTCCCTTAACAAACCCATGCTGTGTCTGAATTATTGCTGCAGTCTTGTCTACATGATCCGGCAATGCATCTATAGCCAGTGACTCCATTATTTTACCCAGAACAGAAGTTAAACTAACTGGTCTGTAATTACTCGTGTCACCCTTCAATCCCCCTTTGTGAACTGGGGATACATTTTCACATCTCCAGTCCGTGGGGATCTCCCCTGAGTCCAAGGATGCTCTCATAATTATGGCTAAGGGTTTGCTTAGTTGCTTTGCCACCTCTTTTAATATAACTGGATGGATCCCATCCACCCCAGGTGCCTTTCTTATGTTTAACTTCAACAATTTCTCCTCCACTTTGCTCTCAGTTATTACAAAATCATTAAGCACCCTGCTACAATTTGATAATCTTCTGCCATTTTCAAACCTTAATAACTCCTCATGTGTGAATGTAGATGCAAAATACTCATTCAGTTTGTTTGCTATCTGAGCAGGATCATTAACAGTCGAACCATCGATATCAAGTGGACCAATCAGATTCATCCCCTTCCTTTTACAGTTTATATAAGTAAAGAAATCCTTGCTGTTTTTCTTAGGCATCTTTTCCCAAAGATTTCTCGTAATCTGCCTTCACCTGCCTAACCTCCTTTGTGACCTAATTACAGACTAGCTTATATCTGCCATAGGCTTCTGAGTCGCTTGATAATTTATATGCATCCCATGCATTTTTCTTGTCTGTTACGAGTCTCATTAGTTCATTAGATAACCATTTAGGCCTAAACCTTGAACAATATTTCTTAATAGGTATGAAACTTTTAGTAGCATCCACGATTAATTCCTTGAATGCTTCCCACTTAGAATTTACTGTTGGTAACATCGTCAGTTGATCCCACTGTACAGAATTTAAAAACTGTCGGAGACCACTGTACTCACCTTTATGGAAGCAAAAACCCTTTCCTTTACCCCTGATGGTAATTATATCTTTAAGTAAATCCCACATCAGTACACTGTGATCACTGCCACCTAGTGGTTCCTTTATCTGCAAATTATTAATACACAAATGATCACTGCTGATAACCAGATCAAGAGTATTATCCTCTCTGGTTGCCTCTCGAACATGCTGCTGTAGAAAACAATCATCCAATAAATCCACAAAAGTTTTACTAGTGTGTGAGTGACCAACCCACAAGTTCCAGTCAGGTGACACAGAAGCCTATGGCAGATATAAACTAGTCTGTAATCAAGTCACAAAGGAGGTTGGGCAGGCGAAGGGAGATTACGAGAAATCCTTGGCAAAAGATGCAAAGAAAAACAGCAAAGAGTTCTTTACTTATGTAAACTCTAGAAGGAAAGGGATGAATCAGATTGGACCACTTAACATAGATGGGTTGACTATCGATGATCATGCTCATGTAGCTGATAAACTGAATGAGTATTTTGCATCTACATTCACACATGAGGAGTTATTCAATGAGGGAAGTGCCAGAAGTTTATCAAACTCTAACAGGGAGCTAATTGATTTTGTAATAACTGAGAGCAAAGTGGAGGAGAAATTGTTGAAGTTAAACATAAAAAAGGCACCTGGGGTGGATGGGATCTATCCAATTATATTAAAGGAGGCAGCAAAGGAAGTAAGCTTACCCTTAGCTATAATTATGAGAGCTTCCTTGGACTCATGGGAAGTCCCCATGGACTGGAGGTGTGCTAATGTATCACAAATTCACAAAGGGGGTTCAATAGGTGACACAAGTAACTGTAGACCTGTTAGTTTAACTTGTGTTTCGGGGAAAATAATGGAATCACTGGTTAAAGAAGCATTGCAGAATCATCCAGACATGACTGCAGTAATAGTTAAGACACAGCATGGGTTTATTAAAGGGAGGTCTTGTCTGAACAATTTGATTGGATACTATGATGTGGTCACAAAGGAACTGAATGCCAAAAATAATTTTGATATCATATACTTGGATTTCAGGAAAGCTTTTGATACTATTGCACATGGAAGACTGCTGTACAAATTGGAGAGATATGGCATTAAGGGTAAGTTGCTACAATGATAAAGGGATGGTTGAGTGGTAGAAGACAGAGTGGTAGTCAATGGACACTGCTCTTCATGAACAAATGTTATTAGTGGAGTTCCCCAGGGTTCAGTGTTGGGCCCATTGTTGTTTTGTATATTTATCAATGATATTGGTGAAGGTATATCAGATTTAATGTCCAAGTTTGCAGGATTGTTAATGACAGTAAAGACAGTATGCTACTCCAACTGGATCTAGATAAGTTGGGCAAATGGGCTGAGAAGTGGCAACTGAAGTTTAACATTGACAAATGCAAAGTACTGCATATGGGTAGCAATAACCAAAGAGAAACCTGAGTGTAGAGGTACTATACTAAGGAAAGTGGAAACAACCTGGGGGTAATTGTTCAGTCAAATATGAAGTTCGCTGAGCAGTGCAGACAGGCTGCCAGAGCAGATCATGGAGTCTTGTCAATGATATATAGGAATTTTGCTAGCAGGGACAGGGAGGTGATTATCCCATTATACAAGGCAATGGTCAGGCCACACAGAGTACTGTGTACATGTCTGGAGGCCTCATTTTAGGAAGGATGTAGAGTTTCTAGAACGAGTACAAAGAAGGGTAACAAGATTGGTGAGGGGAACAAAGGGGTGCTCTCTTACCAAGAAAGACTTAAGTTCTGCAAATTGCAGCGCCTGGAGAGTAGGCACTTGCAAGGTGATCTGATTGATGTGTATAAGGACTTGAATGGGTTGCGCAAGCTGAATGCTGATGGGATTCTTCCTCTTGCCCAGATTAAGAACCTGAGGGGGCATAGATTCAAATTGAGGAAAGACAGTTGTAGAATAGATGTGTGGAAATTTGCCTTAGGCAGCAGGTGGTTGATTGGAGGAACAGACTTCCATCTTTTGTTGTGGAAGTTAATAAATTAACTTCCGGCTCAGCCTAAATAAATTTAAGGCTGAGCCGGACGGGCATTTGGAACGAATGCTTGCTTTCTTGCATCGTATGCCTCTACTAATCTAATTAAATAAGTTAATCCAGCACAAATCTGCTGATTCTCAGGACTACTCTGACCCAAGGATTGGAAAATTTAGGAGTTTTTGGATTGGCCATTTGCTAAAGCAATGCACTAGAAGTAATAATTTGTTATCCATTTCAGGAATTACCTAATACTCTGAAGCAAGAAAAACTTACCTTAACACTAATTGTTGAAACTTGAGTTTGAAGTTCACCTATTATATTTCCTTCTTTTACCTAAAGAACAAAGGCAGCATGCATAACAATGCTAAAAACATGCAAAGTACATAACCTTTATATTAAAAATAACTAAAGAAAAAAAAATAATAAATATAAGAGATCAAGTTTTCATTCAGTTCTTTCAAAGAAAGAAATTTTTTCATAAATATGAAAATGAAAAACTTGGTAACAATTAACACGCGGTGCCTGGTGTACAAGTTATGAAACCCATTATACTGTACCTAAACTTTGAACCAAAAGGTATTGGTGCTGAAATAAGCTACTTTAAGAAACGCATGCAAAATAAAATGGTATTCATGAATAAAATAAAATAAAAATAAAAAAAAAAACATTAAATTACACATGGAAGAGTCTCACTGAGGAATTAAGAGGGTGAGATAAACAATCCCTTTAAACTTAATTTGATCACAAAATTGAAAATAATACCATAGTAAACAAAAAATGAAACATCCTCTTCGAATAAATATACATGCAGCACAAGTATATTATAGTAATGGTAAATTGAAATTAATTCTTAATAAATTACTATTCTCTTTTATAAAACAGCAATATTCCCAGAGCAAAGTTATATTTTAAAATGGTATGACATAGATGTTAGTAGGTACGGGGGAGGAAGATTAAGCATGTTCTTTGTTGAGACATGTCCTGAGATGTTCATCATATCCACGTAAGAACTGGATTAATCTACTATAAGCTACAAGAATGGAAAATGATTTGCACATTGTATGCCATAAAAAGGAATTTTTTTTTAGACCAAAGAATTAATACTTTAAATTAACATAAATGTAAAACCAAATTTGAAGGGATGAGGTTATGCCTAGACCAAGAGCTTTTTATAGTTTAAAAACTTATGGCAGCAAAGCTGACTCAATCGCACAAGAAATGGATGCTTATAATCTCATTACTGATGAAAGTAAGTTCAGAGGCGAGAGAGTTAATTCAGGTACACAGCAGCTAACTTTACTACATTTCATTACGTCAGAGTTAAACTGAATTAAAGAAATGGGCATGTTCATTTTTAAAGAAAACATTTTGGCCAACTTCACCATGATGGTGTGGCAACTCAAAATTTATTTTCACACTTGCCACCTTTGGAAATCAGTCTCAAAGTTTTAATATGGTAGTAAGAAAAGAAAATTTATTCAACGATCATATGGAAGATGACCCACATAACACAACCACCAGCAAACTTCACAAGCATACAAAATCTCTATCATCAAGTGGTTTGATTTAATGAATTATGCTTACCTTTTCATTAACTGTTTCTGTTATTTCTACAACCTTCTGTGATGCTAGGCTTCCTAACTTGACAGCCTAAACAAAAAATTAAATACTCTGAAATGCAAAACTTGGAAACAAAAAAAAAAAAAAGAAACATTGCAGTAAGCTTAAACGTAAAAACTGAATTTAAACCAATGATTAATGCAAACTAATATGCATCAAATCATAGAGTATAAAAATTACAGTAATTCCAACTTCAATAAATATGTACACTATCTCACAAATATTCAGATCTATAATTTATTTGTTTCGGCAACCATCCCTCCCCCTCCAGTGTGGAAGGGTAAACTTTCTCCCTTCTGTTACTTTTCACAGTGAGCTCACCCATATCCATGTAAGATTACTGATATCCTTTGCTATTAAGAATATTAATTGTATTAAAGAAACATTTAAGCAAATTACACTGGTTAATTTAACTGCACATTCCTGTGAAATGAAAAGCTCTTTGTGTATCTCCACAGGAACCTTCCCTTGTTGATTATCAAGCTCTAAATCAGAGGTGTCCAACCTACGGCCCAGGAGACCCATTTCTTCACATTGTGCAGCCTGCAGGCAGCTTTGTTATGCCCCATCCCTCTCTGGGATGGGGCATAACAAACTTAAAACCAGCATGTCACAAAGTAGTTTTACATTGTGTTCTTATGTTTTATGTATTTAACAATTTTATTACAACCACATAATAAGAATGTTACTGGTGTCATGTAATAATAGCTTTGGATATTATATGCAAAAGAAACAAAAATAAAATCAAATTTTGAAAAATGAATAATTAGAGATACGGAATTGCCCTTGCAACCTTCAACATTTTTTGGCAAGGTGCTTTTTGTGTCCTAGCAAAAAAAAAAAAAAAAAAGTCTCAATAGGATTTCACAGTGAACCCAAAAACAACAACGATTAAATTTTAATCATTAAATGCAGTTATACATTTAATGATGAAAATATCCTCACAATCTGTCTAATCTTGTTATTTATTATACCTTGAACTTGTTTAGTTTTCTCATGTACTATTTCTCTTTTAATTTTTCCATTTATTTTTATTGTTTAATTTGTATACGCTATTACTATGGCTTTAGTATTACAATGGCAAAATGACACAAGGAAGTGAAGCTAGGCTTTTGTTGCATCTAGTGCACAAAAAACTTCTCCTTAAATTTACTCAAACTCTTAACCACCTCAGTGACCCTGGCACAATTTATTTGTAGTAAAAAATTCACTGGCTAAAGGCAAACTTTGTGAGATCCATTCAGTTTTGTTCTACATTATCCTTATATAATTATCATCTTGCAATGAAGTATTTAATAATAATAAGTTTTATTTTCTTTCAAACACATTTCAGCCTGGTCAATCCTTTTCGGGCTATGAAACAGCGTTATGTTTGTTTGCACTAATATATACATAACTAAGTTTTTACAAATTTCAGATATTCATTTACATATACAGTGATCCCTCGATTTGTGTGGGGGATTATGTTCTGGGGAAACACCACGCAGTCAAAATCCGCACAATGCGAAATATAGTTTCTATAACATAATGAGGGTTATGTACCTGTACACAAAAAAAGTGAAAAAAAAGTAAATTGAAAAAAAAAAAAAAAAAAAAAAATTCGGTAAGAAAAAATTACAAACATGTCCATAAAACTAACCTTGCTAATACTTACCTCTAGATGTTTAATCTAAATTCATTGCTTCTTTAATGCTGTTTTCCTGTGATAAACTTGCAACAGTATCTGGCACATTTTGAAAAAAATTAGTTAAAATTGTTTGTTTAGAAGCACGCTGTTTTTTTCTATAAATTTCTTCATAAGGAACTAAAGCTAATGATAAAGTTCTGCGAAAATTTAAACTCCTGTCCAAATTAGGATCCATATCCAGAGCTTCTTGGTTAAGCTGATTTGCAAGTCTTAAAAACGCAGCTAGTCTCTTTGCGGTCAAATTTTCGTGTGCATCTTCTTTGTTTTTATGATTTTTGTTATCTTCTTCTTCACAATGTAAAAAAATATCGTCCACTGATAATTGTTCTCTATGAGATTCAAGGACTTCTGTGATATCTGCTGGTTCCAGTTCTTCAAATCCCTCTCTGTTAATCATTTTGCCAATTCTCACATTCTCAACTACCTCTGGCATTTCAACTGTGGCTTCTTTAGTGCAGCTTTCTGGCCACAGCCTTTTCCACACTGCATTCATTGTTGAGTTCTTAACTTCACCCCATGCGAATTCAATATTTTTTACAGCATCAAGAATGTTATAATTCCATGAAACTGAAAGACTGCCTATTCCATCAATAGCTTCTACCAATTGTAAAAAGCCCTTCTTAGATAATAAAGTTTAAAGGAAGCTATAACACCTTGGCCCATCGGCTGAATTAACAAACTTGTATTCACTGGAAGAGTGAATATCACAACCTCCATACAAATGTGCAGGATGACTGTGCACATTGTTAAGAATGAGCAAGATTTTGAATGCCATGTTCTTCTTCAGGCAATATCTTTTTGTTTCAATGCAAAAGCAATTTAAAAGCCAATCCTCAATGATTTTAGCTGTCATCCAGGCTTTTTTTTTGCTCAATTTCCAATGAACTGGTAAGGAGTTTTTTGATATTCCTTTAAAAGCAAGAGGATTTTCTGATGAACAAATTAGAAGCAGTTTACACTTAAAGTGACCCTCTTTTGCCACATAACAGAAATGTTAACTTATCTTTTGCAGCTTTGAAACCTGGGGCATTTTCTCTTCTTTTGAAGTGAATGTTCGGCTTTGCATATGCTTCCAAAATAAGCCAGTCTCGTCAGCATTAAACACATGACTTGCTAGATAGTCACAATAACATCCTTTAAAGTTTTCGGATACAAAGAGCAGCTTCCGTATCTGCAGTGGCTGCTTTGCCCATTAATTTTAGATTGTGAAGACTGACATTTAAAATTTTCAAACCAACCCTTATTGGCCTGAAAGAGGTCTACATTGGATGGACCAGCTTCTTCTTCTTCTTCTTGTAAGCGATTAAAAATTTGTAGAGCTTTTGCACAAATAATATCTGAACTAAGAGGCATTTGTTTTTGATTAAGATCTTCTATTAAAAAAGAAAGTAATTTTTCAGTTTTCTCTATTAACGGATTTCTCTTTTGTAGTGCTTTTTGCAGCCAATGATGTGGAACAGATAACTGAACTTTTAATTTTTTCAGCATTTTCCCTAATTTGTAGAATGCTAGATTCATTTATGCTGTATTTCTTGGCCAATATCACAACCATGTCACCATTTTCTAACTCCTTACCGATTTTTAATTTTTCCTCTAAATTATTATTATTATTATTTTTTTTTTTTTTTGTTGTAGCTTTCTTCATTTTAGGCACTAATTAAACACACTTTATATAGACAAGAAATATTAAATCAGCAAAAGCAATGCTTACTGATAAAAACACTTTACATTGCAAGAACCAAAAAAAGATTGTCTGAACAGCTAACATAGGATAACTGATGAAGGGGTTCTCAAATGAGGAAGTTGTTTCAAAAATAACCAAACACACCATCGTTTATTACTATGTTTGTTTATAAGAATCAGTTTTGAATGCCTTTGTGATATTTTTCTAAAGCACATTTCTGGAGGTCACGACCATAAAACAATAAAAACAATTTGCACTTTCTGTTAGTGCAATCTATTATAAACCGGTAGTAAACTATCTTATTGCATTTGCGATAATACCGATAGCTGGAATTCTGTAGGATTTTACGTTATTATGATGAAATGTATTTCTCCTGCAATGAAATCTTCACTTGTGCAAAAAAACATAAATAAATTTTCAAAATCTGCTCTTCATTCCTATTTTTGAAGTTTCGTAAACAAACATCTTGCAGTTAGCGAAACTCACCGCGCAATCTAAAATTTGGGTAGTAAAAAAAATTTTTTTTTTATGAAAACCCCAAACACGAGAGGTATTAAAACCTATAGTACTTAGTACCGTGCTTGGGTTGGAGATTGAGAAGACAAAAGAAGATATTTGTTGACATTAGATTTGAACTTCTGTAGACTGTAATTTTCAGTAAATACATATAAATTAAGGCTATGTACAAGTTAGTGCAAATGCATTATATTAGTACACAGCCAATTCTAGATTAGCAAATTATTTGCAAAAGCGGCATTGTTTAAGTCATATCTCATATTGTGAATATCTTCACGACAAGTTGCCACGACACTGCACTACTTCGAATAAGTAACACTTCACCTAACATCGTTTACGTCATATCTCATATGGTGAATACCTTCAAGACAAGTTGCCATGACATTGCACTACTTCGAATAAGTAACACTTCACCTAAAGGAGAAGACTATTGTTACTTATTCTCAGTGGATACCACCACTACCCAGATGGCACTGTTTCAGGGCTATTTGGCATTTCTTCGGTGGGTGAATAGGTACCCAAGTGATGTAATGATGGCAAAACAATTATGAAGTATAACTCCACAATATGAGAGATGCCTGATGGTGTATAAGGTGAATTAAGACTATAATGCATTAAGGGCTTATGCCTCAAGCTACGAGAGAGTTAGACTATGTACAAGTTAGTGCAAATGCATCATATTAGTACACAGCCAATTCTAGATTAGCAAATTATTTGCAAAAGCGGCATCATTTAAGTCAGTGGTTCCCAACCTGTGCTCCACGGCCACTCCAGGAAAATAAAATAACTAAAAATTGAATGAAATTAAAGAATTAGAAACATAAATTAGAAAACTATAAATCACAGTCTGAATAAAAACTTGCGAAGTTGAATTTTGCACATTCTCTAACAGACAACGTTCAGTCATTTTGCTGCCATTAGCTTCAAAATTATTGTAGTATGAGACGGACAGACGACGAGGCAGAGCAGAGCACCGGCATGTCGCGCACCTTCTGTCATGTGCCGCGTTTTAATGACCCTTCCTGGAACTGAATATCTGTATGGAGGGACTCCTCCATAGAAATTGATTCTAAAAAGGGCTCCGCGGGTCAAAAAGGTTGGTAATCGCTGGTTTAAGTCATCTCATCTTCACAATGAGTTGCCATGACATTGCACTACTTCGAATAAGTAACGCTTCACCTGGTTTAGATCTTTTTGCAGATACTCTATTAGTTTTACAATTTATGATGTATTCAATAGTGAGAAAAGGTGGGGGGGGGGGGGGCGGCATGCTCTATGAAGTAATGAAATTTTTGGATATTACATGGTAAGAATATACCCAGATCCTTGACATAACGTGGCCTCAACAATGCCCCCCCCCCCTACACTACTCGGACTCCCTTCAATCACTATCTGGCAGAGTAGAGGTAGAAAGATTATACACTAGCTGATCTGGAAGCCTCCTAAAGAGTTACCAATAGGTTTGGTCTGGTGTACTAATTAGCGGCCGGCCTGCGAACACCATTTTAGAGTTGTACCTCGAAATGTAAGGAAAATTGGATCTCGCCACGATGTTCATCATAACCTCAAAAGTCATCAGTCATACTGCACGATGGAAGAAATGGCAAAGGGTTGATAGAAACTTAGCTCTGGAGACTAAACATGGGTTCCACCACTTCAAGCCTCCAATAAGCAAAGTGGTGGTATTGCACCGATTGATTAGAGTCATCTACCACCTAGTACTGCCTGATAACACAGAGCCAGCATTCCTCCATGTGGTGTGGGTGCCACACTTCGACCCCTGCTTACGTTGGTTCACACCTGGGTGGTCACCCACTGTGTGCTTGCGCATGGGGGTTGTACACAGGATTACTAACAGTCCCACCATAATGAAGGTGCAAGAAGAGGATTTGGCTGTCACAGACCGTCCGGACTTCACCGAAATTGGGTCCACTTGACTTCAGTGTCACCCAAATATCAGTTCCATCAGCATTTTAGACACCCAGATAGCAAGTACACCTTGTCTGGCATATCTGAGAGAATGTCTGTGACAACCTCAAGGACCTTATACCTAACCTGAATAAATACCTGACCACGCAAACCGAGGGATGACTGTAATTGTAATCTAGCATATGCAATCAATTATAATTTTGCTTGTATATGTATGTTTTCTAATATATAAAATACAAATTTTATTATCTTTTTTGAAGCAATGTCACTATTTTATTTTTCTATCCTCTATAAATTATTTAATAACCATATTTTTGTTATCTATTATACTTCAGATATTTTTAATGCTACTGTAAAACTAATTTGTATTGTAATGTTATTGTAATTCGGCATAAAACTTTTTCACTAAATTATAGCAAGTTTTCTTGAGAGTATAAGCTTAGTATAAAGTTTTCCTTCTACTATACTATACTCCATATTTTTTACTCAAAAGTAATACTGAATAACAAATTTTTTTTTCAATATAAATATGGCAGTTAGGTATATTTCTTAACACTGATTTCAAATGTGCAGCCCATTTTTAACTAGCTCCCTCAGATTGCAAGATATTACTTTTATATTATATATGTACTTAGACCAAAATCTATCATATCAGTTGGGCTGCTGATTGCAAAGGTCACAAGTTATGAAATTTTTTATATTTTGCTACAGTGATCAGTTTCTGGTGGTTCAACTATTTTTCTTCCACCTGCAACCTATATATCTGATAGACATATAAAGCAATATTCACAGACAAGTCAAATCAGTCAAGATTATACGTGTGAATTAATGTTATTACTTATTAATAAGACCATGATCTTTTTATAGTTTTTGGTACTGCAGTTTAATGTCTTTAAAATTTTACATCAGTGTGTAATTCACCAACTCCTGTTATGTGCACGGTGACTACACAGTTAAATCTCAATCTATAATACTCCTCATTATAGAAAGTATGTGAACTTTTATTTTGGCTGCAAATTAGATAATCAGGACAAGAAGCAAGCTCTTCATGTATGCTGCACTAATTGTATGGCATATACGAAGGGTTTCCGAAAAGTAAGGTAACATTTTTTCCCCTTAATAATGGTAAAAGGGAATGAGATGAAACATGGACAGGTAGACCTGTTAATAACGTTCAAAAAGACCGCCAGTGCAGTGTTGCGGTATTGTCACTTCACAGCAGATTCCAGTTGCAAAATGGCAGCTACCGTGCGAGTGTGGTCCAAAACAGGTGTTTGTGAAGTTATTCGCTTTTTGCAAGCAAAAGGGTCTTCACCAAGTGACATTCACCATGAACTGGTTGTTGTGTATGGCGAAAAGGTGATGACAAAGAAGCAGGTGTGCTTTTGGTGCAATGAATTTAACCATGTTGACATATAAGATCGACATCGGGTGAGCAGGCCTTCATCGAGCAAGACAAAATTAGACATTTTGTGCATTAAGGGCATCATTCTTGAAAACGGGAGAGTGAAACTGTGTGAAATTACAGAAATAGTGAACGTGAGTAAGTAGACTGTTTATGATGTCCTTGGCTTTCGAAAAGTGTGCTGCCACTGGGTGCCCCGACAATTGTCAGAGGAGGACAAAGCAAAATGCACGGGGATGTGTCTGGAGACCCAGTTGCAATAAAGCGACAAAGAAGATTTTCTCACTCACATAGTCACAGCAGATGAAACGCGGGTTCATCACTTTACCTTGAAGAGCAAAAAAGACTCCATGACCTGGAAACATCCACAATCTCCTGTGTGCAAAAAATTCAAAACTGTTCCCAGTGTCCAAAAAGTCATGGCCACAGTGTTCTGGGATCGCCAAGGCATTCTCTGTTGGTAGATTTTTTGCCTAAAGGATGAACAATCAATGCACAGCTTTACTGTGCAATGTTGGAAAAACTGAAACCCAACATTCGATGCAAATGACCAGGACTCCTGAAAAGGCATGATTTTGTTGCATGACAACGCAACTTCACACACTGTCCACACCACTTGTGAGTGGTTGTGCCGTAATCACCCCCCCATACACACACAGCCCAGACTTAGCACCTTCAGACTTCCATTTGTTAGGCCCTCTGAAAAAACACCTTTCAGGAAAGCATTTCACCACAGATGAGGAAGTTCATCAGGCAGTATGATGCTGGTTACTGCATGTGGGCACGGACTTCTTCAGTACTGGTATCGATAAACTGATCCATCGTTGGGACAAGTGCATAAATAAAACTGGAGACTTTGTGGAGAAGTAGTGCATGTTCACTTATTTCTTGGTGTGTAATTTCAACTTGTATTATTAAACGTCATTGAGAGAAAAAATGTGTTAGCTTACTTTTCAGAAACCCCTCGTATGAGGAAATGGAAACTTGAAGAGCTTTCAAGAAAGTTTGTAAACATTTTTAGGGAACTACAGAGTAGACCACTATTAAATCTTGGTTGAGAATTTATTACAAGCCCATTAAAATCTCAGTTGCCGTATGTTTTAAAATACACTTCCTGCATTCGTATTTGGACTTTTTTCCCAGATAACCTTGGAGACATTTGTGATTAACACTTTAATTCAAAGTTTTCATCAATATATTGCCACCATAGAGAAACGTTACCAAGGATGATCAAAGCTCAGTATGCTGGCAAACTATTGCTAGTCACTGATGAGAAAGGCTGCTCATCACCACAAAAGAAAAAGAAATGGGGGAAAAAAAAAAAACTACAATTTTACAACAGTTATTGTAATACTTGCTAAAATTTCATTAAAAATCTCAATACATGCGTGATTCCTCTAAACTGACTAAAAATTGGGATTCAGCACATCAAAATCCATGAGATATACCACATTTCAAGAAGTAAAAACCAAACACTTAAATTTTGTTGTCCAGTGGAATTTATGGATTCTTTACCTCATCACATTAATTTGTAAATTCTCTTAAACTATGTTTAAGAGAATTTAAAAAATTTATCCATGCTTTCACTTCCTGGTAGCAGACTACATCTGATTACCAACCACAGTTAAGACACTAGCTGTGGTAGTGAATCTCTCACACATACTACTTCTGACCTCCAAGCCAAGAAAAGATTTGGCAGGCAGTTCTTAGCAACTCAGACACTCTCCAGAGATTAACTAAGAAATGTAAATTAAAGTCCAAATCAATAAACAACTAAAATCAACAGGACAAAGCATGAGGTTAACAGAATGCATAGAAGTATTACTCGAGACTGTGGCCCAGAAACAGAATTAATGTCAACTATCTTGATTAAATATTCAGTGACAATTTTTTGGTAATTAATTATCCCAATTTTAAAATGGGATAATTTACGGCTGTAGGATTAATATTTCAAGGAAGTAGTTGAAGCCAAACAGAAATGTAGTTGGAGTCAAAAATCGTATGCCATAATGTGTTCAATTTCAAGTGAAAGAGACTTTCACTCTCAAAGACCAGGGACAGTTTTCAACCATCAAGGCTTGGGTTCATGTTCAACTTAGAGACAAATACATATGGTTCTATTTAAGTTCCTAATATCTCTAAATTGTAGCATCACCAGAAAAAGTGAATGCTATATACTTATGAGACTGCCAGGACAGCTGTGCTGAACATTACTGGCTTCTCATCAGCTGAAAGGTGGTTTCTATAACAAACATGCACTTGCCCACCAAACCATGAATCATGTATTCTTCCAAATGATCAGCCAAGAAGGGTACGGAAAAAATTCAACTTAAACACATAACATCCTTTCTCTCACTCTAGTGAGAGCAAGGCTTTCTCATGATTAAATAATGCTTATTCAATCACATGCATTATTCAATCAGTCGGAATTAAGAATAAATTTTTAAAGTCCCCTTTTCAACTATTTCTTGCTGTTTAAATCAAAAAACCTGATTGGTGAAATCTGTATGCTGATGCTTGCTACTGCATTTTTTTTTTTTTTTTTTTTTTTTGATATGTCTGCTCAATAATTATATATAGCAGATTTGTCCTTTCTGGTAATGTTATGATTAAAATAAATTAGTATTAGTAATAGCAAATTATGCAAGAAAGCAAGCTTATACATTAGCAAAAAAAAAAAAAAACCCACATTTCCCCTATTCATTCCTTCCAATAGTTATGTCTAGTTCTTCCTTGAATTTACTCAAACTAGCCACTTGCACAACAACAGATAGACGCTTGTTCCAGCAACAATCACCTATTGGCTGAAGGCAAACTTCTGTACATATATTTTTAGCCATATCCTTCCTCAATTTGAATTTATGCCCCCTCATGTGCATAGTCTGAGCAAGAGGAAGAATCACATCAGCATTGAGCTTGCTCATCCATTCAAAGCCTATATTATATGATATAATATGATTAAAACATATTATAAAAAAAATATGACTATCAAGGCTTCGCTTTCACTCACATTAGATGGTACAACCATTATCCACGGGTCAACCTAAGTTCCTAAAATCTTTTAAACAAATGCAGCACAAAGGGGAAATCCATCACTATAGAAGTAAAACCTCTAGAAGTTGTATACCTTTAACCCCTAATTCCATATATCACTTGGCTGCTCACTTAGCAATACATTATTCATAGGTTGGCAAATGTTCACTAATCATGGCCAGCCATCACCTGATAAAGGAGACCAGTGTGTTGAAATAGTTATTGTGACAGTGTATCAATTTTCTAAACGATAGCAAAATCACCTTTTGATGATTTCCATTTGTATAAAAAATATTAGCAACTAGGTCAATCTGCTGATAATGGTCACCTCTAATGTGAGAATGACCCCAAGTCTTGATAGCCAACCTTTGGTTGCCATCACTAGAGTCTTCAAAGACTGAAATTAACACTGAGATGGTTCAATTTTCAAATTATTAGAATTTAAAAAGGAAAAAAAAAGAAAAGAAAAAAAAATTATATTATCAAATGAATAACCCTAATAAGTCATCCACATACTTACACTTTTTGAAGCTTTTAAGTCATCCATATACTTACACTTTCTGAAGCTTTTGATGCAAATTTTGTCGCACCTATAGCAAATGTAGACCAACCCTAGAAGAAATATGTAAACATTCATTAATATACACATCTGTAAATATAATTTAAATGTTGCTAATTAAAACAAAAGTATAAGAGAAAGGAAGAAGGAAGGATAATCACTGCACATTTTAAACAATGAATTTCATTATTCAGTCATTCACCTGGTTGATTGTCATATGCAACAAATATTTATTATAGACAGAGAGAATACTTACAGACACCACATTACATATGGAGCATTAAAAAGATTTATCAAAAACAAAATATATATATATAAAAATTGTATAAAATTATTTTCTTCTGATCAATTAAGGACTTTATTCTGTGATTTAAGAAAATCATTTTTTTTTAAGGGGACTATTTCCACTCAGAGATAAAAAATTAAGTTATGACACTGCTACACCCGATGAGTTAACCTTCAGGTTAACTTAAAGGTTAATTAGGCTCACTTATTGTGGTGTAATATGGTTATCAAATTAACTCCAATTAAGAATGAATTATTCTCTTTTGAATATAGAAAGAAAGACAGAAGAAACTGATAATCTACACTAATATTTCCTCAGGTATATTTCTAAACTGCTGTTCTCCAACTGATTGCAGAAAACCCGCAGAACAGATTTTTTAATTGTTGTGCCTTTCTTTTTCATGCAAAGTGCCTTTAAAATGATATCAGAATTATTTCCCTATTGAAATATTAATTGTATTGCAAGAATTAAAGTTATATGGTTTAGCAAGTTATCTACAGCCTGTAGGCAAATATTCACAATAACTGCAATTGCACATAATTTACACTACACTGCATTGAATTTGCAGATACATATTACTCTGACTTGACCAACCAAACTGCAATTACAGTGTCCTTTAATATGTTATTCCTTTACAAAGTCAAAAGTGAGGCTATAAATTATGTACAAATAAAACTGAAACAGATTTTATTGCCATAAACAGATAAAATCTGTATAAATAAAACAAGGCCTATTTACAATTAAAATTCTAAAACTGCACTTTCAATAATGAATACTGTCCTTTTCAACCATAACTGTCTTAGGTCATGTGGCTTAAGTATACTGGTAAATTATGCAGTCGAACCATGTGTGGGAATGGCATGTGTTACACATTATCATTAGCATAAACCAATGATTCATCAAATAACCCCCATTTCATTCATAGCAGCTTTACACTGTGTTATATCACATCATAGTGCAAGTGACTCAAAGACAGGGTGAATACATGTTCTCCTACACTTTTCTCATCAGATGCACACTGCTTCCAACTATCAGCAACATTGTTGGTCTTTTTCATACCTGATAATCACTGTCATTTAAGAGTTTATGGGATGTCCTTTCTACCATATATGTTCAGCAACATGATGAAAACCCCTATTGTGTACAACATCTATATGGTTTCTCAGATAGTCCTTGAGGAACGTCTTTGCCTTGCCAAGTAGCTCACATAATCTGTACAATCAATCTTGTACTTCCCCCATACTCTTGGATATCTTCAGGGTGAGGATTTATCTAGTGGAAATATAATCTTTGCTTAGCATCTCTCTACATCATATATCATACTGCTTTAATATTATGGCTATTATCTCCAATGTTCCAAGGTGCCAGCCACTCTAGAAGTCTTAGGCATTCACTGAATGCAGTACTAATGCTAACAATAATTTCATACTTATTCAATCTGGGAAATTACATGCAAGGCCTCCTGCATTTTATTCACCTCTCATTCTTATTCTCTTTTACTACGATGTGACCAAGCCCTAGTCATCAGAACTCCTGCGATAGTGTTTATGTGCACCAGTGCACAGCACGTGGTATTGGTCTATATAGCATTGTAAACAGGCAACAATTATCCCTATGAACTATTACAGTTTCCGAAACTGGGGTCCACAGACCAGTTCCGGGGGGGGGGGGGTCTGCAAAATGGACTCTCTGGAACTGTTCAAGTTATTTGTTCTACGTTTAGCAAATTGATGATAAATAAAGCTATTATTATATATTTATGTAAAAATAAGAATAAAGTTGAGTTGTTTTAAACATAATACTTTGAATTTTCCTTTTTCAGAAAACCCAGTGTTCATACATATACAAACACACACAGAGAATCATATGCATATATATGGGTCCGCAAACATTTTTTGATTTTTGAAGGGGGTCTGTAAACTTTGTGATTTTTGAAAGGGTCTGTAGATGTCAGTAGTTTGAGAACCACTGAATTAGTACATCTAAAAAAAGGCAGGGTCCAATCACACTATATGGTAAACTGTACAAAAATGACTCAAAATACCCCCCCCCCTTTTTTTGTTCTCTGGATTTATCATTCCATATATAAAGCATAAGTATGTTCCTGTTATTATTAAATGTCTTGTTATATTTCTGTTAATCCACATGCCAACTAAATGCAAGCATTATGTAATTCTTAGGAATTAAAATTAGCAATACTTACAGAAGAAAGTGAAGACCAAGCACCATCTAGAAGTTCTTGAGATTGACTACGTGGTGGTGGAGCAACTGTATATCCAAAGCCTGAGTAACGACCTCCTTGGCTTGGGGGAATATTACTGAAATAATATCAAGAAAAATAAATTCAGTAAGTGAAAATCTTTCTAGTACAAAAAACCCCACATTTTGTTAAATTATGTCCCAATGCAAGATCAATAAAATGTCACTTTAAATTTCCTAAAGATGCAAATGTGTACTAACAGCAAAATTTATGTTTAACCAATTTACGCAAATGTGTCAGAAAAATTAATGGAAAAATCTGAAAATTTTCATATCAGCACATAATAATGATATATGTGCAAATCATAGGAGGCTATAAATTGGAATCGAAAATCAAAGCAGGATGGATACAGAGTCATTGGAGTTATTAGTGTGATACATACTACTATTAGTAGCAAAAGGCTGAATATTTGTGAATCAGTCTGTTAGAAAGACTTAAGATTCTCACGTGTATGGACATCTTAAATTGGATGAGTACAAAGGGAGTTACACAGTCAGAATAAAGTTGAATGGTTCACTCAACAACAAACTGCTGTCTTATTTTGGATGAGAGATCCTAGGACAACTTGGCTGATGCTGGCAGCAGTCAATACCAGAACACACCCAGGGCTATAAGTCCAGATTCTAGTGCTACAAGACAAACATCAGAGCATATGGATAGATATTGTTAAATCAGATTATATGCAGTATCAAAGGGCTTGGTTTGGTTTGGATTTTATTGGTGCATTAGCAACTAAGGCTATAATGCACCGTATCAAGGGGCACAAGTAGACCAGGAGAGGAAAGAACATATTCACATTATGCATTACAATGCCTTCCTTTCCCCACATCTCATCATGCACAGTAAATTTGGTGGTGCATAGATACAGCTAGAAAGGTTGGCAATGGATTGTCTCTGATAATGACTTAAGGATCCTTTGTTTGAGGAACAATGACAGAAAGATCTGTGGGGGGGGGGAATGCCCTGGCAAAAGAGGTCTTGTCCTGTATTCAACTAAGACATACAATCTGAACACCAATTAATCATGTGGGATGCTATCTCTTATGACAGCCAAATTCAATATGAATTCAGCTGATCAAAAACCACTTTATCTAGCTAAGCTAAGGGTTCTTGATCAAAGTAATCTCAATGGTTGATGTTACATTCATGTTGTACTTAGACTTGTCCTTTTGCTATTTCTCAAACAGTTATATAACTTTTATTCAATATGAAAGATCTGAAGGACATTGCTGATAATATAGGAATGAACCATTTGTAAAATAAATACACTATGCTACATTGTAAAGACATAATTTAGAAAATTTTAATTAAATAAACATTACATTTAGATAAATCGCACATTTTGGAAATAGATGAAAATAAATACAGTAAGTGCTGGTTATGTAATCAAATTTGCAAATTGAATTTTGATTCAAATAAACGGCAATTCTAATATGTGAAAATCGACAAATATTATCCACAGGCTATAAAAATAAAGATATAAATCACAAATTTACACTTTATTACAGATTAAATGATGCATGAAAATCGGAAGAATATTATCCACAGGTTAGCAATATAAAAATAAATTTATACTTAAGTACATAGTTTAATTAATATACATATTAATTAAACATAACACTTTATAATATGATTATAATTTTAAATAGTCACTTATTTTAGATTGCTTTAAATTATCACTACAAAGTCTATTCATAGATTTTTCATATATTGTATAACAGTCTATATTCACGACCACTTGCACCAGTTTCTTCCAACGCTCTCCACAGGATGGCTATAGTGTCACGAGTTTGCCATTTTATAACTGGAATTCATTCAGGTTCATTTTCATTGGCAAAATTATTCAGTAACAGACTGGGAAATTTCTTCTTCTGTTAAAGCTGTAGTAACTACCCGTTTATAAAAGATTGTACGAACAAAAAGGCTCAATAAACTGAAAACTGCAAACTGTTTTTATTGTTTTATGGTTTTGACCTCCAGAAATGTGCTTTATAAAAATATCACAGTTCAAAATTGATTCTTATAACCAAAGATGTGATTCTAATAAATGATGAAAGTATAGTGCATTTTATTGATTTGAATCGGTTCTTTGAAATTTGATTCTATAAAGCGGCTGATTCTAATAACCAGTGGTCACTATAACTGACACTTACTGTATTTATATGCTGTTACTCTAATAATTATAAAGAAAAGATAAGAAATGTTAGAAACAGTTTTTTTGGAGAAAATACTCACACTGAATTTTTTTTTTTTTTTTTTTGTCTTTACTGCCAGGGAACAATGTTGCCCCTGCTGTTAGAGTGACAGAGCTCAGGCTTATGGCTCTTTAGAAACTTTTTGTTTGACTTGTGGGTTCTGCATTACCCACAAGTTAACAAAATAAATAATATAATTTTTAACTGAATAACACCCCCAGAAGATGAATCTATTATTCATTAAAAACTCAAAGGCATTGTTCTGACCCTCTGAAATGCTTCAATCAGCAAAGGCAGATTGATTATTAGAAAACAGGCCTTGCGCGACAGGTTGCATTATATCATCAAAGTTTCTTGCAGAAATAAAATACAATAAGATAAAAGAATTAAAATATATATAATAAAAGCATTAAAATACAAGGAAGCTTTCGAAGCAAAGTGCCTCTTCATCAGCTGATGAAGAGGCACTTTGCTTCGAAAGCTACCTTGTGTATTTTAACACTTTTATTATATATATTTTAATTCTTTTATCTTATTGTATTTTAACACTTTTATCTTATGTATATATCATTTTTATTTTAATAAATTTATTTTAACCAGTTAGTCTGTCGTCACAAGAAACTTTGATGATAAAAGGCGGATTGAAATCCTCATAACAACACACTTAATTATCCATTCCACCTTGTACAAAAGCTCTCATCATATTGTTCTGGTATATAGTATGCCTAGACTCATTTCCTCCAATTACTTCAGACTCAATGGTTTCATGTATTAGTTTTGAATCCAGGAATTGCTCTAGATACTGGGTACTTTTGCCCAAGTAGCTTGACTCTCTCCCCATCCCTTCCTATTTATCCAACCTAAATGCATCATACACATCACAGTAAAACCCATCATCCCCTATTTCTAAGAGATTTCAAGTTTCCATTAGCCCTATCTGCCAGCATTAGCTGTCCAAACCAAAAGTTTAAACTCACCCATTTTACTGACAACCTTCCTAACACTGCTACAAACTAGTTCAGACTAAATTTTTGTGTATTGTTTACTACTCTAACACATTCCTTCAAGGTTTTTTTTAAGTTTGTTGCCATGGCATTCAGATTTTTAAATGTAAATGCTATGGCAACATTTTTTAAATTTTACTATGCATCACACATTCTTCCAATATCAGAAGAACTCATTGGCTAATATAGCCTCATGTGTGCAAAGGTGAATTTAATGTGTTAAAAAAACAATCTCTGCATTAAAGCCTTCCATCCAACTAAGGCCTCTTCAATATCATCAGCAAATATCCACACTTCAGCTCTGCTTAAATATATTCTAGCTTCTAATGTTCAAAAAATAAATGCACTTCTCAGAAAAAACTACTACTCTAATAAATTCTGTATCACTCCTCAAATTCAATTACTATCACAATGGAACTGTCTTCTGCCACCTGTCTAAATATATCTTACTCCATAGCCAATAACATATGCTCCATTGCCATAGTTACCTCAATACACACTTTTGACCAATCAGATGCACAATAAACAGATAATCCCATACTGTATTAAAAAGAATATATATATTTTCATATAATCAGGACATTATTTTTATCAGTGACAAGAAAAATTAAATAAATACTTACTCTGGCCGTAAGGAGTTTTCTTCTTGTTTTCTTGAAAAAAAAGAATCTTTTTGGTAAGAATTTTGTACTTCTGAATAGCTGAAAAAGGGAAATAAATATTGCAACAAAGTTTCTTACCTTTGGAAAAATCAATATTGGAAAATGATACTGTAACCCAAATCTGTTCATTCTACTGAATGAACAGATGTAGATCACACCATCTTGCCATTCTCATACCATAACAGATCAACTTTTAAGTTGATCTGTTATACTCAGGTTGACAGTATTTACACAACATACTCAGGTTGACAGTATTTACACAACATACTCAGGTTGACAGTATTTACACAACATACTCAGGTTGACAGTATTTACAGCACTGATAGCAAATTCACATGTGAGCACACATTAATTTTGATTGAAACAGTGTGAAGTGCAATTTCCCACTCTGGAAGTTTCACAACTTATAAAACTGTAGTCAGTGCAGTGATTCTCCTAAATTTATTCTTCTTAACCACTCTTTGCGCAGAGTTCTGCTAGTTAATCTTGGGGTGGACAAAATCTGGGAAGGTTACTAATGTGTCCCCCAAGTTCACTGTAAAATTGCATCATGCATAGTTGGCCAGGAAGGGCTAATACTGTGGATCTGTCTCTTTACTTGTACTTACCCACTCCAACAATTAACTTTCAAAAATTAATATACTTTTTTTTTTTTGTGAGCTTCTCTTTAGTTGTTCATTAAAAGTCTTAACATTAATTCTCTGATGTCAGCAATTGTTTTTCTCTCACACATTACAGTTTAAGCACTTATGCAATTACACAATACTACTGTTTGCTGGGTAAATTTCTCTGTTTGTGGGATTAACGACAGTATGGTTTACTGTCATTGAGCATAACTAGTACAGCTGAATTTTAGATTAGTATTTTTAACTGATCTAAATTCCCATTTTTACTTTAACTGCTTTGTTGTAGTCCAGTTCAGGCAATTTAGAATCTCTGATTAGACTTCTGCACAGGCCATTGTATTAGACTTGTACCTGACCCACATTACACCCACAACCCAACTCGAAAAAAAAAATAATATAAAATAAAATAATATTGATGTATTAAAAATTTGTCTTAAATTTCTTACATATCAGTAATAATGCAATAAATCAATCAAACAACAATATTAATACATTTATTTTACATATAATACACAAAAATTTAAAAAAAAAAAAAAAAAAAAAGAAAATGAACTTATGGGACAGTTCCAACTTTCTTACATTTGATTCCTGCACTGTTAAATTTAATCAAGGATGCTTTGCCTTTGATTCAATAGTGTTATTACAATAAAAGATTAGTTATTAAAAATAAATCATACCAATTTTTTGTAAATTGCTGTTCACAGTTAATAATTAATTTGAACATAACTTTTCTTTGACATATTATAGTATCTGAAAGCAAAAAATAAGTTTCAATTTAATAATTACAGAACTTTAGAAAAACAAGGATGGCTGGGAGCCCTAAGCTATATACAGGAATGCTCTTCACAATAAGCTGGCAGAACTATTCAAATAATTTGTCTTCTAAATTTACATATTTAGCTTCCCACATTCTCTCTTACCATTTCTAAGGCCCATTTTTTTAAATTGCATCATAATTTTAAGATATATGGATAATATCAAAAATGTAATCCAATTCTTTTTATGATTCCACTCTTTTTATTCTTGTCAACACCTATACAGCACTTTCTTTTGTATGTTTTTTTTTTTTTTTGTGATGCCTGATGGGAGTCATTATGGAACAAGTAAATACATGGGCGTGTTAAGGTAGCTAAGAATAAGAACATGTGCATGTATACTTGCATGCACACCAATGCTAGGAGTGTAGTAAATAAATTTGATGAATCTGAGGTGCTGGTCAAAACATCAAAGGCAAATATTGTTGGGATAGCAGAGACATGATTTCTCACAACATACTCAGGTTGACAGTATTTAAGGAATAAGGAATGCAGAATTGGAATTTGGGAAGTACAATATGTACAGGAAGGATAGGAAGGGAGGAAGGATTATGCTATTAGTTAAGAAACAAAATCTAAGGAAGTGCATCCAGTCGATATGGGTGGACAGTGGAGTGTTGTGTCAGTTTGGTGTGACATAAGCACTGGGAAAGCAGAATTGAGACCAGGAGTGTGCTATAGGCCTAATAACTCTGATGAGTATAATGAACAGCTGTACAAAAAAACAGAGTGGGCCAGTAAATCAGATTGTCTTATTATGGGGGATTTTAATTTCCCAGATATTGACTGGACTTGTGAGTTGGTCATTTGCACAGTAGCAAGGCTTTGTGGATTTATTGGATGATTGTTTTTTCTACAGCAGCATGTTCGGGAGGCAACCAGAGGGAGTAATACTCTTGATTTTCAGTAGTGATTCTTCGTGCATTGAGAATCTGCAGATAAAGGAACCACTAGGTGGCAGTGATCACAGTGTGCTGATGTGGGATTTACTCAAAGAGGTAACTAACATCAGGGGTAAAGGGAAGGGTTTTTGCTTTCATAAAGGTGACTACGGTGGTCTGAGACAGTTTTTAAAGTCTATACAGTGGGACCAACTGATGATGTTACCAACTGGAAATTATAAATGGAAAGCATTCAAAGAATTAATCTTGGAAGCTACTAGGCTTTTCATACCAACTAAGAAATATTGTTCAAAATTTAGGCCTAATCGGATGTCAGATAAACTAATGAGACATGTGGCAGAGAAGAAAAATGAATGGCATACATATAAATTAACAGGTGACACAGAAGCCTATGGAAGATATAGGCCGGTCTGTAGTCACAAAAAGAGGTTAGGCAGGAAAAGGCAGATTACGAGAAATCTGTGGCAAAGGATGCAAAGACTTCTTTACTTATGTAAACTCTAGAAGGAAGGAGATGAATCAGATTGTCCACTTGATATCGATGGTTCAACTGTTGATGATCCTGCTCAGTTAGCTAACAAACTGAATGAGTATTTTACATCTACATTTACACATGAGGAGTTATTCAGGGAGAAGAATATCAGAGGTGTATTAAACTATGGTAGTGAGTTAAATGATTTTTTAATAACCGAGAGCAAAGTGGAGGGGAAATTGTTGAAGATAAACATAAGGCACCTGGGGTGGATGGGATCTATCCAGTTATATTAAAGGAGCCGGCAAAGGACATAAGCAAACCCTTAGCCATAATTATGAGAACTTCCTTGGACTCAAGGGAGGTACCCATGGACTAGGGATGTGCAAATGTGATCCCAATTCACAAAGGGTGACAAGTAATTACAGACCTGTTAGTTTAACTTCTGTTCTAGGAAAATTAATGGAGACATTGGTTAAAGAAGTGCTGCAGGATCATCTAGACAACACTTCGGTTATAGCTCGGACACAGCATGGGTTTGTTAATGGGAAGTCTTGTCTGACCAATTTGATTGGATACTATGATGTGGTCACAAAGAAACTGGATGCAAAAAAATAATTTTGATATCATATACTTGGATCTTAGGAAAGCTTTTGATACTGCTGCAAATGGAAGATTACTGTACAAATTGGAGCAGTATAGCATTAAGGGCAAAATTCTGCTGTGGATAAAAGGGATGGTTGAGTGGGAATCAATGGACACTGCTCTTCGTGGAGTCTCCCAGGGTTCAGTGTTGAGTCCATTGTTGTTTTCTGTATTTATTAATGATATTGATGAAGGTATATCATGCTTAATGTCTACGTTTGCAGACAATACGAAGATTGGCAGGGTTGTTTAATGACTCTAATGAGAGTATACTACTGCAAGAGGATCTAGAAACACTGAGCAGATGGGCCGATAGGTGGCAACTGAAGTTTAACATTGACAAATGTAAAGTACCACATATGGGTAGCAATTAACCCCAGAGTAACATATCAACTGTGTGATAGAGAATGAAAAGGACCTGGGGGTAATTGTGCAACCAGATATAAAGTTTTCCGAGCAGTGCAGGCAGTCTACAAGAGAAGCTCATGGTGTCTTGTCAATGATATACAGGAATGTTTCTAGCAAGGATAAGGAGGTGATTATCCCCTTGTATAAGGCAATGGTCAGGAGATACCTTGAGTACTGTATACAGGTCTGGAGGCCTGATTTTAGGAAGGATGTACACCTGCTGGAAAGAGTACAGAGAAGGGCAACAAGATTGATGAGTGGAACAAAGAGTTGTTCTTACGAAGAAAGGCTTAAAATTTGCAAATTACAGTGTCTGATGACTAGCACCTGCGAGGTGATCTGATTGAGGTGTATAAGGCCTTGAATGGTTTGAGAAAGCTTAATGCTGATGGGATTCTTCCTTTTGCTCAGAATAATCACCTGAGAGGGCATAAATTGAAATTGAGGAAAGACAGTTGTAGAATAGATGTGCGGAAATTTGTCTTTAGCCAGCGTGTAGTTGATTGCCGGAACAAACTTCCATCTGTCATTGTAGAAGTTGACAGCTTAAATATATTCAAGGCAAACATTTGGAGCAAATGAATGGGTGAAATGGGAAGGTTTTTTTTTTTTTTTTTGGCTGAGCTGTATAAGCTTGCTTTCTTGCATGATATGCCTCTACTAATGCTAAAGATGGTTGAAAGAACAGGGAGAGACCAAATATAACAGTAGAAATAGAAATAACCGTACAAGATTTTTCAAGAAAGAACACAAAGGAAAATAACATTAAATGCAAAGTAACTTTACTATAGGGACCAACATGATAATATCTTTAAGACATGAAAAAATCAAAATACACCAAATTACTGCTGTGGTTAAGGTTGATATTGGCTAGGTGTGATCTGAATATTTTAAAATAAAATGAAATTAAATTTACCCATTAACGCTTATGAAAAAACTACCTATCAAAGCTCATTTCGCTCAATATTATTAGTCAAGGAAACAAACAATACCAAAATTTCAAATAAAAAATAAATTATTTTTTTCAGAAAAACAGGCATCCTCAAATGGGGATGTTAGGCAGATAAGTGGTATTTTTCGAAGCAGCCTTCTCCAATGCACTTTGTTTTCTGACAATTCCTACATGATCTCCTAGCTTTCATATGATAAACACAACATTTTAACTGTCTATCAAGTTTTTCTGGAAAGTGATGGTCTTCACTAATTTTCATGGAACCTTTGGCTTTTCATTTCTTACTGCTTCTTGTTGATGCAGCATCTTTCAAATAACTTCGTATGATGTTTCGACGAAAATCTAACTGATTCATTTTTATTTCATGCATTAGTGATGGTCGTATCTAACATGTATGTAAACAGGATCCACCACCATTTCTTGCTTCTTATTGCTATCCCGTACAAAGATATGCTTTGGCCATGGGTATCTATGACACCCATTCCACTATTACAATGCAAATGATGCAGGTTGTACATTGACTTTAGCTTTTGCAGTTTTTGACCAAGTGTTACGTATTGTAATGGTTCAACAAAATCATAATTGGTAAGAATAGAACATATGTTGTTATTTTTCCATTTTATACATAATATGCCGTTGATGACATCAAGCCTATAGTCATGAGTACCTCTTTCCATTTTTTTCATTTATTTAGATGCCATAATAGGACAGCCTTGAACTCTATTGTCTCTCACAGTTCCTGTAGCTTTATTTTCTTCTTCTTTTTCAAAAATATCATCAACAAGTACTTTGTAAAATAATTGTCAAAGAAAACTACATGGTTTGATGGATCCAGCACATGTTCCAATAAATCAATAACCACCCTGGCACCTACAGGTATACTCTTCACATTTTTGGTTCTTTAGTTGGTTTTCTGCAATAGACGTCAAAAGTGTAGCAATACCAAGAACTACTTACCATCCAAATTTTGCAACCAAACCTCACTGGTTTCCCCTTAATAAATTGTTTGATTGATTATGTCCAAAACACTTCACCACTCACTCGTCTATTGACAGATCCATGTGAAAAAACTCCCACTGGCAAAATTGTTTTATGAGCATATTCATTATTGGCCTAACTTTGTACACTTGATCTTGACAATTTCCAATTTCATTATTATCAGCCAGATGTACAAATCTCTTTATTTATAGATATTGATCTCTTGACATGGCATTATAAATGCACAAGACACCCAAGTCCTCGTCCAGCGACCAATACATTCTTTCTTGAGGAAGATTGTGATATCCTGTCAAAAGCAATATTGCAATTAAACTTCCCAACTCTTTGCTGGTGATAGTAAATTAATGACTGTTTTTTTTTCAAGCATATATTATCATTTGTTCACATGTATAGTCTACGATTTCATCACTAAAAATATTTTCGAATATTTTGGGTGGGGAAAAATCTTTAAAGTCATTTTTCACAGCAACTAACTCACTTGTAAAACAATGTTCATTTGTTCCGAAAGGTGCACATTCCAGATGTCTCTTCAGCCATTTTGCTTTTTCGAAATCAAGATATACCATTGAATCACTACCACTGTTATCTTCTGGAACACCATCTTCTTCATTGGTATTTTCAGATGAAATTTCCACAAAACCAGGAATTTCTTTTGGAAATGAATTAAGGTCCTGTAAAATATCTTCAAACTCTTCACAATCTGTCAACTCATCCAAATTCGGAGGTAATATGAAAATTTCAAAAACCTCATCATTAGATTCTTCATTTGCAATGTCTTCAATAGCTTTCTCAAGTCTGGTGTAGTTCTTCTTGCCATAAAAAACCTTTGGTTCCACTATCGCTTGATTTATGAATCACTATAAACAAAACTAAAACTTATATACAGTAACACCTAACGTCCCTGTTTGAGGATGGTAAGATATAACCAAAAAAATAAATAAATAACTAGAAAAAATGTAAGACACAGTATATGCTGTAAGTATGAACAAAATTGAAATTTTGTTCATACTTACAGCATATACTGTGTCTCTAAATTTGATTGTAAAACAAAGACAATTAAAAAACACTAAGTATTAAAAAAAAAATTGATGATAACTTCCATGAGTCACTAGAAAAATAAATCTGTCTCTTTCAAAGGTTTCAAGATCAGTACTGAAGCCATCTGGCACTGACAGCGGTATATGAATCATTTCCTAATATTTATAGATAATCAATATAGAGAAATATTTCATGGAATTGCGAGTTTCAAAATAATAACATTTTGAATTAGCATTCCCATAAGAGTATGCCCAGCACTAATGGGTTAAAATATAAATAAGAATAGAGAGCAGAAAAGCCATCCTTCCACCCAAAAAATGAGCTTTTTTTTTTTTTTTTTATCAGAACCCCAAACATGACAGGTATTAAAACCTATAGTATTTAGTACCGTGCTTGGGTTGGAGGTTGAGAAGATGAAAGAAGATATTTGTTGACATTGGACTTGAACTTCTGTAGATTGTAATTTTCAGGAAATACGTATGAAGGAAGGTTGTTCCAGAAAATGGCAGTTGAATGAATAAACGAGGAAGATGAAAAGTTGGTTCTGTGAGTTTGAAGTTGGACAGTAAATGGATGTTGGCTGCTGGCAGCACGTGTTTGGACTATTTTGAAAGAGAGAGCAGGAATTATAGAAGCCAATTCAGAAGAACAGTGCCCATGGAAATATCCAGCAGAAACAGTACGTCTATGAGACACGAGAGTGGAGAGACTCTGTTAGAGAGGAGGAAACAATATTCCATGGTAGGGTGGATTTGCGATTTGTATAGAAGTGAACAGCTGTACGGAAGAAAAGTAACGCCAAGAGTGAAAGAGAAAACCAAGTTTTTTAGATGCAGAGGAAGCAATATTTGTAATGTGCTTGTGCCAAGAGAGAGATTAGAAGTCAAGGTAATCCCCAAAAGAGATATATTTTGCCTAGAAATCAGAGTATTACCAAAGATGAGCATAGGAGCAGAAGAATCCTTTCTGCAATATATAAGACAAGCCTGAGTTTTAAAAGGATTGAAATCAACTAAGTTGTCTCTGCCCCACTGGAGAATTATCTGGAGATCAGCATTTAAGGAACTGGTAGTGGATATTCGAGAAGTTGAGCTGTTTGAGCAGAGCAAACGTTTCTCGATCTGGAAAGTGGAATGCAATGTGCTATCATCGGCATAACTATGGATAGGATTTCCAGTCAATGGAAGAAGGCCATTATAATATACAAGAGGAAAAGAGTGGGGTAAAGAACTGAATCTTGGGGGACACCAGCATTAGTGGAGAAGTCAGAAGCCAAATAGCCATCTACCATCACCCTCAGTGAACAATTAGAGAGAAAACTGGATAACCAATTACAAGAAACAGTTGACAAAAACCATGAGATGGAAGCTTGTTTAGAAGACCTTTATGCCAAACATGATCGAAAGACTGAGATGTCAAGAGTAACTATTTGTGTTTCACCAAAAACTTTTCTATTGAATTTATCCTAAATGGGTAACATAAGCCAGAATATCACCGGTGGATCGACACTGATGGAATCCATACTGGCAATCGTTGATCAGACGGCAGGTTTCTAGGTAGTTTAAGAGTTGGCTGTTAATTGATTTCTCCATTACTTTAGAAAGAGTAGAAGTAATTGCAATGGGACGATAATCGGATGGGAGGGATTTGTCACCCTTTTTAGGAACTGGCTGGATATGAGCAAATTTCCAAGCAGAAGGAAAAACACCATTGGAATAAGAAAGTGAAAAAAGGTGGCAAAGAACAGGAGTAAGTTCAAGAGCACAGGTTTTGAGAACAAGTGGAGAAATACCATCAGGATCTGGAGCATCAAGATTCGTCAAAATCCTTATGACATCCTTTTGACAGAAGACCACAGGAGACATTGAATGGAGTGTGTTGGGAATGGTGGGAAGGGTTTTACCAAGATCATTAATATATGAGTTTGGAAGAAAAATGGGATGCTAGCAGGTCAGCTTTATCCTTGGCTGAAGTGACAACAGAACCATCTGGTTTTGACAGAGGTGGGAGCAGAGATGGGCAAAAGTTGCGGACAATAGCTTTAGAGCTGTACCTTCGAAATGTAAGGAAGATTGGATCTCACCACAATGTTCATCATAACCTCAAAAGTCATCAGTCATACTGCATGATAGAAGAGATGGGGAAGGGTTGACTGGAACTTAGCTCTGGAGACTAAACATGCATTCCACCACTTCAAACCTCCAATAAGCAAAGTGGTGGTATTGCACCGGTTGATGAGGGTCATCTACCACCTAGTATTGCCTGATAACACGGAGGAGCCAGCATTCCTCCATGTGGTGTGGGTGCCACATCTTGACCCCTGCGTACATTGGTTACAGTGTGCTTGCGCATGGGGGTTGTACCCAGGATTACTAACAGTCCCACCATCATGAAAGTGTAAGAAGAGGATTTGGTGTCACAGACCGTCCGGACTTCACCGAAATTGGGTCCACTTGACTTGAGTGTCACCCGAATATCAGTTCCATCAGCGTTTTAGACACGCAGATAGCAAGTACAGCTTTTCTGGCATATCTGAGTGAATGTCTGTGACAACCTCAAGGACCAATTTCATTGTTTGGTGGGTGTGGCTATATGTTTCCTTGGGGATGTTAGACAAAACACTCACCTACACACTTCTGAAGGTGAATTTTGTCTTTGTACATAGGAGGAGAATTGCACCTTGCAGAGTTCAACCTTAACTGCACCACTAATTTGCATTATTCATTAATGTGGCTTAGTGTTTCTTTTTCATAAGGCTTAAATGTCATAGTAATATGAGCTATAATGTCATCCATACAGATTTTGATGTTCTAATAAGGAATAGCTAATAATAATAAAAAAATAAACCTTACCTCTGATAACCACCTCCTGTGTTATCCCAATTTTCATGATAATTGTTACTGTTTGATCCCTGCGAATGAAGACTACCACTAGATCCATGTGACTTCAGACTAGCATTAGAGGAAGGCTTTGGAATAACATGCGAAACATAATTCCTTGCTGAAGATGTTTCCACAGACCACGGTTTACATTGAGCTTCAGTAGCTATCTGATGACAGGGCAGAGAAAGTAAGAAAAATCGTTAGCCTTTATAAACTGTTAGAGTTCTACTTGGTTTGATAATTAATAAAGTTATTAAACTTTTTAAAGATAAATCACAGAGACAAACTTATTTTATGAACTAGATAGTGTTCTCGATGTGGACTTTTCAATCCACATCGAGAACAAGAGTAGCCTTGTGCAGGCAAAGTTTTTACAGCTCCTGGAATAGAGAAGTTTTTTCTGTTTTATTAGCTTATATTGGCATATTAACTTATTTTCTAGAGTAGTTTTATATTCCTAGTTACAATACTTAGCTTAAAGTTTAACTTAGAGAGAGATTTTGTAGGTATTACTTAGTATTGGTAAGGGTATGAAATCCACGTGTTACAAGTTGCAGCTCGGCTGAACGAGAAGTTTTTTAGCCATATTTAGCCACTTTATTGACCAATTGTTATATTACATTATTTTGTATAAGTAGCTTATAGACCTAGTCGGGATCCTTAATTTATTCTGAATTGAGACAGCGAGATTTGGAAGTTAATTATACGATACGTTATATCCTGAACTAGTTATTGTTGTTGTTCTGGAGGCTTAATGGCACATAAGCAGCTAAGGCTATAATGTGCCTATTCACTTATAATATTAAAACATGAGTTTTCCCTAAATCAAAAGAAAATCTGAAATCAGAAATAATTGAAAAGCCCAGTTTGCCTGAGAAAGTCAA
Source organism: Mastigoproctus giganteus (assembly GCF_048544385.1). NCBI lineage: Eukaryota > Metazoa > Arthropoda > Arachnida > Uropygi > Thelyphonidae > Mastigoproctus > Mastigoproctus giganteus. Next base: position 235,560,300 of record NC_143578.1, read on the forward strand.
AAAATTCAGAAATATTTGCCTTATCACCAATGAGATTTTCAAGAGTTATTGGTTTATGAAGTTTAGCCAGTGAGATCAAGGATGAAGTTCTGGCTTGTTTATAATAGGGGCAGCCAATAAGAATATGTTTTACAGTCAAATTATTAGAACAATGTGTACATTGTGGTGATCATCTCCTGTGAGTAAATGAAGGTGGATCAGATGGGTATGTCCTATTCTTGCCCTTGAAAGGACTACTTCTTCTTGTCTCGATGTACGGATACTGGAGCGTCAAATTTTCAGATCATGTTTAAACTGAAAGAGTTTATTATTAGTCTGAGAGTGCCACAGTGCTGTCCATTGTGATAGGCAAGCAGCATGAATGGTTAGTGCATAATCTGATGCTGGAACAGGGATATTGGTTAAATCAAAGGTAGTTGGATTTTTTGCAGCTTTATCGGCCAGTTCATTGCCTAAAATACCGGAATGGGCTGGAATCCAGCAAAAAGTGACCAGTTGGTTTCGTTCTTTAATTTGCAGTAATAAGCTTCTGATTTCATCTAGAACAGGGTGAACTTTACCTGAGGAATTATATAACGACATGATTGAGCTGAGTGAATCAGTGTAAATAACTGATTTTAAGGAACTGTCAGAGCAGAGATTTTCTAAAGCTAGTTTAATTGCATATAATTCGGCAGAAAATATACTAAAATCTGATGGAAGGGAAACTGATACAGTTGTATTCGGAAACACTGCAGCTGCTCCAACATTTGAATTAGATTTAGAGCCATCTGTATAAATTGGGGAGAAATCAGTATATCTTTGAGTGTGAACTGCATGAATTTGGTTGACATTTGATGCTTGCAAAGTATTCTTTCTCCATTGACAGAGGTAAGTGTCACAGGTTGGAAGAGGAGGAGGAGTCGTCCATGGAGGCTGAGTACAAGTGGCTACTTGTTGTACGGAATGGACGGAAATATTCCAAACTTGCACCAATTCAAGAAGGCGAAGACCAGCTGGCATTACTATGCTAGGTTTGTTTCTGTATAGGATTTCTAACGGAGGGTTGAAAAGGTATGAATGAACGGGATGAGAGGCACAACTTTGTATCTTGACAGCATATTTGAGTAACAGTGTTTTCCTGCGTAAAGTTAGTGGGGTTGTTGTTGTTGTTTGGTTTTTAGGAGCATTAGCAACTAAAGCCATATTGCTCCGGGATATGTGGTGGTCATTCCCTGATCTTTCCACATCCTCCGTATTTGGTGGTGACGGGCTCGAACCCCGGTCTAATCAAGAAGCGTGTGCTACGCACTGCTGCTCCTTCCCACCTGGCTACGGAGGCGCCGAAGTTAGTGGGGGCTCATGAGCATCAATGTAGAGACTATGTGCTGGCGACGTTCTGAATGCACCAATTGCAATTCTCAAAGCACTGTGCTGAATTGGATCAAGCCAGCGTAATGCACTCTTTCTGGCAGAATCATAGATTGGAGCACCATAATCGAGACGGGATCTGATTAATGCCCTGTATAAACGAAGAAGCGAGGTACGATCTGCACCCCACGTTTGGGCAGATAAAGCTCTGAGTATGTTTAACTTTTTTAGACATGAAGTCCGTACATTTTTAATATGATCTAGGAAATTTAACTTGTTGTCAAGGATTAATCCAAGAAATCTGATGTTACTGGTAACCGGGACAAAGATGTTAGAAATTTGAAGTTCAGGATCTGGATGAAGTTTGCGTTGTCTACAGAAGTGGATGGCAACTGTTTTCTGCTGCGAGAGCCGATAGCCGTTCAGGCTCACCCATTGATGAATTTTATTAAGTGATATCTGAAGCTGTCTTTCAATAGACCTCAGGTTTTGAGAATGACAGGAGATGGAAAGGTCATCTGCATAAAGGTAAGTCTCAACTGTATTTGGAAGCTGCTTAGTGATAGAATCTATTCTCAGAGCAAAAAGAGTGGCACTCAGTACTGATCCCTGTGGAACACCTTCTTCCTGGATGAAAGTTGTGGAAAGGGCATGTTGGTACCGAACTTGAAATGATCTAGTATGTAAGAAGTTCTGAACAAATATAGTAAGGTTGCCTCGTAGTTCGAGAAGGTAAAGATCACTAAGTATACCATACCACCAGGTGGTATCAAAAGCCTTCTCTATGTCTATTGAAACCATTACTAGATGTTCATGTTTGACAAAAGCATTCCGGATGGCAAATTCAGCCTTGACCATAAGATCTAAGCATGACCTGTTTTGACGAAAGCCATATTGACTATGGCTCATTAGCTGTTCCGACTCTATGATCCAGAAGAGTCTTCTGTGGATAATTTTCTCAAGAATTTTGCTGAGGCAGCTTGAGAGAGATATGGGTCTATAGCTATTCGGGTTGGATGGATCTTTTCCAGGTTTCAGGAATGCCAAAACTGTAGAGTGATGCCAAGAAGCTGGAAAAACATTTTCTAAAAATATGCGATTGTAAAAGACCAGGAGGCAGCGCAAAGCTTTGTCATCAAGATGTTGTAGCTTGACATAATAAATCCCATCTGGCCCAGCAGCACCATTGTGGGCGGTTTTAATGACATGTAAAAGTTCAGAATATTGCAGAGGTTTGTTATATGGGAGAAGACGGGCAGTTTGAAAATGAATAGCATGCTTTTCTTCAGTGTTTTTAATTCTTTGGAATGAGGTAGGATAGGCTGTTGCTGCTGAGATTTCGGCAAAAGTATTGCCCAAAGCATTAGCTATATCTACTGGATTAGAGAGATCTTTCCCATTCCAAGAGAGGATTGGAGAAGGTATGGTAGGAAACTTACCAGACAGCTGTCTAATTTTTTTCCATATTATTTTGGAATCAGTATTTCTGTGAAAACTGGAGGCAAAACAGGTCCAGGATTCTTTGCTTGCTTTTGTATGAAGCGTGCTTTTGCCCTTAATTTCTTATAGTTAATGAGATTGACTGTGCTCGGAAATTGCCGAAACAAATTCCAGGCTTTATTTTTTGCTGTGGTGCATTTGTCATTCCACCAATAATTCTGATGCTTTTGGCCTGGGGGATTTGATAGTGGTATTGTGTTTTTAGCCACATTTAGAAGATGCGACGTGATGTAATCTGTCGCATCATCAATATGTTGGAGGCGGATTTTTTCCTCATCAAGGTCGATTGATGATTGAAATTTTGCCCAGTCTGCTCGAACAAATTTCCACTTTCTGCAGGGTTGAATTGAAGGAGTCTTTGCTATCAGAAAGTTGCATACTATTGGGAAGTGGTCACTGCCCATGGGATCATTTATTACATACCACTCTATGGTTGCGACTAGTACTGGTGAACAAATTGAGAGATCTATTGCTGAAGTGTGTCCTGCTGGGAGCTGTACGTGTGTCGGTGCACCAGTATTGAGTATACTGAAATTTATGTCTCTAAAAAGCTTTCAATTAGTCGGCCACGTCTATCCAATTTGGGAGCGCCCCATAATGGGTGGTGCCCGTTAAAGTCCCCTAATATACAGAGAGATGGAGGTATCTGTATAAAGAGGTCTTCAAGATCTTTTAAAGAGTAAGTACGGTTTGGTGGTAGGTAGATTGAGATAAGTGTTATTGCACTATGGAGAGTTATGCGAACAGCAACAGCTATTTCAGTTTGGAGCGGGATATGTCTAGTTGGGATCTTCGAGTTTACTAGGATTGCTACACCACCATGGGCAGCATTAGCGGTATTTCGATCTCTTCGATAAAGGCAATAGTTCTTTATCGAAGGAGAAATTTGTGAGGTCAGGTAAGTTTCCTGTAGACAGAAGGCAACTGGAGAATATCGGTTAATTAGGTATTGAATATCGTCAGTGTTGCAACGAAAACCTCTGCAATTCCATTGTAAGATACTATGGTTCATTTAGGTTTAGTTGAGGATGATTCATCAGACTGTTTTTTGTTTGAGCACTTTTTCCGGTCTTTTTTTGGGAAGCTGGGGCGCCCAGTATTCATAGTGTCATTTGCATGAAGTTCTAGTATGGATTCTTCAAGATCTGAGTGTACGTCTACTTCCATACTATTGGTGGATGATTCAGGTTTCTTGTTGTCTTTGGTAGTTTTTAATTTTTCTTTATCATGCGAGAGTGTCCGAGTATCAGTTGGGATGCTGATTGGAGTGTTGGTCGATTCACTGGTTTTAGTTTGATGTGTGTCTTTTACTGAATTAGATAATGTATTTTTAACCCAATTAGCCATAGATGTGCTGGGGGGTATTGATACATCTGTTTGTACTGCTGTTGAAATAAAGCTTCGAGTGTGAGATGCATATGAACGACTGGGCATGGTCAAAATAACCTGTCTGCGTGCCTCAGGATATGTGACTTTGTGTTAAATTTTATATTTTTGAATTTTTTTCCCTGTTTTCCACATTTCACAGGATTTTGAAAATGCTGGGTGACTTTCTTTGCAGTTGGGGCAAATGGGACTTGATGCTGAACAGTCTGCTTGTGTATGTTCCTTGGAACCACAAATAGGACAAATAGCTTCTCCTCTGCATGCTTGTTGGGAATGTCCATATTTTTGACATTTAAAACAACGAATGGGATTAGGAATATAAGCCCGAATTCGGCAGTTTAAATAGCCAGCTTTTACTGAGGATGGCAAATCTGGGGTACTGAAGGTTAAAATGATTGACCTAGTTGGGACGAGATTTCCTTCTTTTTTAGTCATTATGCGTTTGGCGTTGGTTACTTTTTGATTACTCAGTTCTTGAACTAATTCCTCTTCTGATATTGTAAGTAGGTCCCATTCGGTTATAACGCTTTTCGAGGAATTTAAGGTGTTGTGTGGAGTAATAGATACTGGCAGGCCACCGAATGTCTTGTTTTGAGCAGCCACTCGGAATGTTTGGAGTTGGCTGTTTCAATTAATAGGTCTCCGGATTGCAGTCGTTTAACCATTTTTGGTATTCCAGCAATCGATTCCAGAAATCTTTGGATGACAAATGGTGATAATTTTCCGACAGGTTGGTTGGAGAGAGAGTGTATCACCAGAAAGTTTGGCATTTCATTGCACTGCACTTCCCGTCGGAGCCTTTTTGGTTGATTCAGGTCTTCATCGTTTGGTTTATCTAGCCTTGAGTTTGAAGGCTCTAGAGGTGGATAGTCATTTTTATCCATCGTTGCTCCTTTTAGCCCTGGGAGATAACTTTTCACCCAGATTACTGGCCCCGCCACGGGGAGGCAGGAGCAGTGCCGCTCGGAGGCCAAGCGGTTGAAGTGTTAGTTGATTAATAGAACAAGAAATATAGGAAAAAGAAAGGTGTGTTTCCTTTCTGTGTTCTAACTAGTGGTTTTCAAGTATAGAACTAGCTTTAAAGAAAAGCTGTTGATAAAAATGTAGGAACTTAAAAGGAAATAACTTCAATCACTTTACAAGAGCTCTCTATATATCACAAGAATATCGCTTGGCCTCGAAATACGCTTGGCACCCGGGGCCCCGAACTAGTTAGCGTAAGCTTAGTATAGTATAATATATAATATAATATTGTCAATTAATCAGTAAAATCTATTAATCTTGTTAAACTTAATTGTCAATTGAATTGTACTTTTTAACTAAATACATAACGACTTAGATTACAAATGTAACATAATTAATTAGTACATAACTTGATACGGAAGTTATATAAACGGAAATCGTAGATAATACTCGATACTGAAAAATATATATAATAACTGTGTTGGGATACAAGTTTAGGGTTATAATTTTGTACTGAAATTGAAATTTTATTTAAATTAAATCGAAATCATGACTCAGACCAGAGCAGCAAAGCAAAAGCAAAGCTAATGGGAGGGCTGTGGCTCAGGAGAGAACTGAGGGGAACAGTTGCCCTCTGAATCACAGCCTTTTAAAATGCACTGCTTGCTTGATGTTTGTGGAACAATCGGGTACGGGACATGATATTGCCATGGGGGATGTCTTTGTGTGTGCGCGATGTCAGGAGTGTAAGGAAATCAGGCGACAACTCAGCGTTGTTATGGGCCTATATGAGAGCTTGAAGGACAAGGTGGATGCCCTCGAAGGATCTAAATTGAGGGGCCAATCAAACTCTCAGCTGCCCACAACAACACCAGAGCTTGCACTTGGTCATCACGCAACACAACAGCAACCTCTATGGCAGAATGCGCTGGTCCCACAGAAACTAGTAGTTGTTGGTAACTCTATTGTCAGGAAAGCAGGGAACATGGTATGTAAAAAGGATAGGTGGAACAGGACCAGAATATGTCTGCCAGGGGCAAAGGTTGATGACGTTGCAGAACGGATATCATCTTTTAAGGACACAAAAGGTGATAAAGTTCTACAGGTTGGCACTAATGATATTAAGAGTAGGAGACTGGCGAAATTACTTAACAAGTACAGGTCACTTGAAAAAAAGCGGTGAATTAGGGTTGAATTTGAAAGTGTCTGCCATTCTGCCCAGACACGATAGGAGGGAGTATATGATGAGAGCCTTGTTGATCAATTCGGCCCTGGAAAGATTGTGCAAGGCTCAAGGGGTAGAATTTTTTTCAGCCTGGTCAGTACTTGTCAACAGGAGAGACTGCTTCTACAGGGATGGGATACACATAAATAGAAAGGATGCAAGAATATTTGCTGATGCTATCGAGGCCGTGTTAGGTGGGTCGGAAACCTGCTAGCTTGGGGGGATACAAGGACTAATAGATTAACAGTATCCACTGGCAGAGGTGAAAGTGATTCTTGCACTGCTCCTATTGGAATGAGCAGCAACCTGGAAAACAAGATGCAGGGTATTTCAGAGACTGCTGGGAGTCATTGCAGTACAAGTAAACACATGAGTTGTGTTAGGGTAGCTAAGATAAAGAACAGGAAAAAAAGAAAGAAAAGAATATTGCATGTATACTTGCGTGTACACCAATGCTAGGAGTTTGGTAACTAAATTTGATGAATTTGAGGTATTGTTCAAAACATCAAAGGCAGATATTGTCACACAGATATAAGGAATGCAGAACTGGAATTTGGGGAGTACAATGTGTACAGAAAGGATAGATAGGATAGGAAGGAAGGAGGGGTTATGCTATTAGTTAAGAAACACAAAATCCAAGGAAGTGAAACCAGTCGACATTGCTGGACAGTGCAGTGTCGAGTCAGTTTGGTGTGACATAAGCACTTGGAGATCAAAATTGAGAGTAGGAGTGTGCTATAGGCCTAATGACTCTGATGAGTATAATAAGAAACTGTACAGGGAAATAAAGTGGGCCAGTAAATCAGAGTTTTATAATGGGGATTTTAATTTCCCAGATATTGACTGGAATTTGTGGGTTGGTCACCCACACACTAGCAAGGCTTTTGTGGATTTATTGGATGATTAGTTTCTACATCAGCAAGTTCAGGAGGCAAATAGAGGGAGTAATACTCTTGATCTGATTATCAGTAGTGATTCTTCATGCATTAAGAATCTGCAGATAAAGGAACCACTAGGTGGCAGTGATCGCAGTGTGCTGAAGTGGGATTTACTCAAAGAGGTAACTACTGTCGGGGTAAAGGGAAGGGTTTTTGTTTTCGTAAAGGCGACTACGATGCTCTGAGACAGTATTTAAATTCTATACAGTGGAACCAACTGATGATGTTACCAATGGCAAATTCAAAACGGGAAGCATTCAAAGAACTTATCTTGGAAGCTACTAGGGTTTACGTACTAACTAAGAAATATTGTTCAAGGTTTAGGCCTAAATGGATGTCAGATGAACTAATGAGACATAGCAGAGAAGAAAAATGCATGGGATACATATAAATTAATGGGTGACATGGAAGCCTATGATAGATATAAGCTGGTCTGTAACCAAGCCAAAAAGGAGATTAGGCAGGCAAAGGCAGATTATGAGAAATCCTTGGCAAAGGATGCAAAGAAAACAGAAAAGTGTTCTTTACCTATGTAAACAAACTCTAGAAGGAAAGGGATGAATCAGATTGGTCCATTGGATACTGATGGTTCAACAGTTGAGGATTCTGCTCAGGTGGCTAACAAACTAAACGAGTATTTTGCATCTACATTCACACACGAGGAGTTATTCAGGAAGGGGAATGCCAGAGGTGAAGTAAACTCTGGCAGTGAGCTAGATGTTTTTGTAATAACTGAGAGTAAAGTGGAGGAGAAATTGTTGAGAATAAATATAAAAAAGGCACCTGGGGTGGATGGGATCTATCCAGTTATATTAAAGGAGGCAGCAAAGGAAGTAAGGAAACCCTAAGCCAGAATTATGAGAGCTTCTTTGGACTCAGGGGAGGTTACCATAGACTGGAGATGTGCAAATGTGACCCCAATTCACAAAGGAGGATCAAAGACTGACACAAGTAATTATAGACCTGTGAGTTTAACTTCTGTTCCAGGAAAATTAATGGAGGCACTGGTTAAAGAAGCACTGCAGGATCATCTAGACCTAGACAAGACTTCAGTTATAGCTCGGACACAGCATGGTTTTGTTAAAGGAAAGTCTTGCCTGACCAATTTGATTGGATTCTATGATGCAGGGAATAACTTTGATATTATATATTTGGATCTTAGAAAGGCTTTTGATACTGTTGCACATGGAAGACTCCTGCACAAATTGGAGCAGTGTGACATTGGAGTCAAATTGCTGCTATGGATAAAGGGATGGTTGAGGGGGAGAAGACAGAGAGTGGTAATCAATGGACACTGCTCATCGTGGACTAATGTTAGTAGTGGAGTCCCTCAGGGTTCAGTGTTAGGTCCATTATTGTTTTCTGTATTTATAAATGATATTGATGATGGTATATCAAGCTTAATGTCCAAGTTTTCAAACGATACAAAGGCTGGTAGGGTTGTTAAGGATACTACTGATGCTATGCTGCTGCAACAGGATCTGGAAAGATTGAGAAGATGGGCTGAGAGGTGGCAAATGAAGTTTAACTTTGACAAATGTAAAGTACTACATATGGGAAACAGTAACCCCAGAGCAACATATCAACTCTGTGGTACTACACTGACAGTGGTAGAGAATGAAAAGGACCTGGGGGTAATTGTGCAGGCAGATATGAAGTAGTCTGAGCAGTGCAGATGGGCTGCAAGAGTAGCTCATGGTGTCTTGTCAATGATATATAGGAATTTTTCTAGCAGGGATAAGGAGGTGATTATTCCCTTGTATAAGGCAATGGTCAGGCCACTCCATGAGTACTGTATACAGGTCTGGAGGCCTCATTTCAAGAAGGATGTAGAGCTGCTGGAACAAGTACAGAGAAGGGCAACAAGATTAGTGAATGGAACAAAGGGTTGCTATTGCGAAGAAAGGCTTAAGTTTTACAAATTACAGTGTCTGGAGAGGCACCGGTGAGGTGACCTGATAGAGATGTATAAAGCCTTGAATGGTTTGAGCATGCTCAATGCCGATGGGATTCTTTCTCTTGCTCAGAATAATCACTTGAGAGGGCATAAATTCAAATTGAGGAAAGACAGATGTAGGATAGATGTGTGGAAGTTTGCCTTTAGCCAGCAGGTAGTTGGTTACTGGAACAGACTTCCATCCTTTGTTGTGGAAGTTCATAGCCTAAATAAATTTAAGGCTGAGCTGGACAGGTATTTTGAACGAATGGAGCGGTGAAATGGGAGCGTTTTTTTGGCTGATGCTGCATAAGCTTGCTTTCCTGCGTCATATGCCTCTACTAATGCTAATGGTTATTGAGTTTTGACTCAAATTTTTTTTTTTTTTTTTTTCCTTTTGAATTGTAGCCTACAATCCTTCACTTTTTTTTTTTAAATCACATGTAGCAGCCAGCCAAAACCTTTTTAATGTTAAAAGGTGAAAATTATAAAAAAAATTGATTTGCCTAGTACCATTCTTCCCTGTTCTCATTCTTCACTGTTCTTGCATATCTAATCATCAAAGTACTATATATTCATTATATTTTCATGTTTGTAAGCATCATAGATAGGAGGTACAAAAAAAAGACTCAGGTAGCTAAGATACTAAAACACCCAAAAGGTAATGTGCACAATCATGCCTCTTTCAAAATTCAGTTTCCATCGCAAAATAAGTGGCATAAAACTTGAATTCAGACACTAACCATTCCAAACAACTGGCATGCTATATGTCATTTGTTTAAAATGCTCTGGGTCTAAATAATGTTGGTGGCATTAACAACTTACTGAAGTCTTTTCAGAGATAAGATGTTTTGATGGGAACCTAAAACAATCCTCTCATGTCCAATTCAAATTTGCTTGGATCACTTCCCTTACCTATTATAAAACACAAAACATCTCTGTATAAACTTTTCTTTCCTTCCAGCCAACCAATTTCTACGGTAGACCATAATAATAGAGAAAACCATAATAAAGTGAATAATATGCAGTTATATAATACTTCAGATGAGTCATGCAATTTTCTGTGGATGAAACTGTAAATATATACTTACTTTATCTCTATAAAGGGCTGCAGCTCGAGTATTGTACCGCTCCTGCAGAGGCATACTTTTCTTCCAATCTGCTTGTTGTTCTAAAAATATTCGAGCCTTCTTATTACCACCAACTTTCATTTTTTCCAATTCCATATCTTTCCATTTATCCATTGATACTGATCGCACAAAACTTTATTAAAAATAATAAATAAATAAATATATATGTGCATTTCTTATATAACACATGTATCTGTAATCTAATATACTTATATATTAAATAAGTCTGAATAACATTTAAAAATATCATAAAAACTTCAATCCAATAATAAAAATATATAATTCAGTTATTTCAAAAAAATATAATTTAAGCCCTACCATTTGTTCAATGGCTTTATTTCATTTCATAATTAATATCATAATTAGAATTTATATATAGTTATGAAAAACAAACATTTTTAAGTACCAAAGAACTTTTCTGTTTATATTTATTATATTTAAATTTCTATTTATTTGGTAACAAGTACCAAAAGAACTTGATTAAATAAAACTAAAGAAATTAAGACACAAATAAATATAAGCAGGGTGCAGCAGAACTATCCCTCCCTGAGAAATAAGATAGAAACAGGTTTTGGAAGGACTCAACTTTATTCCTTCCCTTTCCCTAGCTGGCAAATTATCTAGAGATCAGCAACTGGTGGTAGAGATTCAAGTTGTAGTTGGTTGTGTTGGCAGGGTTTGTTTAAAAAAAAAAAAAAAAAAAAAAAATCACTCAATAATCAGGAAACAGGTTAGTGATGCACAAGAAGAAAAAAAAAAAAAAAAAAAAAAAAATGAAAACAAAATTTCATTATTCCAGCATTCATCATCAGCCATTTTCAATCTACTGCAGGATGAAGGCCTCTCCAGCAACTTTCCAGTTCCTTCTGTTTTGTGCAATGGCCATCCATTTTCTACCCACAAACTCATGAATTTCATCTGTCCATCTCCGTTGTTGTCTTCCAGGTTTTCTTCTAGCTTCTCTTGGGTATCATTCTTTATTTTCTTAGTCCATCTGTCATCAGATGGACTAAGAAAAAAAAAAAAAAAAAAAAAAAAAAAAAATCACTCAATCATCAGGAAATAGGTTAGTGATGCACAAGACAAAAAAAAAAAAAAAAAAGTGAAATTCCAGCATTACCTGACAACAACCTGTGGTCACACAGTAAGCAATCAAAGAGCAAAGGACCCGGCTGCAAAAAAAAAAAAATTAAGACAATCATAGTATAAGAGCTGTTTAGAAGACCTTTATGTCAAATCCCACTAAAATTTATTCAAGGCAAATTGCAAATTTCTTAAAGTTTCAAGGCAAATTGCTTAAGTTTCCACAGAATTTTTTTGAAATTAATGACTCATGCTAAGTGATCCTTCCATAGATCAATACTGAAGGAATCTACAATGGTGATCAGTAATCAGACAATCACTAATTAATCAGTGAATACATTACAAATTACAGAAAAAATATAGAGAGAAAATTAAATACAGAAATTTTGTTAGACAAAATTAACCTAAATCAGCAGGGAGAGCAGGGGCAATTAAGCACAGGCTCAGCATTCTGTTGGATAAGATTGTCCATCTGAAGAAAAAAGAGTTAATGCCTTAGAAAAAATTAAATTAGAAGATTCATTAGGCATTCAGGCGTCCAAACTTGATGGCAGTTTCTTTTGTACATCTGTCTTATGATGGGAACACCAGAGGCAGAAAGAATCAGTTTTATGGGACCATAAAACTGGTTTTCTGATGACTAGGTAACTTATTCATTGGAGAAACGGAATATATTGTTCAATAAGGATGTAATAAGACCAGAGTACATCTGTTAGAAGACATGGTTAATGATATAACAAAACAACTGTCATCTTTTAAGGGGTGGAGTAATTGTAGGGAGTATTATTAAGCATAAGCAATCTGAGGTTTTTGTTCAAAGTTGAGATTTGAACAGTGGCAGCTCATGGTCAGGTTGCAAGTTTTAAGTATCTGCCAAAAATTTGTTTAGGCTTTCAGGTAGTTTTAGGTGCTGCATACATATATTTTTACTGTAATAATGAAAGAATTACATCTTAAAATAAATTAGCTTACCTAAGGTGTACTCCAAGACCTCTGTGTTTTCCAGAACACTCGAGACATATCCAAATCCCATAACTGACACTTACCCACTGAGGATTATGGGAACCACATTCAAAACAGTTCTAAAAAAAAAAAAAAAAAAAATTACTTGTATATTTTTAGCACAGATTTTTATGAGATTGCAAACATGTATATGTAGTGATAGTAAGTTACTTCCACTTTTAAAACTGAATATTGTATCTTTCATTCAGATAGTGCAAATTGTATTTTTTTTATTTTTGCTTTTCCCCCCTTGTTATTATTTGTCAGCAAGATTCAGTGGTTAGATATAGAAGGCATTTTAATAGTGAAGTTTTCCTACAAAGTTTGGTAGTGTGACTTAGTCCCTTGAGAATGACAAAAAAGACATCTTGACTCTGCTTAACCAGAAAACCCAACAATTAAGAGGTTTGAAAGTAAGTATTCTAGATCCTCCTAGAAGTGGTACATCACGCTATCAGAACTAGTGAAAATGCTGGGTGACTTGATGAAGCTCTACAGAACAATCCTGAAAAGCAACACAGCAGCAACCATCAAAACAGAAATTGCAAAAAAATTTAAGTTATAAGAATTTTAAGACTTGGGATATCAAATTTATATTTCAAAATCCTAAAAGAAGAAAGGAATCTGCTGAGACAATGATGAATTTTCCACATGAAATAATTTGGATTAATGAGGCAATTTTCAAAATGAATGGAAATGTTAATTTCCATAAGTATGTTTGCTAGTATATAATTTATATGCTTGTGCAAATTTCAAGTCAATTAAATCCACCTATTTTGTTTTTGTTTGTTTTTTTTTTGGGGGGGGGGGGGAAAGAGCTGTAAATTTATGGATCACCACAAGTTGCTGTTGTTATTTGGTTTTAGGAGCATTAGCAACTAAGGCCATATTGCTCCGGGGATATGTGGTGGTCATTTCGACCTTTCTGCATCCTCCATATTTGGTGGTCACGGGCTCGAACCCCGGTCTAATCAAGAAGCGTGTGCTATGCACTACTGCTCCTTGCCCACCTGGCTACGGAAGTGCTGGGGGTCCCACAAGTTTCCCTACCAATAAATAATACTTCTCTAAAAAGAGAAGTATAAAGTCACCCATTAGTAATGTGGTGCCACTTCCCTTCCCAAGACAGGCTTAAAGTGTTTATTAGCACTTTTTTTAAAAATTTAAGTTTTTAGAATGTATGTAAAAGTACTCTTTAAATCTTACTCCACTGAGGAAGACCCATAATAAAGAGAGTCAAAACATTTACATTAACATTTAAACCTTGTGGCCTCCATTAGGTTTAAATGTTAATTTTTTGATTTATAATTCAGTTTCATAAATCATTTTTTTAACTAACATAGTGAGGAATTTCCTTTAAACTAAAATTGCAGCTATGCACTAGGCAATTTTTATTGTACTCAAACAATTTGTATTTGATATATTACTTGCAAGTGTCATATTCAGTTAATTCTGAATTCACAATTTATGGCCTTATTTTCCAATTAAACACATTCTGGACCTGTCAGAAATGTTATACAATTTATAACAATATAACTAAGAAAAATTACATTCTGATATATTTTCCAAGACTTTATCATGAAGCAAGCAAGCATCTGCTGTATGGTCAAATGTTTACATTTGAAGAACTTAGATATTTCATTTTCCTAGAACAATTAACCTGCCAGTATATCAACATGAAACTACTCAACATGATAAAAAATATTTTGTACAGAAATTTTCCAATTTTTTGGCAAATTGGAAAATTCCAAGAAATTTCCAAAGGATGGTTTAGTAGTGATAAACTTCATCTAAGTTTAACAACCATGGCCCTGCCTTTCATGGCTGTTGAACATCACTCATTTTTTTTTCAACTTTTGTGAACACACTTAGGGATGCTTTCTGCCTGATATAAAATAATTTGTGGCAATGATGATGAAGATAAACCACAGTTACATTTTTTAGGTTTCTTATTCTTACAAAAGTTATAAATTTTTTACTTTGGTTCACTATATCCATGTACATTTTCAGGTTTGTGACAAACTATGTTCAATACAAGAGGAAGTTTTTTTTTATTTCAATGCAAGTATTGAAGTAATTTGATAAATGGTTCTCGGCATGGTTTTTATATCTTAGGAATGCTCTCCCCCCCCCCCCCCCACTTACAGCAACAAGGCTTACACTCACTTTAGAAATGACTTATTGAAGAGCTGATCTAAAATTACTAACACTGTTTTTAATGGAATATCTGGCAATTACTCCTTTTATTTTGCAGTTTTTATTTATATATTGTAGGTAAAAGGAGAAAACAGCTTATTGCTAAGGCATGACAAATCTTTTACAGTTATTATTTATGTGCAGATGCAAACACAGTGTAAACAAAGTTGGCTAACCACTTGTCACACCTTAGGAGACTTTATCTTGAATCATGTCAGAGACTAGAGTATAACTCTTAAACCAATATTGAAGGTCTCTTTAATTAGGTCTTTAATTATCTCATGCAAAAATGAGCAAGAGAGATAGTTCAACCAAGAAAAAAAAAAAAAAACAGCGAATTGTTTCCTGGTTATTGGATTAACTATGTTTAAGTCACGTTTTTTGTTGAATCTGTCTTTTCCCCCTCACACTGATGCATCCATGGGCATTTTTCCAGTTTCAATACTGGTTGTATTTGCTCATGGATAATGCAGAAATACTGCTTCCTAGGGAGAATGTTGCTCTAGCTTGTTAACCTCCCTTTTTTTTTTTTTTTTTTTTTTGTGATGCAATTTTTCATTTTTTGTGCTTATGTTATGTACAGGTTGTGGGTAGCACCTCTTCTAGCATTATTTGATACAAATTGTATGCAATGCTTCCTGCACTAACATTTCTAAAGACATTTGGGTATATGGCAAAATTGCCATATACATATGAAAGTCACAGAACTGGCAAATGTGTAATTTCTATATTTAATCAGCTTTTAACAAACAGAAGAGTTTGTTTTGCCTCATGTGTTTACAGCAATCATGATAGAAAAATGGATATAGTTAATAAAACCTCATTAACTGAAACACACTATAACTGCACGGCCAATTCAGGTACCAGATAAGAACAGTCAAGTGCATATCGCTCTGGTTCAAGGTGATCTAGTTTTATTGAGAGACTACTGTCAGCAAAACGGGTAATATTTTTTGTGATAAAGATAGGTGGATCAGAACCAGAGTGAGTATGTTTGCTGGGGGCAAAAATTTATAATATTACAGACTGTCAGAGTTTGGGGGGGGGGAAGAGGGTATTATTATTCAAGTGAGGACTAATGATATAATGATATTAAATGAACATGACCTGACTATTAGTTGGATATTTATCCAACAAATGGTCCATGATGAAAAAATGCCACGAGTTAGGATGCAATGTGTAAGTGCCTGCAATTCTGCCCAGACATGATAGGCAGGACTATATGCTGAAAGCCTTGTGCTTTCAGCATATAAATGAAGTTACATCTGCCAGCACAAAATCTCTGTGGTGTCAATTAGTTGGAAGCAAAGGTATAATGAGAGTGGGAGTAATCTACAGACCAGAATATTGTGGAGAGTATAAGGAGAGCCCCTACATACAGATGGAATGGGCAAGCATGTGTGAATGTCTTATTATGGGTGACTCCAATCTTGCCCAGACTTATTGGAATATATGGGAGGGAACTCGCCTTGGGGAAAATTTTTTTTAAACTAAATAATTATTTGTACCAGCACATTAAACAAAATACTAGGTGTGAGAATATTATTGACCTCATCATTACTTAAGAATTAGATGACATCACAGGGCTTAAATACAAGAACCACTGGCAGGCAGTGATCACATGGTAGTCAGAAGATGAAGAAAGATGTTACAGTAGATAAAGGTTAAGGCACGGGTTTTAAATTCAGAAGTGGGGGACTTTGATGTTCAAGGCACTATATGACATCTATTAATTGGGTGGATTGCAGAGTGAGGGCAAATACACTTGAATTATGGAATACCTTTAAAGCAAAAATTACAGAAGTCATGAACACATACATACCATTAAGAAAATCTTGAAGGAGGAGGATGCCAAAATCGAAGAATGCAGAGCTGGCCAGTCAAATTGAGCAGAAAAACATAGCATGGATTAGTTACAGAGCAATAAAAAGTACTGAAGCCTACAATAGCTACAAGTTGATTTGTAATAGTACCACAGATAAAGTTAGAGAAAGCACTGGCTATGCAAGCAAAGCACTTTTTTCTTCCTTGTATTCAAGGAAGGAAAAAGTGAATCAGATTGGACTCTTGTGCACTGGGTGTGGGAAAGTCTTAAACAACCCAGTTGATGTTGCAGATGAACTGAACAGGTACTTTGCACCTGTCTTTGCTGAAGAGAGACCCTTCATTGTGAGAAGAAGCTATGTAAATTAGGCTCAGTCATATGAAATTAGTGATTTTGAAATTACAGATGGCTGTTTATTAGAAAAACTTTTGAATATAAAAGCAAGTAAGGCTCCTAGAGTTGAAGGCATATACCCAGTATTTTGAGGGAGGCTGCTAGGCAGTGTATTGAACCACTGAAGTTAATTATGAGGGCATCTCTGGACTTGGGAAAGATTCCTTTGGATTAGAGAAGTGCCAATGTATCAACAATACACAAAGGTGGTTCTAAGAGTAAAGTCAGTACCTACAGACCAATTAATTATACCAATTAATTATTACCAATTATACCAATTAATACAGACCATTTGACTTCGATGGTTGAGAAAATCTTAGAGGCAATGATTAAGGATGCAATACAGGGACATTCAGATAGATATGGCATTCTGAATAACACACAACATGGATTTGTAAATGGAAAATCATGTTTAACTAACTTAGTACACTATTTTGACCCAGTTACTCATAATATGGATCTAGGAAATAATTGTGACATAGTTTATTTGGATTTTAGCAAGGCATTTGACTCAGTTACTCATGAGAGGCTACTGTATAAGCTGGAACATGTTTGGATTACTGGAAAAATTCTAAAATGGATTTCTTAGTAGATGCAGGGCAAAGAGTGGTGATAAATTCTTCAGACTGGTATAATTCCAGAAGTAGAATCCTACAAGGATCAGTTATTGGACTGTTGTTTCTGATTTTCATAAACAACATCAATGAAGGGATAGAAGGTATGATGTCAAAATTTGCAGACAATGTAAAAATTGACAGAGTAGTTACCAAAGCAGCATTCTTCAGGATGAATTGAACAGGCTACAAGAATGGTCACAAAAGTGGCAACTATGTTTTAATGCAGCAAAATGCAAGGTCTTACACATGAGAAATAGCAACCCCAAAATAAGTTATACACTTGAGTTAAAAACAGTAGAAGAATAAAGGGATCTGGGAGTTATAATACGGCCAGATATTAAGTTTTCTGAGTAGTGTAAACAGGCAGCCAAGAATGCCCATGGTGTCCTATCAACAATTTATTGAACATTATCCTGTAGAGATATGAAGGTTATAATTCCACTGTATAAGGCCATATTTGGAATACTGTGTTTTAAGTACAATTGTAAGGCCATATTTGGAATACTGTGTTGAAGTACAAAGACCTCATCGGACAAAAGACACTGAGCTTCTTGAAGGTTTCCAAAGACAGGCAACTTGCATGGTGAGATTGGCAAAAGGGCAACCATACAAGGAAAGACTCCAATTATGTGAGCTACAGTGCTTGGCAATCAGGCACCTCAGAGGGTGACTTGATTGAGGTTTATAAGGCTCTGAGAAGGATTAGCAAAATGAATGAACATGGAATTTTCATTGTTATAAACAATTCCAGAACTAGAGGATGTAAATTTAAATTACAGAGGATGAGGTTTTTTTTTTTTTTTTTTGGTAGTTGTTGGCGCATAGGCTTCTGTGGCCATAATGCACCTCCCAAGGTTTTTGCAGTACTTTGATCCAAGCCCAAGGCGGGAATCGAACCCGCGACCTTTGGGCTGCCGGGCAGGCACTTTACCCACCCGGCTAGCCCGGTCGGCGGATAAGGTTTAGACTAGATTGTAAGTATTCTTTTAGCCAGTGAGTCACTGATTGCTGGGACAGACTGCCTTCACAAATAATTGAGGCTGACAGTTTAAATGAATTCAAAGGTCAACTGGATAGTTATATCTGTGAGGAAGCTTCCTTGCACTATATGTCTGTTACTATTTTTTTTTTTTTTTTATGCATGCATTTTAGTTATACAGATTGGAGATCTTTCTTAAACAAGATGATATAATTCTGAATTTATTTAAGAATGGTTTTACAATCGCCTTGTAAAAGAAAAATCATGAAAATAACTATAAATTTAATTAATGTTAAATTACTAATTTAGCACATTGGTTAAAGTTTACTGTTTAAAAAAATTGCATTATATGGGTTCTATTTGGTTTGAGCTCTTTGTATTCAATTATACTGTTTTGAATATATACTTTTTCATAAAATTTTCTTTTCCCTTTTCATATATTTGTGTCTATTGCCATTTAAATGAACTTTTATGAAAAAGTTCATTTAAACGGCAAATTTGTTAAATCCAGCAAGCTGGATTTAAAAAATTTGCTTATTTTTGCAGACTATGACTTGGTTTTATTTTATGCAATTTCACTAAATTTAAGGTACACGCACTTAAAAATGTGAAATTTTCCATACCCAATAACTAAGTTTTTTTTTTTTTTTTTTTTTGTTTCACCAAAGATTTATATCCACAAATGTACACAGGTTCGCATACCTCATAAAGAGGTAAAGGATACAAGTTGTATGATCCAAGCCAATACAGTTCTAACACAAGTACTGTATCCAGATGTAAACATAGCTTCTAAGTAGTTTAACAGCATAATTTTTTTTTTTTATGTCATTAAAGTAAAGGGGGATTCTCTTATTCTATTTTCCAAAGGTTTCTTTCAATGTGGAAATCAGCCTGTGAACACTGTTTTCTGAAATAATACCCAATACACAATAAACCAAATGAACTGGTGCACTATGACCAAAGCACTCAATGCACACACACAAAAAAAAAAAATAAATAAATAAATAAAATAAAAAAACAATGGGACAGAACGCTATTTCTTGCATGCACTCAAGCACACAGTATGAAAAAAAAAAAAATGAAGGTGATAGAGAGTGGTAGAAAGGGAATAGAAGGTAACAAAAAAAAAAATGTATAATAAGAGATAATTAAAAAAAAATAATTACAAAATGGCAAAATAAGGATGTTGCCCCACAACTTACAAAACAAGCCTCTCATCTTGTATCAGCAGCAAGGATGCAAGCAAAATAGCATCTTCATTTCTGATATAAACCACAAGCCACAGGGTAAAAGCATAAACATAAATAAAAATGAGAAGAAAATATTTGTAAACAAATTTTAAAAATTTTTTACATGGATTAAAAAGGGGAGTTTTTTTAAAATGGCTTGTGAACTTTACAGTTGTCACAACATAAAAGAATTGAAAAAATAACACACTGTAGAGACATGTGAGGAAAAAGGTCTACATATATTTTATGTAGGGCTTGTTCATTAAATAAATATAATTTTTTTCCCTTGTTATTTTAAAAGAGCAATTTGTTTATGTACATAGTGTGTGTGGGGCAATTTGAAAGTAGCTTGACAACTTTATAAGCCTAAAATTTTGTGTATCCTGAACTTCAATAAAGCATATAAAACACTGAATATAGCACATGTCCCAATCAAAGTCTGCCTATCACACATGCTTTCATAACATGAGGTATATAAGGCCTTGAATGGGTTGAGCACGCTGTCGTTGTGGAAGTTGATAGGTTGAATAAATTTAAGGAGGAACTGGACAGGCATTTGGAGGGAATGGTGTGATTTTTTTTTTTTTTTTGGCTGATACTGCATAAGCTCATACACTTGCTTTCTTACATCAAATGCCACTGCTACTACTACATTTCAGGTATTAAATGAGAAAAAAAAAAAAAAGTAGCAATTCTGATTCTTCAATTCATATAAATTTACTGGTAGAGATGTTTGATCTTTTACAAAAGGATCAGCCACCTTTACCTCAGAGGAAAATATCCAGCAGTGTCAGGTCTAGGAATTGCGGCCACATATTACGATTACCTTACTCATCTGCTGATTTAGAAAGTTTGTATCTGGAGGAAATTCACACTTTGGGGGTGGGGTGGGGGGGAGCAAGAGAAAGAGATGAGTGGGAGAATCATCCCATTAATACATGGACTTATGATAAGGTTAACCTTCAATAATCTGTGTTAGACGAAAGTTAAGATACACAATGGCAGTAAAGGTTTCTTCCACACAGAAAAACAGACCAAAAACCTATGTATAACTAAGCTTGTGTTTAATTATACAAAGGTTAAGTTTTTGTACTTATAAATATTCACCTTGGGACTGTTGTATGATTTCTAACTTCCCCAGAATCTAACTTCTATCTATTCAATAGTTTATCTCAGGGAAAAGTACACTTACTGCTGAGAATGAAACAGTAGATAAATCCCTCTATTGTCTACTTGCACCAAAATGTTCAGAGAGAAATCATGTTGCAGGCTCAACAGTTTTCTAACATACATAGTAGGCTGGAGTAATGTAAGCTGAACTAAGCAATACACAGGGTGATTCAAAATTATTGTCGGGGTTTCCATGGCCCATAATTTTCAAACCAGAAACAACAAAATAAAAAAAACTGCTTACCGAATATGAAAGTGTAACTCAAAAAGTTTTATTACCTATAGAATCAATACTGCAGAATGCTAAACAACTTCAAAATGCACGCCTTTCGTGGCACATAAGATGTTTGTTTGTTATTTGGTTTTTAGGAGCATTAGCAACTAAGGCCATATTGCTCCGGGATATGCGGTGATCATTCCTTGACCTTTCTGCATCCTCCATATTTGGTGGTCATGGGCTCGAACCCTGGTCTAATCAAGAAGCGTGTACTATGCACTGCTGCTCGTGCCCACCCGGCTACAGAGGCGCAATCACATAAGATGTCCAAGCAGTATTCAATTTCCCTCCAAGTGTTCCCCAGCATTTGTGGTATAACTATTTCAATCACAGCAACAATTCTCAGCTTCAGTTCATTGAGGGAGGTCATAGGGGTCTTGTACACAATTTTCTTCACGTATCCCCACAGGAAGAATTCAAGCAGTGTAAGATCGGGTGAGCTCAGAGGCCATGGAATTTGTCCACCACACCCAACCCAGCGCCCAGAAAAATGCATGTCAAGAAATTCTCGGACAATAAGAGCCCAATGTGGCCGTGCACCATTTGGCTGATGATTTTCCAACTGGGGTAACAGATACAGCTGTAGCATGTCCAGATAGATCACCGCTGTCACTGTTTTTTCCGCAAAGAAAAAGGGCTCCAAACTCCCAAACATGACAAAGCACACCAGACATTGACCTTTGGACTATCTCTTTCGAATTCTTGAATGGCGTGAGGGTTTTCCGATCCCCATATTCTGCATTTATGACGATTTACCCTCCCTGATATGTAAAACATTGCTTCATCACTAAATCTCCATCTCCAAAGGTAATTTCATCAGCTTCGACGTTTGACAAAATGTCTTGGGCAAATTGGAAATGGCGGGGTTTATCGTTCGGCTATAAAGCTTGCATAATCTACAGTTTGTAGGCATGGAGGTGAAGGCGGTTATGAACAACCCTGGAGGGTTGTTCATAACCGCTTTGTGGATTCGATCACCATCTTCCCACGAAGTGCTCGGTCTTCCCGCTCCTTTTCGGTGCAGAACACTACCAGTCTCTTGAAATTGCTTTAATCAACGTCGGATAGCATTATCTGAAGGTAGATCTTTTCCATACTGAGTTCTGTAACGATGTTGTGTTGTGATAATGGACTTTGTTTCGAAAAACCAAAGTACGCACATTGCCTTTTCTTGAATAGTCACCATTTTGAAGTAATGCCATCAATATCTCCCAGATAATAATTTAGAATCACCCTGTATACTGATTTTCTGCTATTTTGAGGACAACATTTCTACAAAATGTTGTCCTCATTTCTTTCATTATAGATGTATGGTCTATTAATTTTTTGGCATGTAGTCAAAAAATTGGGAAAAATAATGTATGGGCAGCAAAGAACAACTTGTATGTGCCAAGTTTCTTCATCATAAATGAATCATTGGCTGACCTTACATTGTATCTCCACTGAAAGTCACTATTTTGCTGTTCATATTAGTGCACCAACTACTGACAAAACTCATAACTACTAGTAGCCAATAAAATCCTCTAAATTGAATCTTCATTTAGTTTTTGTATGTTTCAATAAGATTACAATATACAAAGTTATAGGTTTACAACTTTATGAAGCTACTTTTAAATAGTATATATATATTTTTATATAAATTCTCATGACCACAATGATTTGCTTCCATAGTGATATGGCAATATATATATATAAAGAGCTGATACAATAAAATGGATTTGATGATATCAAAGAATACTAACAATGCTTTCAAAAATCATATGGCATAAGACTTTTATTGGAATTTGAGCTCAGTTGTTTAGCAAAATAGACAAAAAAAAAGTTATTATTTTGCTTGTTTTAATGTTCTAAATGATTTAATGACAGAATACAACATTTGTTAAAATTTTATAGAACACAAACTTACATTATTTTCATCACGAGGTCTGAGTTCCTGCAAAACTCTCCGTGTCCGTGGGCTGGCCATTTATATCAGAGATTTATGGATAATCTGCAAAAAATAATCTAAAAATCTCACATATGGTAAAATTATTTATAGCTTATCTAATGATTAAACAAGGTAAAAGGCTAAAATAATTTCTTTAGTAACTCAATTAGAAAACTGACTGGTATTTTTTAAAAGAAAAATGTGCGTGTATATTATTATTATTAGCTATACGGTGCACGGAAGCCTGAGGCTTATGCTGCACCAGCCAAAAAAAATGAGAGAGAGAGAGAGAGAGAGAGAGAGAGGGGGGGGGGGATAAAAAATAGAAGGGAATCACCAAGAAAGAGAAGAATGGTGATATCCAGCTCAGGACCCTGGGTGTGCCAAGCCCATTCTCACCAGATGTGAGCCCCTGAGGTTAAATACTTGGGATGGGGGAGTAAGGTGGAAAGAGAAAAATAACACTATTTTAGCCTTGCTTAAAATGAACAAGTGCTGATCAGGAAAATTACTTTCATAAACTTCACACATATCAAACACAAAGCCACCATAAGATAAGAAAGTTTAATACCCATTTATAATAAACTGCACTAACAGAAAAGCCCAATAAACCGGTTCAGAATTCTAGTTCATACTAAAATCACTTTTCCATATAATCACCCTATACATTGACATATTTATCCCACCAATCACATCAATTTACTGATGCCACCTTTGTACCCATTATTGCTGACACTTTCCTATATCAAAGCAAGTCATGGAGAGCTTGATACTTCACCCACCAAATGGCACATATAACTGTATCAACATGCTCTGCTCATTTCTATATTCAACGTTGACAGCCTCTGAGACCATGGGAGAATCTGAGACAAGTGTGACATTTCAAACTCAAGACACAAGTGGTTGACTCTGGAATATCATGACATTCAAGCTGTACACAATAAAAACATTTTAATTTCTCAAACAGAAATTCATCAGGAAGCTATGGCTCTGAGCAGGGAGCATTTACCATCTACTGCCTTCCCTTACATGACCCTCTGCCCATCTGGTTTATGTTGTCACATTTGCTGTTCAAGTTGAAATGAAGGCCTGTTTAAAATAAATTTAAGAATGTGAGTTTTCAATCTGTCCTTGAAGATTCATAAAAAATTTGGCTGTGTAAGAGATTCAAGTTGCTCATTATAGCTAATTGTCAAAAATAATTAACTTACATTGTTTACGGGCCATTTGTCCATACACAGAAATACTGTTCTGCACACTCAAAGAATTTATTCGCAAATTCAGAATCAGTATAAATTCTAAATTTCAGTTAATTATAAATATCAAATTAGAAACAGTCTTGTATAAAAATTTACTTCAATTCTCCAAGAGGACCAATAAAATTCAAAGTAAATCCAGAAGTAAAAGTAATTTTGATTTGAAAGGCTATTTTTTTTTCTCAAAAAAATAGCTCATTAATTTCTAAATTGCATTACCTTATGTACTGACTCTACTAAAGTGTGAATAAATACACACACCTGCCTGAAAGTGCCTTCAACAGCTATATAAGAAGCTACTGATCAAATTTTGATTATGATCAATTAAAGGACCCAACCAAGTACATCAACATTTACCAGTAGCAAAAGATATTAAGGTGATAATAGTACAGTGATTCACAAGAAATAGGCTCTCACTGATCATGAGGATAACATTCCAATTGCCCACCATCTCTGTCAAATGTATGTCCTATGCGTAGTAGAAATATAGAGACCATCTGTATTTAAAATATTTATACTTATATAATGTGAATAAGTATTGTTTTAAAACTGTTTATCACTAAGAACTTGTATCCAACTATTAGGCAACTTTCTATACACACACTATTATTATTCATATACCAAACAAGATTTATATGTATACATATTTCTCTTTATACTCCGGGATGACTACACAGAGATAACTTTCACTGCATCAGGTAACAGCATTCATTTTGAATCAACGATTTGAATTCACTCAGAAAGAGAATCTGGAGATTCCTTTATATTTGTAATTCAGTTAGCGATGTACTTTGTCTAGCAATCAACAAAGAGGAATCATTCTTCGTGTAGTTAAGAATTCTTGCAAATGTTTGTGGGTATTATTTTATTTTTTTTTGGGAGGGTTCTGACAAGACTTAAATGTTGCGCTACCCTCTATGGCATGAGAGAGAGAGAGAGAGAGAGAGAGAGAGAGAGAGAGAGAGAGAGAGAGAGAGAGAGAGAGAGAGAGAGAGAGTAACATAACCTTGCAGAAAAATGATCTTCAAACAATCAAAACCATAAATTTGTTATACTTTCTACAGAATACCTATGTTAAATAGGTATACTATAGAAGGATATAACCAATAAATAATCAAAACCATGAGGAGTCCCGACAAGCATAATTTCTTATCCACTGGTATATACAGGTCACATGTGATTTGTGAGAAAACTTGATATGACTTGGCTCCCAAACTTACATAAATATAGTGAATATTAACTCTTGAGAGGCTGCTTGGGGTGTTTAAAACATCTTAATGGTATTTGAAATTTTTTTTTTCACCAAAAAAATGCAGCATCAAATGAAGTGGTGACTTTCAATACCTTTTGCAGGCACTGTGAAAGGTCTCACAGTTAGGTGGAACAAAATAATTTCAGACGAAGCCTTTAAATGATCAAATGTTAAATATAAAACACCCCCTAAATGTCCACAAATGGGATTAAAACTAAGAGTTGATGGTTGCATAAAACGATCAGGATGGTGATCAGGTGGTAAAAAAATATAGCTAAAAACTAATTTTATAAACACTATAAATAAAAGTTTAGATTACCTAAAATAACCAAACAAAAAAATTTCTGAAAGATAAGTAACTCTTTTTATGAGATATTTTATCACAGAGGAAAAACAAACTACTGACATGTTTTAAATTTTTTTTAAAAGGGGAGCTCCTAAATTTAAATTATTTTTTAATAATAAGAAGATACAAAGCACTGCCTTGAATATGGATTTTTCACAAAGAATACTAAACTCATGACTATAGTACCAACTCCTAACATTTACCAGTACAGATTCTCAAATATCTTTCAATAAAGTAAAATTTTCAAACATTTTCTGCCAAATTACAGATATGAGTAATATAAAGGTCAAAAATAAGGTTCCAGTTTAATGTTCAATGGCTATTTATTTAATCAGTAAATTCTGTTAATATCACTATTCAATTTTTTTTTTTAAAAGAATCCGAGTTAGGATTCTGAGGTGAAAAAAAATAAACAAAAACCTGCCTACATCTGGATTTGATCACATATACCTAAAGTAATGAAACACATAAAAACTCAATTCATTCAACTGCTACTGTTATGGTAATAATACCATGATTTACAAAATCAGTTAGTCATATGGGCAAATGCATCAAGCACGTAATTTCGTATTTAAAAATTATCTTTCTATATGTTAAAATAATTTCCCTCCTAGTGATATTTATTCAGCCAATAGGAGAAGAGGGATGCGGGTTACTTGATAATATGTAACAGAAGCTTGTTTTACTGTGGTAAAATTTGCTTGTTTTAGCGTGATCATGCTAGATAAATCTCATGCACGCGGTACCATTCTTGATTTTAATATGTAACGTATTTATTTTATAGTATGAACCAGAGCTGTAATGCTCAATATGTTCTACGTTGATATTAATATTTGTAAAATAATAAGAGAAGTTTACCTCAATATAATACGTCAAACACTTCATATTATGATCATCATCATCAGCCATTATCAATCCACTACAGGATGAAGGCCTCTCCAGCAACTTTCCAGTTCCTTCTTTTTTTGTGCAATGGCCATCCATTTACTACCCATAAACTCATGAATTTCATCTGTCCATCTCCGCTGTTGTCTTTCAGATTTTCTTCTAGCTTTTCTTGGGTACCATCCTGTTATTCTCTTAGTCCATCTGTCATCATGTCTTCAAGCTATGTGTCCTGTCCAAGACCATTTTAGTTCTTTAGTTTTGATAAGAATGTCCTTTACTTGAGTTCGCTGCCTAATCCATGCGTTTCTCTTCTTATCTAGCAGTCTGATTCCTAATATTCCATATGACACTCTCAGACTGTTATTCCTAACAGTCTGATTCTATATAATACTCTCCAGCAATTAAAACAAAAAAAAACGAAAATCTTACATAACAGTAAAAAATAATTAAAAATCAAATGAACACAATTAAAAACCAATTTAATGCAATTAAAAATTAAATAGATTAATTAAAAGAAATAATGAAAAAAATGCAAAACAAATTTTCATTCCTGTGATCACAACACAGTTGAAAAGTGTTGTCGGCTTCAGGAAGGAAAATTGTTTTGCAATTTTTTCGTTATATTTCTTTTAATTAATTAATTTAATTTTTAATTGTTCATTTGATTTTTATAATTATTTTTAACTGTGTTCAATTCATTTTTAATTATTTTTTACTGTTATGTAGGATTTTGGAATTTTTCATTTTAATTGCTGGAGAGTATAATACGGAAGTATTCTACGTATGATATTGAAGTAAACTTCTCTTATTATTTTACAAATAGTAACGTATTTATGTATTCACAGTCAAGGAAGAAACACACTCAGTATTGGAAGCTTCTGTATTTTATTTTATCAAAAGAAGTGAGCAGGGGGCAAAAAGCCCCCTAGTGATTATTAAATTTAAAAAACTATGAAAACAACTTGTTAAATTCTGATTAATAACAAACTCAATTCTTGATCGAGACTTTTTTTTTTTTAAATAATATATGATATTCTTTGTTGATGCAAAAAAACTTGAGGCCAATACCGTGAATAAACATACTCAAGAATGGTTCAGAGGGAAAATATGCGGATATTTTCCTTCTGAACAGCTATTGCCATTTATTTTTGTCACCACATAACATCTAACCTCATCCTAGAATATTCTTACATGTCTGTATTAATATCCTTTATGCCATTATTGTGCAACACATTGACACTCTTCAGCTTTGATTTCAACTAAATCAATAAGATTATTGCTACCCTTTAATAGCTTTCTTCCACGCACTTATTATTGTAATCTGCTTTGTTCCATTTCAACCAGCAGCCCAGTTGTAAACTATACTTTATGTCATAATTTTTAATACCGTTTCTCTCCTAGTGTCTAACTCACAGTCAGCATCATCAAAAAATAAGCATTCTTGAATTGTTTCCTTCTTTACAAATATTCACAATTGAGTATGATTACCAGATTCATAGGTTGTATGAAGGCTATGGTACTGAGACAAGAAAAGGCAATTGGTATTGCCAGTCGTGATAAAATTTCAGCATAAGGATATGCAACTGCATTACCTAACAATAATAATGCTTGAAATGCTTGGATATTTTCATTTGAATTTAATTTTTTTTAAAAATGGTTTTGGTTTTTTTTTTTTCACAAAGTGATTGTGAAACCATTTAAAAAAAAAAAGTTCAGAATTGTATCATTAATTCTCATTTAGGAAAAATCTCTGCTCAGCATAAAGTACATACATAAAAAGAGAAGGCGATCCAAATTATTGAGTCCAAAGTAGCCAAGTTTTAGTGTATATAGTGGACATGTAGCAACTTATATGCTCTTAATTGGAATGTATATCAGATGCTCCTAGTGACCTCCTAATGAATGAAAAGGCTAATGCTTGGGAAAGGGTTAAGAATACTGGAATTACAGTGGTACTATTCTAAGGCTTCATATGTCAGTAACTTATAATTTGTATGTAATTTGATTAATATCAATACTTCATTTGCTTGCAGAGAACATGAAAGAGTGGATTTCTCCATTATTTTAGAGGGTTGAGCATCGAGTAAGTTAATTGGATGGGAAGAATTTGTTATCTTTACCATTTGCACTAGATCAGGCTGCCACTTTTTAAAATTTTTCCATTATTTTTTAAATTTGGAAATAAAATCAAATCCTCTTCTGTACCGTTCTCCACCAGTATTCTCTAAATGATTATAGGATTTTCTATTTTCATTTCAATATACTGTACTATGAATTACAAGAAATTAGTGTTTTGTTTGGCATTTAACAAACACCAGGCAAGCAATAGCATCTCCATTTCTTGTACTGCATTCCACTCCCCACATAACACCTGTAAGACACCAGCAAGAGATGTCTAATCTTCTATGACCTTTACTGGCTTCGTAAAGCAAAACACACAAAACACGGAGAGCTGTGGCATCCTAGTTTCAATTGGAGGAATGAGTGACCTTGGAAATTCTATTAAAAACATATTGGTTTTTCTTGTTTATTTTTGCTGGATATTTTTTAATTGCATTTTGATATCATAATTACTAGTAAGCTGTTTTCAATTCAGAAAAAATAAAAACTAAAATTATTTTTTTATAATTATAAAAAAAGGTGTTTGACAGAAAGCAATGAAGTGTATTCCCCCCCATTTATTAGCTGGATGTGAGTAAGTGTCCACAAAAAAGGAGAAACACTGACAGAACAAGAATAAAAAAACAAGTTAACCACAGAGCACTGGTTTTAAGAAAAAAAGTAAGAAATTTCCATCAACACTCAGACTTCTTAGCATACATATCGCTTAGAATTCTTTTATAAGAAAAATTATACAAGAGGTAAAAGGCAGCTTTATCTTTAAATAAAAAGTTTCAATTTATTATTAGTCGTAGCACTAGGACCAGCAAATGATCAAGAAAGCAAGCTTATATAGAATCAGCCAAAAAAAAAATAAATAAATAAATAAAAAAAAAATCACCTTCCCATTATTGATAACTTGTTCACAGATACTGCAAGCTTCAGTGTATACAGAAATATGAACTAGATTTGAATTTGAGCTGATTGTGATGTGCTTTATTCTTATCCTGAATAGCTGCAGCATTTTTTCAGAAACCACATTTTAGATAAGGGCCAAGAATTTAGGATAAAGGATTTCATTCATAAAAGAATTTCTGTTTCAGTTTGTTGGTACAGTCAATTGATGTTGAAAACACAACAAGATGTCCAAGCTTGGCATTTAACCATCTAAGAAAATATTCAGCCGACATTATTATTATTATTATTAATAGCCATAAGGTGCAGGGAAGCCTGAGGCTTATGCTGCACCAGGAAAAAAAAAAAAAGGTCCCGAGTTACCCTGAGAGAGAGAGAGAGAGAGAGAGAGAGAGAGAGAGAGAGAGAGAGAGAGAGAGAGAGAGAGAGAGAGAGAGAGACTAAAGAGTAGATTTTAAGGTGAAACACCAGATTAGTTATGCATATAGGTGAGCAAAATATTTCCTTATAGTGTTCAAATTATAAATGAGAACAAGGTTGCACTTCAAAAACCAAAATGCTGTTAGAATGGTAGACCTTTATGCAATGGACTGAGAAGAGAAGTTTAGAATCTAGATATACTCCTAAGAATTTAATCTGGCTTAAATGGGGAATTAATTTAGATTGCATTCTAACTTGTAAGAAAGAAGAGATTGTCAGAGGAGCAAACAGCAGATACTGGGGCTTGAAGGGGCTAACATGTAGCCTATATGAAAAATCAATATAATCCATGAAGTCTTCAATCAGTTGATGAGCTGGAAAAGCCACAAAAATGTCATCAGTATAAGAGCTGAAGTCCAGGTGACTTGAAAGAAAAGGAAAGAGTATGGATGAGAAGAACAAAGGCAAGAGGGGCTCCTACTTGGGCATGCCAAATTAATGTTTTGAATACATTAGAGAAAAAAATAGTGTGATCATAAAGTAGCTGTTGACCCACACATGGCAAGGGGTCCTGAGATGCAGTAATAGTTGTGAAACAAAGGCCAAGCAAACAGAGGTCCAGCAAACAAAAAAAAAAAATTGACTTCAGAACACACGCAATTTACAGACAATATACACAGATCAATATGGTCTTAGTCACTGATGCTCCCAAAACCTTACTACAAAAACTGCACCCCTAAAAAAATCACACATAGGGTTCAAGGATCTGTTCTTAGTACCTCTGTGCAGTTACAGTAACCCCTATAAAAAACCTGGGGGGGTGCAGCTGTTGATCATTATTCCAACTCATACAACAACATTGTCTCCACCATAAGTGTCCTTTTCTCTGATGTTGGAGGGATGGTACCACATTCCTCATTGTCTAGATGAAATCCTTTATCCAAAGAAATAGCTTCCTTCTAATGCTACGCTACTCCAATTTATATAATCATTCATGTGTATCAAAAGCTTTACTGAAATTTAAGTATATGATGTCAAAATTATTCTTTGTATCCAACTCCTTTGTGATAATCTTATAGTAGTTAATCAGATCAGGTCAGGAATGATCTCCCCCTTAACAAATCTAACCTGTAACTACCTACCTTCGTTTCTATCAAGGTTGATTCTGCATCACTACTTTAAATATTAATTCCACTATTTTCCGTGGTATAGGGAAAATAATGAAACCACCTCTGTGAATAGAAGACATTTGAAAATCTTTAATCAGTATGGATTTCCTCTGGATCCACTCATTGCTTTTGCAACTAATTTTTAGGTAAAACTCCAGATTATGGATATACATCCAGTTGAAATAGCTTCTTTTGCTTGAATCTGTCCCAAATTAATGGCGTAAACTAACCTGAATTTGGCCATGCCCACGTGGTAACAAGGTGTACCCATAATTTGGATTCAGCCATGTGATTTCATGCAACTCTTGGTAGAAAGATGTGGTGAAATTGGTCAACAAACAAACTATTAGTATCCAAATTGGCCTGCAAAGCTGAAAGCTGAGGCATAAATGATATAAACATATGTAAACATTCAGATATTTGAATATTTCAGAGTTCACAACTCATCTAGCTAACAGTAACAATAAGGAAGAAAAGAAAGAAATATGAACAAACGTTTAAAATCGATTTAAGTTGCATGAAAAATAATAGTACAATCAGACGGGAGTGATTCTTCCTTTTATCATTTTGTTTTCTATTTAGTTAACTTAGGGTTACTTTTACCCTGAACCTATACTATGCAATATACAACAATTAAGTGATAAATGTGTCATTAAATTCTCATATGGAAAGGAATCTGACGATATACTGATATTCTTACACAAAATCTCTAGCTGTCCTAAACTTCCAAAACTGCACTTACCGAATACTGTAAAAAATAATAATAAGCGGTTTAATATGCTTATCTGTTATCTATTATAATAGATATTTCTTTTATTTTTCCCGACAGTAACTGGAATCTAATCAGTGAATCAAGGGTTATCCGTCACGCTAGCGATTAATACGTTCGTATATATATAAAATTACATATTAGAATATGTAATTTTTCCCCTTAACTTTAAAAGTCCCTGTCAGAGAGGTAAGTCCGAAATGATCACTGAAGTTGATATTTTGTCCATACTAATTTCTTATTACAAATGAATAAGTTCTCGCTTCCTGTGAAGGAATCATGGCCATCCGGCTCACAAGGATCACTAGAGGAAATATGCTGCTAAGTCTACAATTAACAATGGAGAAAAGTTAACGAGTAACTAAAATTAAATTTGATACTGTTAATTTTAACATTGAGTTTCAGAAATTTTATATTAATTATAATCTGACTTCCCCCCCATCGGGCAACTAAGTATCAGCAAATTAACTTTGATTTGTTGATAGTGAGATTCAAAGTTGGGTTAAGGTCAACTGGGACCCAAAAACTACTCTCACTAAATAGTTTCAACTCAATCGGGGAGGGGGGGGGGAACCCAGCCGCCTTCCTAGTAGAACAGAGGCAATGTCACTTACCGCCATACAGGGACAGTTCGAGTTCGGATGCCTTCGATGGCGAGGTCATTTCAATTGAAGCTGAGTTAAATGGTCTCCAGGAATTATTTTGGGATTAACCTCATGCAAACTGGGGCTGAGAACGTAAAATTTACATGTATGTTACACCGATGCTCCGTGACCCGAGCTTCCTTGGCGCTAAATCGAACACAACCAAACAGCGGCAAAAATCCAAGGTTGAAGCCCCATCCGGCATAGAGGACACAAAATAAAATAAACAATAATAATAATAAATAAAATAAAATAACACCGTTATGGGCGCTCATGTAAGCAAATATCAACCTAGCACAGTACAGTATCTTAAAAACTAAACTTACCTTTTAAAACTACGGTATGAATTCGGTGAACTCCGATTTAAAAGCACGATACGAACGAGAACACGAAAATACAAAACACAGACTTCTGCGCTACATAAATTATAATAAATAGCTAGTGTTTTCATGAAAACCGGTCGGGAGCCAGTTTCAGAGCCATTCATACGGTTAATAGCAGCTGGGAAAGAGAGATGTGATGAGTTGTCAATGCCACAACAGCCTGTTGCACCTCACTCGGAACCAATGCCTCATACCGAAAGCCGTCGTTTCGTAAAGCAATGTGAAAATCGCTACTTGGTGGCGGTGCCACTTTACGAAATACGGTGTGCTTCTTAAGAGAATTTCTTAAAAAAATAAGTTTTTATTTTTTTTCTTGCGAATTTACACACATTGCTAGGGTTGCCATCCGTCTTCATTTTCCGGGACATGTCCTCATTTTTTACGTATCATGGACTGTCCAGGAAGAATTTCTAAAATTTTGAAAATACAGTATCCAGAATTTTGGCTCTTAAAATTTGAAAATCTCTTGATCTTTATCATTGGTAAAATTTGTAATGCGTATACCAATCAGCTTTGCGGAAGTAATCCCAAGAATCTCCACTTCCGACTGTAAACAACGCAGATCAGACATCATGCGTTCGGAGTTGTTGACATTTTGTTTGTGCAGTTTGACTTTTTCACTCTATTTTTTTTTATTCTCTTTTACATTCTTGGCTACCTACAATTGAAAGGATTATAAGTATTTATCCAGCCCTAAGGTCTTTCTTTTTCTCTCAAGAAAATCTTCCCAAGATTTTAAAACATTTCTTTGAAGATGGGTTTCGTGAACCTTATCTTGTTCATTGCCAAACACTTATCTTGTTCATTGCCAAATGTCAGTCTTCAATTCACAAATAATGAGCATTGAAAGGAATGACAATTCTTTGATAGAAATTACTGAAGCTCTTGCTTCCGTAAGGGATATTCTGTTCATTTCCCTCAAAGTGAAGGAAATGTTGGAGAAAAGGGATATACAGAGAGATATGGAGTTTTCCGAAGAAATATACAGAACCTATATTCATCATGCACTGGTTACTTGGATATGTGGTTGAAACCACTG
The DNA here is from genome assembly GCF_048544385.1 of Mastigoproctus giganteus. Classification (NCBI taxonomy): domain Eukaryota; kingdom Metazoa; phylum Arthropoda; class Arachnida; order Uropygi; family Thelyphonidae; genus Mastigoproctus; species Mastigoproctus giganteus. The sequence continues at coordinate 235,594,607 of NC_143578.1, forward strand.
GAAGAAGTTTCTTCATCATACGTCTTGTCAATATGATCCTGCAATCCATCTTTAACCAGTGACTCCATTATTTTACCCAGAACAGAAGTTAAACTAACTGGTCTGTAATTACTCGTGTTACACTTCGATTCCCCTTTGTGAATTGGGGATACATTTGCACATCTCCAGTCCGTGTCTAGATGATCTAGATGGGGACTACCCTAAGTCCAATGATGCTCTCATAATTATGGTTAAGGGTTTGCTTAGCCATAATTATGTAGAGTTTTTTTTTTTTTTTTTTAATCAAAAGCTTTAGATAAGTCAAGAAACGGTGCTATAGCATAGTGACCCTTTTCAAGACTATCAATGATACTTGAGCAGAAGTCAACAATTGCAAGATCAGTGGATCTTTTAGAGCGATAAGCATACTGTTGTTGATGGATGAGCTGATTTTCTTCAAGAAAACCCATGAGTCTGCTCTGAAGAATTTTTTCGAATAATTTTGCAAAAACTGAGAGTAGAGCTATTGGGCGAAAGTTGTTGATGGAGCAACAACGGTTCCCTTTGGAACAGGGATGATCATTGCTTTTTTGAATTGAGAAGAGAATTTACCAGATTGAAAGGAGAGATTGAATATATACTTCAGTGGCGTAAGAATTGAGCTAAGGACCTTTCTCAACAGAGACGGAGATATTTCATCAAAGCCAGGGGCTCCCTTTTTTTTTTTTTTTTAATTGATTCCCTGCCTTTAAAGTCTCTTGATCGGTGAGAGGAGCGAGAAAAAAAGAGTTTCTGATTGAGTATTTGGCAGATTCTCTTATTTCATTGTCCCTGGAGTCAAGTTCGTCTTGAAAGAGGTTATTCACATTTGAAATAAAGTGGTTACAGAAGGCAGTAGCCTTCTTTTAGCTTGTCATCTGAAATGAGTACCTCGCTTTCAACTACATCTCCACCGTAGCTCCGTGATTTCAGTTTCCTTCCCGGTAATTTTTCCTTCACCATAATTAGAATTATGGAATCCAAATTTTTATGACCTACCTTGGTTGCAATCTCATCGTTCTGCTGTTGACCAACAAACAAAAAGGGCATTCACACAAGAATACGTAATCAATCCTGTATGGGATTTTCTATGATTCTTCTGAACAGTATTTTTTATATTACTTTGGAGTTTTTCTTTTCGTTTTTTTTTTCTTTTCTGATTTTTTAATTTTTTGTCTTTGTTTTTATTTTTTTTTTATTTCATTGCTATAAATAAATACTGAACAAATATTCTAATCTTTGACTTATTTATTTTTGCAAATGAAAAAAGCGTAGGTAACTATTTGTAGTTAATTGACGAACGTTCCGGTACTATTATTTTAGCAATACACCTCCGCTCGCAAGAGCCTAGTCTCCAGCCCCTGCAATGTGCAGAACTTAAGCCTTCCTTTGTAAGAGAACCCCTTCGTTCCCCTACCAAACTTGTTGCCCTCTTATATACACACTGAAGCAACTCTAAATCCTTCCTAAAATGAGGTCACCAGACCTGTAGGCAGTACTCAAGGCATGGCCCGTGCTATCAGGCATAAGGAGGTGATTATCCTTTGGGAGAAGGCCATTGCCTTATACAAAGGAATAATCACATCCAGAGCAGGTTTCATTGCTCAGAAAACTTCATATCTAACTGTACAATCACTCCCAGGTCTTTTTCATTTTCTACCATCCTAAGTGTAGCACCACATATTTGGTACGTTTCGCTGGGGTTACTGCTACCCATACGAAGTAGGTTGCATTTCTCAATGTTAAACTTCAGTTGACACTTCTCAGCCCATCAGCCCAAATTTTTTAGATCCTGTTGCGGTAGCAAACTGCCATTACTGTCATTAACAAACCTGCTAACCTTTGCATCATCTGCAAACTTCGACACTAAGCCTGATATACCTTCATCGATATCATTGATAAATATACAAAACTACAGTGCGCCCAACACAGAACCCTGGGGAACTCTACTGATAACATTAGTCCAGGAAGAGCAGCGTCCATTAATTACCAATCTAGGTCTTCTCCCACTCAACGACTCTTTTATCCATTGTATGAATTTGCCCTGTTCCAATTTGTACAGTTATCTTTCATGCGCTACAGGATCAAAGGTTTTCTTGAAATCCAAGTGTATGATCAAAATTATTTTTTACAGCTATTTCCTTCCAAACCACATCACAGTATCCAATCGAATTTGTCAGACACGACCTTCCTTTAACATACCAATGCTGTGTCTGAACTATTACTGCAGTCTTGTCTAGGTGATCGTGCTTCACTTCTTTAACCAGTGACTCCATTATTTTCCCTGGAACACAAGTTAAACTAACATGTCTATAATTATTTGTGTAACCATTTGAATCCCCTTTGTGAATTGGGGATACGTTTGCATATCTCCCGTCCATGGGGCCCTCCCCTGACTTTCAGGATGCTCCCACAATTATGGCTAAAGGTCTGCTTACTTCCCTGGCTGCCTCCTTCAATATAACTGGATTCCATCTGCCCCAGGTGCCTGTTTTATGTTTAACTTCAACAATTACCCTTTCACTTTGCTCTCAGTTATTACAAAATCATTATACACCCTGCTACAATTTGATAACCTTCTGGCATTTTCCTCCCTTAATAACTCCTTATGAGTGAATGTAGATTCAAAATACTCATTCAGTTTGTCAGCAGAGCCGTAACTAGACAATCCTATGTCTGGGGCAAAACTGTTATACGTACGCTCACATTATATGCAGGTAGTCAATCTTTGAGTAGCGTAGTAGAGTTGCCCACGACAGGGGGAAATATGTCTTCCTGGCGCCAGATTGTGATAGATAATCCCTTCAGTTTGCTCCCCTGAAATAGGGGCCCGGGAAAAATTCCCCCCATGCTACGACTCTGCAATCTTCATGAATTTATAAAAATTACCATTGCAACAGTCTACTATTTCTATATATTTATTAATAAAATAATTTAAATAATACAATGAATAAAACAAAACAAAAATATCAAAGAAAAAGAAACTTACACATATTTGTTTATATACATAGAGAAGTTAATTCTATATAAACAACAAAAAAAGTACATTTAACTACAAAGAAATTAGAAAACCAGATAGTTTATGTTTATATATCTAGATTAAAATCATAGAAACAAAATATTGCGAAATATAGTACTTTTTAACATGATAACATAAACTAAAAATTTGCAATAAGGTGCATTACTTTAATTTCAGCATTGCAGGATCATCTAGACAAGACTGCAGCAATAGTTAAGACACAGCATGGGTTTGTTAAAGGAAGGTCTTGTCTGATCAATCTGATTGGATACTATGATGTGGTCACAAAGAAACTGAATGTCAAAGATAAATTTGATATCATATAATTGGATTTCAGGAAAGATTTTGATACTGTTGCACATGGAAGATTGCTGTACAAATTGGAGAGGTATGGCAACGGATAAAGGGATGGTTGATTGGGAGACGACAGAGAGTGGTAAGCAATGGACACTGTTCTTCATGGACAACTGTCATTAGTGGGGTTCCCCAGGGTTCGGTGCTGGGCCCATTGTTGTTTTGTGTATTCATCAATGATATTGATGAAGGTATATCAGGATTAATGTCCAACTTTGCAGATGATACAGCATTAGCATTAGCATTAGTAGAGGCATTTGATGCAAGAAAGCAAGCTTATGCAGCATCAGCCAAAAAAAAAGAAAAAAAAAAAAAACCCACTTCCACTTCACCCCTCTTTCGTTCAAAATACCTGTCCAGCTGAGCCTTAAACTTATTTAGGCTATCAACCTCCACCACAAGGGATGGAAGTCTGTTCCACCAACCACCCGCTGGCTAAAGGCAAATTTCCGCACGTCTATCCTACATCTGTCTTTCCTCAATTTGAATTTATGCCCTCTCAGGTGATTTTTCTGAGCTTGAGGAAGAATCCCATCAGCATTGAGCATGCTTAAACCATTCAAGGCTTTATACACCTCTATCAGATCACCTCGCTGGTGCCTAGTCTCCAGACACTGTAATTTGCAAAACTTAAGCCTTTCTTCGTTAGAGCACCCCTTTGTTCCATTCACTAATCTTGTTGCCCTTCTCTGTACTCGTTCCAGCAGCTCTACATCCTTCTTGAAATGAGGCCTCCAGACCTGCATACAGTACTCTAGGTGTGGCCTGACCATTGCCTTATACAATGGAATAATCACCTCCTTATCCCTGCTGTAAAAATTCCTGTATATCATTGACAATACTCCATGAGCTACTCTTGCAGCCCGTCTGCACTGCTCAGAGAACCTCATATCTGCCTGCACAACCACCCCCAAGTCCCTTTCATTCTCTACCACTGTCAGTGTAGTACCACAGAGTTGATACGTTACTCTGGGGTTGCTGTTTCCCATGTGTAGTACTTTACATTTGTCAATGTTAAACTTCATTTGCCACCTCTCAGCCCATCTGCTCAACCTTTCAAGATCCTGTTGCAGCAGCATAGTGTCAGTAGTTACAAAGTACAAAGATACAAAGGTTGGCAGGGTTGTTAAGGAGAGTAAAGACAATATGCTAGTCCAAATGGATCTAGACAAGTTGGGCAAATGGGCTGAGAAGTGGCAACTGAAGTTTAACATTGACAAATGCAAAGTACCGCATATGGGTAGAAGTGACCCCAGAGAAACGTACCAACCCTGTGGTACTACACTCAGGAAAATGGAAAGTGATAAAGACCTGGTGATAATTGTGCAGTCAAATATGAAGTTTGCTGAGCAGTGCAGACGGGCTGCCAGGGCAGGTCACTGAGTCTTGTCAATGATATATAGAAATTTTGCTAGCAGGTAGAGGGTGGTGATTATCCTGTTATACAAGGCAATGGTCAGGCCAAACCTAGGGTACTGTGTACAGGTCTGGAGGCCCCATTTTAGCAATGATGTAGAGTTGCTAGAACGAGTACAGAGAAGGGCAACAAGATTGATAAGGTGAACAAAGGGGTGCTCTTACCATGAAAGGCTTAAGTTCTGCAAGTTGCAGCGCCTGGAGAGTAAGCACCTACGAGGTAATCTGATTGAGGTGTATTGAATTGGTTGAGCAAGCTGAATGCTGATGGATTCTTCCTCTTGTTCAAATTAAAAACCTGATGGGAAATAGATTCAAATTTAGGAAAGAGAGTTGAAGAATAGATGTGCGGAAATTTGCCATTAGCTAGTGGGTGGTTGACGTGTGGAACAGACTTCCATCTTTTGTTGTGGAAGTTAGCATTAGCATTAGCATTAGCATTAGCATTAGCAGAGGCATATGATGCAAGAAAGCAAGCTTATTCAGCATCAGCCAAAAAAAACAAAAAAAAACCCACTCCCATTTCACCCCTCCGTTCGTTCGAAATACCTGTCCAGTTGAGCTTTAAATTTGTTTAGGCTATCAACTTCAACAACCAGTGATGGAAGTCGGTTCCACCAACCAACCACCCGCTGGCCAAAGGCAAATTTCCGCACATCTATCCGACATCCGTCCTTCCTCAATTTGAATTTATGCCCTCTGAGGAGATTATTCTGAGAAAGATGAAGAATCCCATTGGCATTGAGCATACTCAAACCATTCAAAGCCTTATACACCTCTATCAGATCACCTCGCCGGTGCCTAGTCTCCAGACTCTGTAATTTGCAAAACTTAAGCCTTTCTTCGTAAGAGCAACCCTTTGTTCCATTTACTAATCTTGTTGCCCTTCTCTGTACCCGTTCCAGCAGCTCTACATCCTTCTTGAAATGAGGCCTCCAGACCTGTATACAGTACTCAAGATGTGGCCTTACCATTGCCTTATACAAGGGAATAATCACCTCCTTATCCCTGCTAGAAAAATTCCTGTATATCATTGACAAGACACCATGAGCTACTCTTGCAGCTCGTCTGCACTGCTCAGAGAAGTTCATATCTGCCTGCACAATTACCCCCAGGTCCTTTTCATTCTCCACCACTGTCAGTGTAGTACCGCAGAGTTGATACGTTGCTCTGGGGTTACTGTTTCCCATATGCAGCACTTTACATTTGTCGATGTTAAACCTCATTTGCCACCTCTCAGCCCATCTGTTCAACCTGTCCAGATCCTGTTGCAGCAGCATAGCGTCAGTATTGTCCTTAACGACCCTGCCAACTTTTGTATCATCTGCAAACTTGGACATTAAACTTGATATCCCATCATCAATATCATTCATAAACACCGAAAACAACAACGGACCCAACACTGAACCTTGAGGAACTCCACTAATAACATTAGTCCACGTTGAGCAGTGTCCATTGATTACCACTCTCTGTCTTCTGCCACTCAACCATCCTCTTATCCATAGCAGCAATTTGCCTCCAATGCCACACTGCTCCAATTTGTGCAGCAGTCTTCCATGTGCAACAGTATCAAAAGCCTTTCTAAGATCCAAATATATAATATCAAAGTTATTCCCTGCATCCAGTTCTTTTGTGACTACATCATAGTATCCAATCAAATTGGTCAGGCAAGACCTGCCCTTAGCAAAACCATGCTGCGTCTGAGCTATAACTGAATTCTTGTCTAGATGATCCTGCAGTGCTTCTTTAACCAGTGCCTCCATTAATTTACCTGGAACAGAAGTTAAACTAACAGGTCTATAATTACTTGTGTCAGCCTTTGAACCTCCTTTGTGAATTGGGGTCACATTTGCACATCTCCAGTCCATAGGTACCTCCCCTGAGTACAAGGAAGCTCTCATAATTATGGCTAAGGGTTTGCTTACTTCCTTTGCTGCCTCCTTTAATATAACTGGATAGATCCCATCCACCCCAGGTGCCTTTTTTATGTTTATCCTCAACAATCTCTCCTCCACTTTCCTCTCAGTTATTACAAAATCATCCAGCTCACTGCCAATGTTTACTTTACCTACATCATTCTCCTTCCTGAATAACTCCTCATGCGTGAATGTAGATGCAAAATACTCGTTTAGATTGTTAGCCACCTGAGCAGGATCCTCAACTGTTGAACCATCAATATCCAGTGGACCAATCTGATTCATCCCTTTCCTTTTCGAGTTCAAGTATGTAAAGAACTCTTTTCTGTTTTTCTTTGCATCCTTTGCCAAGGATTTTTCATAGTCTGCCTTTGCCTGCCTAATCTCCTTTGTGACTTGGTTACAGACCAACTTATATCTATCATAGGCTTCCATGTCACCCATTAATTTGTAAGTATCCCATGCATTTTTCTTCTCTGCCACATGTCTCATTAGTTCATCTGACAACCATTTAGGCCTAAACCTTGAACAATATTTCTTAGTTGGTATGTAAAGCCTGGTAGCCTCCAAGATTAGTTCCTTGAATGCTTCCCATTTTGAGTTTGCTGTTGGTAACATCATCAGTTGGTCCCACTGTATAGAATTTAAATACTGTCTCAGACCATCATAGTCGCCTTTACGAAAACAAAAACCCTTCCCTTTACCTCTGATGGTAGTTACCTCCTTGAGTAAATCCCACTTCAACACACTGTGATCACTGCCACCTAGTGGTTCATTTATCTGCAGGTTCTTAATGCATGAAGAATCACTACTGATAATCAGATCAAGAGTATTGCTCCCTCTTGTTGCCTCACGAACATGCTGATGTAGAAAACAATCATCCAATAAATCCACAAAAGCCTTGCTAGTGTGCGAGTGACCAACCCACAAATTCCAGTCAATATCTGGGAAATTAAAGTCCCCCATTATAAGACTCTCTGATTTACTGGCCCACTCTATTTCCCTGTACAATATCTTATTATACTCATCAGAGTCATTAGGCCTATAGCACACTCCTACTCTAAATTTTGATTTCCCTATGCTTATGTCACACCAAACTGACTCGACGCTGCCCTGTCCATCGATGTCGACTGGCTTCACTTCCTTGGACTTTATGTGTTTCTTAATTAATAGCATGACCCCTCCTCCCCTCCTGTCCTGTCTATCCTTTCTATACACATTGTATTCCCCAAATTCCAGTTCCGCATTACTTATATCTGTGTGACACCACGTCTCTGATATCCCAACAATATCTGCCTTTGATGTTTTGAGCAATACCTCAAATTCATCAAATTTATTTACCAAACTCCTAGCATTGGTGTACACGCAGGTATACATGCACCTGTTTCTATTCTTAGCTACCCTAACACAACCCATGTGTTTACTTGTACCGCAATGACTACCAGCAGTCTCTGAAATATCCTGCATCCTGTTTTTCAGACTTCTGCTCATTTCAATAGAAGCAGTGCAAGAATCACTTCCACATCTGCCACTGGCTACTGTTAATCTATTAGTCCTTGTATCCCCCCCAACTAGCAGTTTTCCGACCCACCTAACACTGCCTCGACAGCATCAGCAAAAATTCTTGCACCCTTTCTATTTAAGTGTATCCCATCCTTGTAGAAGCAATCTCTCCTGTTAACAAGTACAGTCCAGGCTGAAAAAAATTCTACCCCTTGAGCCTTGCACAATCCCTCCAGGGCCGAATTGATCGACAAGGCTCTCATCATATACTCCCTCCTATCGTGTCTGGGCATAATTGCAGACACTTTCAAGTTCAACCCTAATTCACGGCTTTTTTTCAACAGTGACCTGTACTTGCTAAGTAATTCCGCCGGTCTCCTACTCTTAATATCATTAGTGCCAACGTGTACAACTATATCACCTTTTGTGCCCTTAAAAGATGATATCCGCTCTACAACGTCATCAACCTTTGCCCCTGGCAGACATACCCTGGTCCTATTCCACCTATCCTTTTTACAAAGGATGTTTTACAAAGTTGATCGACTAAATAAATTTAAGGCTTAGCTGGACAGGCATTTCGAACGAATGGGAAGGGGTTTTTTTTTTTTTTTTTTTTTTCTGTCTGATGCTTCATAAGCTTTCTTTCTTGGATTGTATGCCTATACTAATGCTAATTGAATTTTTCTCGCTTTGAAAGACCTTTCACAAGATGCTACTCTTACAAGCAAGGTAAGAAAAATTCACAGCCCTATTTCTATATTTAGATAATATTCTATTAGATAATACTCATGAACAAATTGGAGAAGTTGTAAAGGGGTTACAGATTTAATATCTTGCAGAATTGATAAAACATTATTTTTCAAATATTTATTGAAATTTCTACAGATCTTTGAAAAATTTTGTTGATCCTACTATTAATATTACTCTAGAAAACCAAAAAGCTGAGAGGTCTGACGTCACAAAACGGGCAATGATATATTATATTATTGTTAGCCACATGGTGTAAGGAAGCCTGAGGCTTTGCTGCATCAGCCAAAAAAAAAAAAATTTCTGAATTACACCAAGAGAGAGACAGAGAGAGAGAGAGAAGTAGAAGGGAATCACCAAGAAAAAGAAGAATGATGATATCCAGCTCAGGACCGTGGGTGTGCCAAGCCCATACTCACGAGATGTGAGCCACTGGGGTTGTTATTAGAAGTTTCTAATTGGAGTTTCTCTGTTATTTTCGAATTTTGTAAAATGTTCACAAAATCACAAGAAGTGCGTACAAAGATTATGCAGTGTTTCTTTTAATAAAATTTTTATTTTTATTTTAAACAAAGAACACAAGTTGACCAGAAGCTATTATCCGTGTCAGGAATACACCTCGGTCTTTTGACTGGCTAAAGAAAACATTTGACTAGCATCACTTCTCAGTATGTGGGATAGGGAGCTGCATATATTTTACATTCCACTTAGATTGTGGAACGGTAATCCTTTAACCCTAAACTTGTGCTTTCTAATTGCATAAAGGTCAGAGGTGAAAACAAAGCATACAAAGTTAAGTCTCTCTCTCTCTCTCTCTCTCTCTCTCTCTCTCTCTCTCTCTCTCTCTCTCTCTTACTTAGTTCGTTATATGGAAATTTTCTTAATTCTACAGAAACTTTTAATTGTAATTACCAAAAGGAATTGAAAAAATTCGCTATAAAGAAGTTCGTTGAACATAGGTCCGACTGTAATTAAATCAAAAATGAAGCAGTTTTAAAATATAACTCTTGAATGTATCATAAAAATTCTGCACCATGGGGTGGCGACCCGCTTGCCCTACTCTAGTTCCAGCTCAGTTTGTCAGCTATCTGAGCAGGATCATCAACAGTCGAACCATGGATATCAAGATGAATCTAATTCATCCCTTTCCTTTTAGAGTTTATATAAGTAAAGAAGTCCTTTCTGTTTTTCTTAGCATCCTTTGCCAAAGATTTCTCGTAATCTGCCTTCGCTTGCCTAATCCCCTTTGCGAGTTGATTATAGACTGCCATCGGCTTCTACTGTATGGCGCCTGTATCCCATGCATTTTTCTCCTCTCACGAGTCTCATTAGTTCATCTGACATATTTACACACAGAGGTGTTCTTGAGCTGTGAGTATCTTTCATTAAGTTTATTATAATGGCAACAAATTATTGTTTTCACTTCACGTAATTAGTAAAATACCATATAATATCGGTGTAGATACACCATAGATAATTCTTAAACGAAAAAAACTACGATAGTAGTGTAAAAAGAGCATCATTTTATCTGTATCTCATATTGTTCAATGAATTCGATGTTTGTCAATATGTTCGATGACACATGTCGACGATGCCACCCGGCCTCAGAAACGATCCAACACATCACCGCGGTGTTCAAGTTGATCACCCAGATTGAGTAAACTCATAGAGACGACTAGGTAGCCAGGATAATACATCAGAAGCTAGCAAGGAAATACCAAAAAAAAAAAAAAACCAATTATATTTAGGCCACACGAATAATTAAATTCATCTGCCGTGTGGTGTCTTATGTCTGTTAATTGTGTGTGTTCTATGGTCGATTTGTATGTTTGCTGGAAGAAAAACCCAGTTTTCTGTGAAAAAAAAGCAAGGAAATACCAGTTGATCGAAGAAAGTGTACCGTATTACAAATACGAACTCCAGGCGTAACAGAGCCCGAACCCACAAGCTGTATGGGACCCCGCCATAATAACGGATAAGACAATTCCGCACAACAGACCGGACATAACTCTTGTGGACAAAAAGGAAAAGGCTATCTATCTAATTGACATAGTAGTACCCAACACTGACAACCTGCAGAAAACCCATGGGAAAAAATCGGGAAGTACACGAACCTAAGACAGGATATAAAAGAGTTGTGGCATATGCAACAAGTTAAGACAATCCTGATCATCGTGCCACATGGTCTCCCAGTGAACATCTACAAGGGGCTCCAGAAAGTCGAAATCCTGAACATCTGTGGGACAGTCAAAGAGTACCTCGACCAACAGTAATACCATAAAAACAACCGCCCTCTGTACTTGGAAGCAATATCCGTCACGAGTTGAAATCCCCAATCAGGGAAAACTGATAAAATAATAATAATAATAATAATAATAATAATAAATACAATGGTAATTCCGAATCATAGTTAACCTATCATAACGGATTTTTTTTTGTTTGTTTGAACCGCGCCATAGAACAATTACAGGAATGAACGCTGATATACAGTATTTTACTGATATTTAGTTTTTTACGCTTTAAGAATCTTAGCCGTAACATATGTACAAACAGGGGTGTTTTTGAGCTGTGAGTATCTTTCATTAAGTTTATTATAATAGCAACAAGTTATTGTTTTTACTTCAAGTAATCAGTAAAATAGTTTGGAAGTAGAAATAACTTTGGCCTACTTACATTTTACGAGGTACAGTATAGAGAAAATACTTTCGCAGTGAATCACAGTTTTGGATATGACAGCATATGAGGGAAACCGTTGTATTAAGCTTGGAAAAGTGAAATTAGGTAAATCTGGTAGTCTTTACAATAGTAATAGTAACAGAGGCAAGTAATGCAAGAAAGCAAGCTTATGTAGCATCAGCCAAAAAATAAAAAATAAATAAAATAATAATAAATAATAATAAAATTCACACAACCATTCCCTCGAAATGTGTGTGTGTGCGTTTGTAAAGGGTGGCTCCTAGAACGTCTGTTCAACTCCGCTTCGTGTCTCTGTGAAGAACAGTACTGTATCACTACAAATGGGCCAGATATGTATGTGACGGAGGTTTGTGTGTATTATGTGTGTGTTATTGTTGTGTCTGGCGCTTGGCTACCCAGAAGCATCAGTCACCTGGACAGATGATTCTGGGCACTCGTCCACGCCACGGGAAGGTGGGCCAGTCCCAGTAAAACACGTACCGTCTCAAAAGAGACTTTGACTCATCCGATGTTGTCAAAAGGTGGGCCAGGTTCCTCTGGGAGCTCATTCCAGAGGAAGAGAGAAAGAAAAAAAAAAAAGAATCCCGTGGTGTAATAGAAAAAAAAAAAAAAAAAAAGAGAGAGAGAGAGAGAGAGAGAGAGAGAGAAGCTACACTAGTGGAGAAATGAGGGAAGAAAAAAAAAAGTACTCTAGTGCAGAGCGCGAAGAGAAAATAAGAAAAATAAATAAATAAATAAAATAAATTTAAAAAAATAATAAATAAAAATAATTAATAAAATAAAAACAAATAAAGATAATTATAAATTTTAGATTAGTAAAATAAAATTTTTAGGCTGCTGTCTGGGGATCCCCATTCGTACCCTGCGTTATTCTGTAGGAGGCTTTCCTACAGAATAACTGCGCGTGAATACTTGCGTCGAGAAGTTCTGGAAGGCAGCCAGATTCTGTGTTGTCTGCAACAGAATGTCTAGTTGATTTTCAGTGAGAGGGATGGTATTAGCTAGGTCTTGCCTTAGGTCCTCGTAGAGAACGCACTCAAAGAGAAGGTGGAACCAATTCTCCTTGGCCTGCAGTAGCAAACGTCTATGGGTATTAGGCCTAGTTATAATAATAATAATAATAATAATAATAATAATAATAATAATAATAATAATAATAATAATAATAATAATAATAACTAGGCCTAATACCCCTAGACGTTTGCCTAGTTGGAAGAGGTTCACGTTCAATGAGATATGCCCAGTTACTAGGAATGATATCTCAAGAGTTAGAGAGAGCCACTTCTGCGCTGCTTAGAGGAGTGGAAAGTCACATCTGGCAGAAATTTCCTTGTAACTGCTCCCTTGGTGGAAGTGTCCCATCTTGTCTGCCAGATGTTTGTCATCTCGTTATAACTGTGTTTTCTCTGCCTTAGGATCAGTGTCCAGATTTAGCTCAATGTCCAAGATCTTGGTCGGAATTTTCTTGTTGATCCTAAAGGTCATGCCACAGAAGTTACATACAGGTCCAGTGGAAAGGGTCCCAGCTAAGACCTGGATAGCAGCAGTGGATACCGTCCTGCATACACTATGGGTAGCCAGAAGCATTGTCCGTTATATAGAGCCTAATTTGCCTATCATGTTTACCAATCTAGCTCGGTGAAACCAAGCACCTGCAGCATACGACACGATCGGAAGGAAGACGGCTTTATAGTACAGCTGAAGCGACCACTTGGACAGGCCCCATTCGTTCCTGGTGATTCTGATGATTGAACCTGAAAATTTTTTCACCTTGCAGCTGAGAAGGATGAGGCGGGGGTGAAAGCTTAATTTATGATCCAGACCCACCCCTAGCACAGTGCTCTGTGTGACTATGGGAAGTTAGGAGCTAGGAGATTAGTAAATAAATGCTAGGAGTATAGGAAATAAATTTGATGAATTTGAGGTATTGCCCAAAACATCAAAGGCAGATATTGTGGGGATTTCAGAGACGTGGTGTCACACAGATATAAGGAATGCAGAACTGGAATTTGGGGAGTACAATGTCTACAGAAAGCATAGACAGGGTAGGAATGGAGGAGGGGTTATGCTATTAGTTAAGAAATACATAAAATCCAAGGAAGTGAAGCCAGTGCTGCACAGTGCAGCGTCGAGTCAGTTTGGTGTGACATAAGCATTGGGAGATCAAAATTGAGAGTAGGAGTGTGCTATAGGCCTAATGATTCTGATGACTATAATAAGAAACTGTATGGGGAAATAGAGTGGGCCAGCAAATCAGAGAGTCTTATAATGGGGGATTTTAATTTCCCAGATATTGACTGGAATTTGTGGGCTGGTCACCCACACAATAGCAAGGCTTTTGTGAATTTATTGGATGATTGTTTTCTACATCAGCATGTTCGGGAGGCAACTAGATGGAGTAATACTCTTGATTTGATTATCAGTAGTGATTCTTCATGCATAAAGAATCTGCAGGTAAATGAACCACTAGTTGGCAGTGATCACAGTGTGCTGAAGTGGGATTTACTCAAAGAGGTAACTACCATTAGGGTAAAGGGAAGGGTTATTGCTTTCGTAAAGGCGACTACGATGGACTGAGACAGTATTTAAATTCTATACAGTGGGACCAACTGCAAATTCGAAATGGGAAGCATTCAAAGAACTTATCTTGGAAGCTACTAGGCTTTACATACCAACTAAGAAATATTGTGTCAAGGTTTAGGCCTAAGTGGATGTCAGATGAACTAATGAGACATATGGCAGAGAAGAAAAATGCATGGGATACATACAAATTAACACGTGACAGAGAAGCCTATGATAGATACAAGTTGATCTGTAACCAAGTTACAAAGGAGGTTAGGCAGGCGAAGGCAGATTACGAGAAATCTTTGGCAAGGAATGCAAAGAAAAACAGCAAAGATTTCTTTACTTATGTAAACTCTAGCAGGAAGGGGATGAATCAGATTGGTCCACTTGATATCGATGGGTCAACTCTTGATGATCCTGCACAGGTAGCTAACAAACTGAATGAACATTTTGGATCGACATTCACACATGAGGAGTTATTCAGCGAGGGGAATGCCAGAGGTGTATTCAACTCTGGCAGAAAGCTAGAGAATCTTGTAATAACTGAGAGTAAAGTGGAGGAGAAATTGTTGAAGATGAATACAAGAAAGGCACCTGGGGTGGAAGGGATCTATCCAGTTATATTAAAGGAGGCAGCAAAGGAAGTAAGCAAACCCTTAGCCATAATTATGAGAGCTTCCTTGGACTCAGGGGAAGTACCCATGGACTGGAGATGTGCAAATGTGACCCCAATTCACAAAGGAGGATCAAAGGCTGACACAAGTAATTATAGACCTGTTAGTTTAACTTCTGTTCCTGGAAAATTAATGGAGGCACTGGTTAAAGAAGCACTGCACGATCATCTAGACAAGATTTCAGTTATAGCTCAGACACAGCATGGTTTTGTTAAGGGGAAGTCTTGCCTGACCAATTTGATTGGATACTATGATGCAGTCACAAAAGAACTGGATGCAGGGAATAACTTTGATATTATATACTTGGATCTTAGAAAGACTTTTGATACTGTTGCACATGGAAGACTGCTGCACAAATTGGAGCAGAGTGGCATTGGAGACAAATTGCTGCTATGGATAAGGGGGTGGTTGAGGGGGAGAAGACAGTGCGTGGTAATCAATGGACACTGCTCATCGTGGATTAATGTTATTAGTGGAATCCCTCAGGGTTCAGTATTGGGTCCATTATCGTTTTCTGTATTTATAAATGATATCGATGATGGTATATCAAGCTTAATGTTCAAGTTTGAAGACTTTACAAAGGTTGGCAGGGTTGTCAAGGACATTACTGACACTACGCTACTGCAACAGGATCTGGAAAGATTGAGCAGATGGTCTGAGAGGTGGCAAATGAAGTTTAACATTAACAAATGTAAAGTACTACATATGGGAAACAGCGACCCCAGAGCAACATATCAACTCTGTGGTACTACACTGACAGTGGTAGAGAATGAAAGGGACTTGGGGGTGGTTGTGCAGGCAGATATGAAGTTTTCTGAGAAGTGCAGACTGGCTGCAAGAGTAGCTCATGGTGTATTGTCGATGATATATAGGAATTTTTCTAGCAGGGATAAGGAGGTGATTATTCCATTGTATAAGGCAATGGTCAGACCACACCTAGAGTACTGTATACAGGTCTGGAGCCTCATTTCAAGAAGGATGTAGAGATGCTGGAGCGAATACAGAGAAGGGCAACAAGATTAGTGAATGGAACAAATGGGTACTCTTACGTTTTGCCAATTACAGTGTCTGGAGACTAGGCACCTGTGAGGTGATCTTATAGAGGTGTATAAAGCCTTGAATGGTTTGAGCATGCTCAATGTTGAAGGGATTCTTCTTCCTCTTGCTCAGAATAATCACCTGAGAGGGCATAAATTCAAATTGAGAAAAAACGGATGTAGGAGAGACGTGAGGAAATTTGCCTTTAGCCAGAGGGTGGTTGGTTGGTGGAATAGACTTCCATCCCTTGTCGTGGAAGTTATTAGCCTAAATAAGTTTAAGGCTCAGCTGGACAGGTATTTCGAACGAACAGAGGGGTGAAATGGAAGTGGTTATTTTTTATTTATTTATTTATTTATTTTTGGGCTGATGCTGCATAGGCTTGCTTTCTTGCATCAAATGCCTCTACTAATGCTAATGCTAATGCTAAATTTGTACCCCAGAGACTTTAACTTGCGGAGGCCGCCTGAGGTCCAGTTTATTTTTAAAGAGCATCATTTTAGTCTTGCTTGGATTTATCCGTAGTTTATTTAGTGAAGCCCAGGAAGAGAGGTCGTCAAGGACCCGATTAGCATTGTCTTCTATGGCTTTGCTGTACACCACTATCGTGAGATCGTCCGCAAAAGCAAGAATCTTGGTATTGGCAAAGGAACGGGAAAGCCAGTCTTGTAGGATCATGTTCCACATGAAAGGTCCCAGGCTTGTGCCCTAGGGGCACCCGGGTGATTGGCCTGGAGACGTGATGGTATTTTGACTTTAGAATTGCTGTTCTATCTGAAAAGTATCTTTGGAAAAGTTTATAGAGATGGCTGGAACAGAAGGCTGTCCGGAGGCGTGTCAGAGCACTGCCCCAACAGACAGTGTCAAAGGCATTAGCATTAGCATTAGCATTAGTAAAGGCATTTGATGCAAGAAAGCAAGCTTATGCAGCATCAGCCAAAAAAAAAAAAAAAAAACCCACTTCCACTTCAACCCTCTGTTCGTTCAAAATACCTGTCCAGCTGAGCCTTAAACTTATTTAGGCTATCAACCTCCACCACAAGGGATGGCAGTCTGCTCCACCAACCAACCACCCGCTGGCTAAAGGCAAATTTCCGCACGTCTATCCTACATCTGTCTTTCCTCAATTTGAATTTATGCCCTCTCAGGTGATTTTTCTGAGCTAGAGGAAGAATCCCATCAGCATTGAGCATGCTTAAACCATTCAAGGCTTTATACACCTCTATCAGATCACCTCGCTGGTGCCTAGTCTCCAGGCACTGTAATTTGCAAAACTTAAGCCTTTCTTCGTAAGAGCACCCCTTTGTTCCATTCATTAATCTTGTTGCCCTTCTCTGTACTCGTTCCAGCAGCTCTACATCCTTCTTGAAATGAGGCCTCCAGACCTGTATACAGTACTCTAGGTGTGGCCTGACCATTGCCTTATACAATGGAATAATCACCTCCTTATCCCTGCTGGAAAAATTCCTGTATATCATTGACAATACTGCATGAGCTACTCTTGCAGCCCGTCTGCACTGCTCAGAGAACTTCATATCTGCCTGCACAACCACCCCCAAGTCCCTTTCATTCTCTACCACTGTCAGTGTAGTACCACAGAGTTGATACGTTGCTCTGGGGTTGCTGTTTCCCATGTGTAGTACTTTACATTTGTCAATGTTAAACTTCATTTGCCACCTCTCAGCCCATCTGCTCAACCTTTCCAGATCCTGTTGCAGCAGCATAGTGTCAGTAGTGTCCTTGACAACCCTGCCAACCTTTGTATCATCTGCAAACTTGGACATTAAGCTTGATATACAATCATCAATATCATTTATAAATACAGAAAACAATAATGGACCCAACACTGAGCCCTGAGGGACTCGACTAATAACATTAGTCCACGCAGTGTCCATTGATTACCACTCTCTGTCTTCTCCCCCTCAACCACCCCTTTATCCATAGCAGCAATTTGCCTCCAATGTGACACTGCTCCAATTTGTGTAGCAGTCTTCCATGTGCAACAGTATCAAAAGCCTTTCTAAGATCCAAGTATATAATATCAAAGTTATTCCCTGCATCCAGTTCTTTTGTGACTGCATCATAGTATCCAATCAAGTTGGTCAGGCAAGACTTCCCCTTAACAAAACCATGCTGTGTCTGAGCTATAACTGAAGTCTTGTCTAAATGATCCTGCATGCTTCTTTAACCAGTGCCTCCATTAATTTTCCTGGAACAGAAGTTAAGCTCACAGGTCTATAATTACTTGTGTCAGCCTTTGATCCTCCTTTGTGAATTGGGGTCACATTTGCACATTTCCAGTCTATGGGTACCTCCCCTGAGTCCAAGGAAGCTCTCATAATTATGGCTAAGGGTTTGCTTACTTCCTTTGCTGCCTCCTTTAATATAACTGGATAGATCCCATGCACCCCGGGTGCCTTTCTTGTGTTTATCTTCAACAGTTTCTCCTCCACTTTACTCCCAGTTATTTCAAGATTCTGTAGCTTACTGCTAGAGTTGAATACACCTCTGGCATTCCCCTTGCTGAATAACTCCTCATGTGTGAATGTCGATGCAAAATATTCATTTAGTTTGTTAGCTACCTGAGCAGGATCATCAACAGTTGACCCATCAATATCAAGTGGACCAATATGATTCATCCCCTTCCTTCTAGAGTTTACATAAGTAAAGAACTCTTTGCTGTTTTTCTTTGCATCCCTTGCCAAGGATTTCTCGTAATCTGCCTTCGCCTGCCTAACCTCCTTTGTAACTTGGTTGCATATCAACTTGTATCTATCATAGGCTTCTGTGTCATGTGTTAATTTATATGTATCCCATGCATTTTTCTTCTCTGCCATATGCCTCATTAGTTCATCTGACATCCATTTTGGCCTAAACCTTGAACAATATTTCTTAGTTGGTATGTAAAGCCTAGTAGCTTCCAAGATAAGTTCTTTGAATGCTTCCCATTTTGAATTTGCTGTTGGTAACATCATCAGTTGGTCCCACTGTATAGAATTTAAATACTGTCTCAGTCCATCGTAGTCGCCTTTACGGAAGCAATAACCCTTCCCTTTACCCCTAATGGTAGTTACCTCTTTCAGTAAATCCCACTTCAGCACACTGTGATCACTGCCACCTAGTGGTTCATTTATCTGCAGATTCTTAATGCATGAAGAATCACTGCTGATAATCAAATCAAGAGTATTACTCCCTCTAGTTGCCTCCCGAACATGCTGATGTAGAAAACAATCATCCAATAAATCCACAAAAGCCCTGCTAGTGTGTGAATAACCAGCCCCCAAATTCCAGTCAATATCTGGGAAATTAAAATCTCCCATTATAAGACTCTCTGATTTACTGGCCCACTCTATTTCCCTGTACAGTTTCTTATTATACTCATCAGAGTCATTAGGCCTATAGCACACTCCTACTCTCAATTTTGATCTCCCAATGCTTATGTCACACCAAACTGACTCAACACTGCACTGTCCAGCGATGTCGACTGGCTTCACTTCCTTGGTTTTTATGTTTTTCTTAACTAATAGCATAACCCCTCCCCCCTTCCTATCCTGTCTATCCTTTCTGTAGACGTTGTACTCCCCAAATTGCAGTTCTGCATCCCTTATATCTGTGTGACACCACGTCTCTGATATCCCAACAATATCTGCCTTTGATGTTTTGAGCAATACCTCAAATTCATCAAATTTATTTACTAAACTCCTAGCATTGGTGTACACGCAAGTATACCTGCACCTGTTTCTATTCTTAGCTACCCTAACACAACCCATGTGTTTACTTGTACCGCAATGGCTCCCAGCAGTCTCTGAAATACCATGCATCTTGTTTTTCAGGCTTCTGCTCATTCTAATAGAAGCAGTGCAAGAATCACTTTCACCTCTGCCAGTGGCTACTGTCAATCTATTGGTCTTTGTCTCCCCCCAAGCTAGCAATTTTCCGACCCACCTAACACTGCCTCGATAGCATCAGCAAATATTCTTGCACCCTTTCTATTTAAGTGTATCCCATCTCTGTAGAAGCAATCTCTCCTGTTAACAAGTACAGTCCAGGCTGAAAAAAATTCTACCCCTTGCACAATCTTTCCAGGGCCGAATTGATCGACAAGGCTCTCATCATATACTCCCTCCTATCGTGTCTGGGCAGAATTGCAGACACTTTCAAATTCAACCCTAATTTTCGGTTTTTGTTCAACAGTGACCTGTACTTGTTAAGTAATTCTGCCGGTCTCCTACTCTTAATATTATTAGTGCCAACGTGTACAACTATATCACCTTTTGTGCCCTTAAAAGATGATATTCGCTCTACAACGTCATCAACCTTTGCCCCTGGCAGACATACCCTGGTCCTGTTCCACCTATCCTTTTTACAAAGCATGTTCCCCGTTTCCCTGACAATAGAGTCACCAACAACTACTAGTTCCTTCGGGACCAGCGCATTCTGCCTTGGGGGTTGTCTCTGTGTCACGCGATGCCCAAGTGCAAGCTCTGGCGTTGATGTGGGCAGCTGAGAGCTTGATGGGCCCCTCAATTTAGTTCCTTCGAGGGCATCCACCCTGTCCTTCAAGCTCTCATTTAGGCCCACAAGAACGCCGAGTTGTTGCCTGATATCGATACACTCCTTGCATCGCGCACACACAAAGACATCCCCCTTGGCAGTATCATGTCCCGTACCCGATTGCTCTGTAAACATCAAGCAAACAGTGCATTTTATAAGGCTGTGAGTCAGAGGACAACTGCACCCCTCAGTTCTGCTCTGAGCCACAGCGCTTCCATTAGCTTGAGCCTTTTGCTTTGCTGCTCTGGTCGGAGTCATGATTCTATTAATTTATTAATTAATTATGTTATGTTATTAATTATGTTAAATATAATTAATTATATTACGTTTGTAATCTAAGTCGTTATATGTATTTATTTAAAGGTACAATTTAACTGCTAACGAAGTTCAACTAACGCTATCTAGTACGGCATACAACTATCGTATCACAATGGCGGGAAAATTACGAACGTAGCGGAGTTGAAACACGTGGAAACCTTTACCGATACTTTTATGCATAAGGCATCTTCGAAGTCAATGAAGATGGCAAGTTCAAATTCTGCTTCGGAGTTTTCTACGTGCAAAACTAGATCGAAGAGAGCGTCCTCACAGGATCGTCCAGGAGTGAATCTCTACTGGCAGGGGGAGAGCAGATAATGTGTTTGAAAGAGAGTTGGCGTCCTGAGCGTCATTAGCCGCTCCAGTATTTTACCGAAGTTTGCAAGTAGCGCTACTGACCTGCGCTCTCAATTGCAAGTTTGCAATTGAGAGTGCAGGTCAGTAGGGTTTTTGTGCTGCTTCTTAATTAGTCTCAGTAGCGAAATCTTCCAGTCCACAGGAAAACATCCCTCCTGAAGACATTTGTTGTACAGTAAGAGTGTATATACCAGCCAAAGCTTGTGGAGACCGAGGATGAAATTGTATTCGATGAGATCTAATGCTGGACATTTTTGGATGTTAATATTTTGGAGAACTGCTGATAATTCTTCCAAGGTGAAAGGTTCCATGCTTTCATGTAATTCATAACTGCTGTTTGCAGTACGAATAGCGGTATGTTCGGACAAGTCCTGAGCAGTGTCGTCTGGTGGAAATAGCTTATGAAGGATGTAATTGGCTGAGTCCTGCCAGTTGGAAGTCTCCGGGCAGTCTGCGATCACTGTGCTGAAGATATCCGGAGTGTAGGTTTTGTCCCGCATGATATTGTAGACTAGGCACCACGGATTCGTCGTACCAGATTGTATGACAAAGTTAGACCATGCTGCCTTCTTCCTAGCTGGAATAGCCTTCGTGTATTAATTTTTTTAGCGATGTATTCGCTGATAGTCGTGTTACTTCTGGGGCTAGCCAGTCACGGTGTCTTTGGTAAAATCGGCCAGCTCGGTGGACGGCCCGTCTAAGCAAGGTGAGTTCCCGATTCCACCAAGGGCATACAGTGGGACGGAAGATTTTCTTATCTCAGGTAATCTGAGCAAGTGGAAGAATCCCATCAGAATTCAGCGTGCTCAACCTATTTAAGGCCTCATACACTTCAATCAGATCACCTCACAAATTGCCTAGTCTCCAGCCACTGCAATTTGCAGAACTTAAGATTCTCTTGGTAAGAGGATCCCTCCCCACTCTTGTTGCCCTCTCTGTACACGTTCAAGCAATGGTACCCCTTCCGATTGATTGTCGCAAGTAGCAGCAATTGACATGCTTAGGGTGTTATCCCCCCCCCCTTTGCTGCTGTTTAAAAATCGGGAACTCGGTTTCGAATGTATAAATATTCAGGATAACGGTATCGCAGTACACTTTAACACTTTTATTCTGCACGATATCTAGATTTAGAAGAATAACGTTAGGCGCATTGAAGTACCCCGTAAAATGCAAGTGTGCCATGGCCTTCTTTTTTTTAAGGCAAAGCAGCGTGGAATTACAGAAGTTTACACGATACCGAATTCTGTTCAGAATATAGTATTACCGTATTTTGTGGTACACGCGTAGTTGAACGTGGCATAAGCAACTCTGTACTGGCACACGTACCACGTGACTATGAAATTATGTGTATAAAAATGTATAACTTCATATTTTTCACTTCTGGTTGTTTACAACGACGATATCTATGGATGGCGCATGCATGATGTGATCTTCCAAGTAGTTCTCTGAGATCCGTGTCAATACTGAATTACGTTTATGCTTATGGTTACATTATAAGATAGCTTATTATTCTGTGGTTATACGCATATGGTTGATATTTTTCAGTTCTTGTCAATTGTTTTTAATTACCGAATCTAGTGATGAAAAAAAAAAAAAAGGGGGCAACATGCACATATAGGATCTATAGTTAGCATTAGCATTAGTAGAGGCATATGATGCAAGAAAGCAAGCTTATGCAGCATCAGTCAGAAAAAAAAAAAAAAACTTCCCCTTCACCCCTCGGTTCGTTCGAAATACCTGTCCAGCTGAGCCTTAAATTTATTTAGGCTATCAACTTCCATAACAAGGCTTGGAAGTCTGTTCCACCAACAAACAGCCCGCTGGCTAAAGGCAAATTTCCGGACATCTATCCTGCATCTGTCTTTCCTCAATTTGAATTCATGCCCTCTCAGGTGATTATTCTGAGCAAAAGGCAGAATCCCATCAGCATTGAGCATGCTCAAACCATTCAAGGCTTTATACACTTCTATCAGATCACCTCGCCGGTGCCTAGTCTGTAATTTGCAAAACTTAAGCCTTTCTTCGTAAGAAGAAAGGCTTAAGTTTTGCAACCCTTTGTTCCATTCACTATCCTTGTTGGTCTTCTCTGTACTCGTACCAGCACCTCTACATCATTCTTGAAATGAGGCCTCCAGACCTGTATACAGTACTCTAGGTGTGGCCTGACCATTGCCTTATACAAGGGAATAATCACCTCCTTATCCCTGCTAGGAAAATTCCTATATATCATTGACAATACACCATGAGCTACTCTTGCAGCCCGTCTGCACTGCTCAGAGAACTTCATTTCTGCCTACACAATTACCCCCAGGTCATTTTCATTCTTTATCACTGTTAGTATAGTACCACAGAGTTCATACGTTGCTGTGGGATTGCTGTTTCACATATGTAGTACTTTACATTTGTCAATGTTAAACTTCATTTGCCACCTCTCAGCCAATCTGCTCAACCTCACCAGATCCTGTTGCTGCAGCATAACGGCAGTAGTGTCCTTAACAATCATGACAACTTTTGTATCGTCTGCAGACTTGGACATTAAGCTTGATATACCATCATCAATATCATTTATAAATACAGAAAACAATAATGGACCCAACACTGAACCCTGAGGGCTCCACTGATAACATTAGTCCACGATGAGCAGTGTCCATTGATTACCACTCTTTGTCTTCTCCCCCTCAACCACCCTTTTATCCATAACAGCAATTTGCCTCCAATGTCACACTGCTCCAATTTGCGCGGCAGTCTTCCATGTGCAACAGTATTAAAAGCCTTTCTAAGATCCAAGTATAATATCAAAATTATTCCCTGCATCCAGTTCTTTTGTGACTGCATCATAGTATCCAATCAAATTGGTCAGTCAAGACTTCCCCTTAACAAAACCATGCTGTGTTCGAGCTATAACTGAAGTCTTGTCTAGATGATCCTGCAGTGCTTCTTTAACCAGTGCCTCCATTAATTTTCCTGGAACAGAAGCTAAACTCAGAGGTCTATAATTTCTTGTGTCAGCCTTTGATCCTCCTTTGTGAATGGGGGTAAAATTTACACATCTCCAATCTATGGGTACCTCCCCTGAGTCCAAGGAAGCTCTCATAATTATGGCTAAGTGTTTGCTTACTTCCTTTGCTACCTCCTTTAATATAACTGGATAGATGCCATCCACCCCAAATGCCTTTCTTGCGTTTATCTTCAACAATTTCTCCCCCACTTTACTCTCAGTTATTACAAGATTATCTAGCTTACTGCCAGAGTTGAATACACCTCTGGCATTCTCCTCGCTGAATAACTCCTCATGTGTGAATGTCGATGCTAAATATTCATTTAATTTGTTATTTTCCTGAGTAGGATCATCAAGAGTTGACCCATCGATATGAAGTGGACCAATCTGATTCATCCCCTTCCTGCTAGAGTTTACATAAGTAAAGAAATCTTTGCTGTGTTTCTTTGCATCCTTTGCCAAAGATTTCTCGTAATCTGCCTTCGCCTGCCTAACCTCCTTTGTAACTTGGTTACAGATCAACTTGTACCTATCATAGGCTTCTCTGTCACGTGTTAATTTGTGTGTATCCCATGCATTTTTCTTCTCTGCCATATGTCTCATTAGTTCATCTGACATCCATTTAGGCCTAATCCTTGAACAATATTTCTTAGTTGGTATGTAAAGCCTAGTAGCTTCCAAGATAAGTTCTTTGAATGCTTCCCATTTTGAATTTGCTGTTGGTAACATCATCAGTTGATCCCACTGTATAGAATTTAAATACTGTCTCAGACCATCGTAGTCGCCTTTACGAAAGTAATAACCCTTCCCTTTACCCCTGATGGTAGTTACATCTTTGAGTAAATCCCACTTCAGCACACTGTGATCACTGCTACCTGGTGGTTCCTCTATCTGCAGATTCTTAATGCATGAAGAATCACTACTGATAATTAGATCAAGAGTATTACGCCCTCTAGTTGCCTCCTGAACATGCTGATGTAGAAAACAATCATCCAATAAATTCACATAACCCTTGCTAGTGTGTGTGTGTGTGTGTGTGTGTGTGTGTGTGTGTGTGTGTGGCCAACTCACAAATTCCAGTCAATTTCTGTAAAGTTGAAATCCCCCATTATAAAACATTTTGATTTACTGGCCATTATTTGTCTGCAAAATTACTCATTATACTAATCAGGATCATTAGGCCTATAACACACACCTACTCTCATTTTTCCTTTCCCAGTTCTTATGTCATACCAAAGAGACTGAACATTGCATTGTCCACCAACATCAATTGGATGCACTTCCTTAGATTTTGTTTCTCAAATAACAGCATACCCCTCTTCCCTTCCTGTCCACATTGTATTTGACAAATTCCAATTCTGTACTGCTTAAAGCTGTGTGATACCACTTGTCTGATATCTCAACCATATCTGCCTTTGATGTCTTCACTATCACTTCAATATCATCAAATTCATTAACTGTACTCCTAGCATTGGTGTACATGCAAGTATACATGCATCTGTTTCTAATCTTAGTAATCCTTACACAGCCCATGTATTTATTTGTTCCACTATGACTCCTGAAAATCTGTATTGCCTTTCTTTCCATGCTGCTGCTGCTCATTCGAATAAATACAGCGCAAGAATCATTTTTACCTCTGCTTGTGGTCACTTTTAACCTTTTATTCTGTGTATCCCCCCCCAAGCTAGCAGTTGTCTAACCCACCTAATACTGCCTCGACAGCATCAGGAAATATTATTGCAGACTTTCTGTTTATGTGTGCCCCATCCCTGTAGAAGTAGTCCCTCCTGTCAACAAGCATAGATCAGGGTGAAAAAAATTCTACGTCTTGAGCCTTGCACAGTCTCTCCAGGGCTGAATTGATCGACAAGGCTCTCATCCTATACTCCCTCCTATCATGTCTGGGAGAATTGCAGAGATTTTAACATTCAACACTAACATGCGACTTTTTTTGAACATTGACCTGTACTTGAGTAAGTCTGCAGATCTTTTACTCTTAATGTCATTAGTTCTAACGTGTACAACAACATCACCTTTTGTGCCCTTGAAAGATAATATCTGCTCTACAACATCATCACCCTTTGCCCCTGGCAGACATACTCTGGTCCTGTTCCACCTCTCCTTCCTGCATAATATATTCCCCGTCTCCCTGACAATAGAGTCACCAACAATAACTATTTCCTTTGGGAACAACGCATTCTGCCTTGAAGATTGCCTCTGTGTCGCCTGATGCATAGTAGTGAGCTCTGTCGTTGAGCTGGGAAGCTGACAGCTTGATGGGCCCCCCATATTAATTTCTTTGAGGGTATTTATCCTACACTTCAACCTCTCATAGACGCCCATCAGAACGCTGAGTTGGCGCCTAATTTCTTGACACTCTAGACACGTAGCATACACAAAGGTATCCTCCTTGGCTAGATCATGTCCCTTTTTAGAAAGTTCAGCAAAAAATTTCAAATTTCGCACATTTTTTGAGACTGTTGGAGAATCGCTCCCTTCGTTTGTCTCCCGAGTCACAGCATTCTCGCTAGTCTGATATTTGATTCGGAGCTATAGTCTGGGTCATGATTCCCATTTAAATACAGTTTAATTAACAATGGAATTTAATTAGATTAATAAATATTTTTGATTAATTAATAATACTATACTACGCTAACAGATTCCGAATACAGTGCTTCGTATTACGCTATCAGTTCAAGCTATACGTTATGCGATTTCTTATCGATTACAATATGGCGGCTAGTTCATATTCAAAATTCGATATAAATAATTACATAACAATAATAATTATCCAAGATAATTATTAATATCAATATTAATTATAATATTTATATCAATATTAATATCAATATTAATTATAATATTTATATCAATATTAATTATAAAAAAATAAAATGTAATAAATCTAAATTTACCATATTGAATATATTTCCAAAACGAATATCGAAAACCACCTGTACCAGCCACCTTCTCTTCACACGCTTTTTATTGCAAATTGTTGTACAGAAATAAAATAGTCAACACTGTCGCTAATTACATTGTTTCGATGCTCTTGCACTGCTATTGCGGCTGCACTAAAATTTCCTTCGGAGCCTGCACAGCTTTCGGGTAATTTCCTTATTGGTCAATTAAAAATGTCAACAGACAAATAATACACATTTTTTTTTTTAAAAACCTTTAAAATTTTAAATTCATAAAAAAAATTAAAATATATTTAAGAAAGAGCCCGAAATGTTTGAAAGAGCAATTCATTACGATTATTTATACCAGAGCCGAGCCCTATCGTCGTTTGTGTTACCCGGCCCGAGGATGGAGTCGAGCCAAAGTCAGACCAAGTTCGAGCCCACGCAGATCTCTAGCGTGTGGTGTAAATGAATAAGATGCTGCATGATGGCTTGCAATTAGTATCTTTTTTAGTCGTGCCATAAAATATAGTGGTTATTTATACACTGCGCGTAGATTTTATTTAGAGAGCAACAGGGCCAGAAAATACGGTAAAAAAATAAAATAAAAATTAAAGTATTTATTTACAAAAAAATAAATATAATAAAATGCAAAATGACATGTTTTGAAAAACACATCATCATCATCATCAGCCATTTTCAATCCACTGCAGGATGAAGGCCTCTCCAGCAACTTTCCAGTTCCTTCTGATTTGAGCACTGGCCATCCATTTACTACTCGAAAACTCATGAATTTAATCTATCCATCTCCGCCTTTGTCTTCCAGGTTTTCTTCTAGCTCCTCTTGGGTACCATTCTGTTATTTTCTTAGTCCATCTGCCATCATGTCTTCGAGCTATGTGTCCTGCCCAAGACCATTTTAGTTCTTTAGTTTTGATAAGAATGTCCTTTACTTGAGTTTGCTGCCTAATCCATGTGTTTCTCTTCTTATCTAACAGTCTGATTCCCAATATGATTCGTTCCATTCTTCGCTGTGTAGTTCTCAGCTTCTCTTCCATTCTTTTGGTGAGTGCCCAAGTTTCACTTCCATAAGTCATGGTGGGGAGTATACATTGATTCATTATTTTACGTTTCAGACAAACTGGGATATTGCTCTTCAGTATGTGACTATATTTCCTGAATGCTATCCATCCAAAATTTATTCTTCTCTTGACTTCCAGCCATTTATCATTATTACAGCTAATAACTTGTCCCAGATAAGTATATGACTCCACATTTTCAATTACTGCTCCTTCAATCATTATTTCCCTTTCCGTGACATACTTGTTCATCATTACTTTTGTTTTAGCCATATTCATCTTTAGTCCAAAATCCTTACTAACTGTGCATAACTGATTAAGATTTTCCTTTAATTCTTTGGGATCGTGGCTTATGACCACAATGTCATCTGCAAATCGTAAATGGTTTAGGTACTCTCCGTTCACATTGACTCCTTTCTGCGACCAGTCTAAGCTTCTGAAAGCTTCCTCAAGGGCAGCAGTAAACAGCTTCGGAGATATTGTGTCTCCTTGTCGAACTCCTTTCTCGATTTTAAATTTGCTACTGTCTTTGTCTAGTCTAATAAAGGATGTAGCACTCTCATATATTTTCTTCAAAATCATAATATATGGAGTATCTATGCCTTGTCTTTCCAGTGCCCGAAACATTGCCTTATGCTGTATGGAGTCAAATGATTTTTCATAATCCACAAATGCCAGGCATAATGGTGTTTTATATTCATTTGCTTTCTCCATTAGCTGTGATATTACGTGAAGGTGATCCATAGTTGAGAATCCTGTCCTAAAGCCAGCTTGCTCTTTCGGTTGATTCTTATCAAGTATTCTTTCTAATCTGTTAGTAATGACCCTTGTGAACAACTTGTAGATATGGGATAACAAGCTAATTGGTCTATAATTTCCAATTTCTGATTTATCTCCTTTCTTATGCAGCAAAACTATGATTGCATTATTCCACTGCTTAGGCATC
The DNA here is from genome assembly GCF_048544385.1 of Mastigoproctus giganteus. NCBI lineage: Eukaryota > Metazoa > Arthropoda > Arachnida > Uropygi > Thelyphonidae > Mastigoproctus > Mastigoproctus giganteus. The sequence goes on from NC_143578.1 coordinate 235,623,709, forward strand.
ACACCTTTTCTAATGCACTTTGTGAAGAGCCTTGCCAGTTTTTGTGTTATGTCTCTTCCTCCCAATTTTAACAACTCTACAGTAACTTCATCTTCCCCCGGGGCTTTCCGATTCTTCATTTTCTTCATTGCATGTTCTACCTCATCAGGAAGAATATCGGGTATGTCGTATGTGTTGCTACTTTGCAATCCATCTTCCCCACTGCTGGTATCATTCCCTCGCTCCTTGTATAATTCTCTATAGTAGTCTTCTGCTATTTGAATTATGCCTTCTCTGCTGTTTATAAGTACACCATCGCTATTCTTCAGTTTCAGTATCATTTGTCTTTCTGTATTACTGCTCATGGCTGCTGATTTAAATCCTTTGTTTTCCCTTAATGCTTGTTCTACTTTTCTTGTGTTAAATCTTCTTATGTCCTCTCTGAGTCTCTTTCTAATGGCTTTGCATAACTCAGTATACTCAATTTTCTCCCTGTCAGTGTTTTTCTTGCTCTTAATTTGTCGTCTTTGGTTCATCATGACAAGTGTTTCTTGACTAATTTTTTCTTCTTTGGATTTCTGTTTCCCTATAGAAAAACACAAGTCTGTATCTACTTAACTTATAGAAACTGTTTTCAAAAATTTTTTAAAATTATTTTATTCGAGTCGCCCAGAATTTCTTCTATATATAGAAACTGTGTTGTATGCACACACATACTACACATGTGTGCCTTTCATGCTGAAAACCTTAATTTTTTTTGGGCAATAGTAAAAATATCGTCGCTATAAGCACAGGAAGATAAAAACAAAAACGCAGCTAAGTATAAATTTTTTTTAACTTTTTCTGAATTATTAATGCTGCGTCATGGGAATTGTGTTTAAAAATACAGTATTAAAATTAATGAGTTAACATTTCAGTCGCGTTAGTAAATAGTAATAATTCTTGATTTATAACGGGAAAAAACAACAACAAAAAAAAAACAATTTTAATGCACGAACCGAAAAAAATTAGTTTCTGCGCATCCCGTCACATTTTTCATTCATTCCTCCAGCGCATAATAACAAACGTAATATCCAGTGCTTCAACTACAATATGCGGTATATGTGAAAAAAAAAAAAAAAGAAAAGAAAAAAGAAAAGGAATAATTGCTGGATTTCAACCGGTGAGATTATTTTAATGAAATTTGGGAAGACTTGAAAAATCATTCTGAAAGAGCGAAATTTAAAATTTCATGCAAATTGGTCCATTGGAAATTGAGGTATTGCGTGCGGAGGACCAGATAAATAAATAATAATGCCTGATTTCTATTAGTCCGATTTTAATGAAATATTGGAGTGTTTCGCCATATCTTTCTAAAAGGCCCAAATATAAAATTTCATGAAAATCTGTCGACTGGGAGCGGAGTTATTACATGGATGGAAAAAAGAAATACAGTAATGCCAGATTTTTATTCCAATTTGGAATGGCACCACAAATCTTGTGGTGCCATTCCAAAGGGTCAAGATATAAAATGCCATGAAAATCCATCCTCTAGGAGCCGAGATATTACATGCGGACGGACAGCACTCAGAAAACAATAGCTATATATGCTCAAAAAAATATAACTACAGTATTAAAAAAAAAATAAATAAAAAATAACATTTTAAATCTCTGAATTGTTTGAAAAAATACAAGAAATTAAAATAAAACTACAACTACAGTATAAAAATTATACAGGGGCATAAAGACCTTGTGCAGTTTTAAATTTTCATAACTTCCATTCTATACATGATAAAATCAATCTGTAAAAACGTTAGAAATGTAATTTAGTGAAGTTTAGTTACTAAGAGTGATTAATTTATTTGATTGTTATTATTTTTCAACGAATGAGAAAGTAAATTGTATGCTGTGGTTGGCCCAGTCTGTAATCGCAGTACAAAAAAGATTTAGAACCCCTTACAACAAAGATGCACCACACAAGAATTCCATAACTAACTGGATGAAAAAGTTTAAAGAAACAGGTTCCATCAATGATAAACCATGATCAAGAAGGCCAAGGATGGGTTTGGAAATGCTGCAGAATTACTTTATTCCTGAACTAACATGTTTAGGACTTATAGGTGATACAGTGTTTCAGCAAGGTGGTACACCTTGTCACTTTACTTTGAAAATTTTCTTAACAAATGGATTGGAAGAGGTGGACCAATTTCTTGGCCACAGTATGTTCACAGTTTGAACCCATTCAATTTTTTTCTATGGGAACACGTTAAGGCTATTGTTTATTCCACAAAACCTCACTCTTTAGACAATCTTCTGACTAGGATAACTAATGTGATTCAAGGTATTACTGAAAATCATCTGTAAAATGTATTTGTAGAACCTCAGAATCGTATCTCAGTTTGTATATGGTGGACATGTTGATTCTCAACGTGATGGTGGACATGTTGAGAATTAACAATCCCAAGAATACATGTATGTAAAACTTTAAATAAATTCTTCAACTTATCCTTTGTACAGATTGATTTTATCATGTATAGAACAGAAGTTATGAAAATTTAAAATTGCACAAGGACTTTGTAATGACCCTGTATAATATTATTAAGAAAATGACATTATGTGGTGATTTTCCATGAAAACTTTTCTCTCTAAATAACCACTGTTATACCACATGAGTTTTTTAAAGGTTAGTTTATACAGCCTAGTACATTTAATCAATAATGCTAAATAAATTAACTGTTAAAATCTTGCATAGTATTATAGTGATTATTTAGAGAGAAAAATTTAGTGGAAATCAAAACATCATTTGCTAATTATATTAGATTTATGTACAGACAAACCATATCAATTAGCTGATGGGTTCCATCAAGGTTCCTGAAATGTTATTTAATTTTATAATACATTTTAGTCAATAAGGTTAAATAAACTAACTTTTAAAAACTTCAGATGGTATACTAGTGGTTATTTCACGAGAAAATTTTCTGCAATATATTTGTAGGTCAAACTACTGCTGTTGGAAGCACAGGAAAGTAAACAGTGCAAAAAATTTATGTATGTGCCACATTACATTTCAGGCACATTAACAAATAGTAATAATTCATGATTTATAACCAAAAAAACACAAGCAAAAAAAAAAAAAACGCAGTGATTTTCATTCTCAAACTAAGAACATCTTGGTTTTGTGCATCTAGGGAGGAAATTTTTATCAGCATTGACTTACAAGTAAAAGGAATCTATTTTGTAGAGATGGTGTTCATTTGAAAAAAAGGTGATGCAAGGATTTTTGCCAGTATCATTAAGGATATCTTAAGAGTTCAGAGAAACTGCTAGTTATGGGGAGGAGGATAATATAAAGTGTAAAGTCAGAATTGGATTCCACCAAGGATCATTTCTTGGACCACTGTTGTTTCTGATTTTCATAAAAAACATTGATGAAGGGATAGAAGGCACAATGTCAAAATTTGCAGCCAATGTAAAGATTAGTAGAGTAGATCAGTACCAAGGAGCACTCCTTCAGGATGACTTAAACAGGCAGCAAGGATGGTCAGAAAAGTGACAGCTATGTTTTAATGCAGCAAAATGTAAGGTGTTACACTTGGGGAATAGCAACCCCAAAATAAATTATATACCTGTTGGGGCTGAATTAAAAACAGTAGAGGAAGAAAGGGATCTGGGGGTTATAATATGGGCAGATATGAAGTTTTCTGAGCAGTGTAAATAGGCAGCAAGGAAAGCCCATACTGTTCTATGAATGGTTTATTGAACATTATTCTGTAGAGATATGGAGGTGTCATAGTCCTGCTGTATAAAGGAATTGTAAGACCACATTTGTAATACTGTGTTGAAGTATGGAGACCTTACCGGACAAAAGACATTAATTTTCTTAAGTGTCCAAAGACAGGCAACTCTCATGGTGAGATTGGTAAAAGGGCAACTATACAAGGAAAGACCGATTATGTGGGCTATAGAGCTTGACCTAACCAGCCACCTCAGAGGTGGCCTGATTGAGGTTTATAAGGCTCTGAGAGAGGTTAATAAAATGAATGAAGGTAGAATTTTCAAAGAATTGTACAACTGGGGGGCATAAATTCAAATTACAGGGGAAGAGGTTTAGACTAGATTGTAGGAAGTTTTCTTTTAGCCAGTGAGTTGTTGATTGCTGGAACAGGTTGCCTTCACAGGTAGTTGAGCCTGACGGTTTGAATAAATTCAAAGGTCAACTGGATAGTTACCTATGTGAGAAGGGAGGTCAACTGGATAGTTATCTGTGTGAGGAGGGAAGTAAATAATTTGTATTTTCCTAATTACTCAGGTTTTTTCTTCTGTTTTTTATTTTTTTGTCTGCCACATTGTCCTTTCATTCTTCCAATCAGTGCGTGGCAACAATATCCACTGTTTCAGGTACAATGTACAGAATAGATAACCTATGTGATATGCATGAAAAAAAAGAAATAATAATGCCAGTTTTGTATTAGTCAGTTTTTAATGATATTTGTAATGGCTCAATAAATCTTTTGAAAAAAAGCTAATTTTAAAATTTTTTGAAAATCCATTCTCTAGCTATTAAGTGTGGACAGACAGACATGGCAAAGACAGTAGGTGCTTTCACATACATAGGATTTTGAAAAGTACGTGTATGAATATTCATGCAGTTAAATAATGTCTTTTTATGATTATAGTTCCTGAAGTCAAAGTTTTGTAAATGAGTAAAGATGGACAAAATTAGTCACTGTGCATTCATCCAATATTTAAGGCATTTTTATGAGGTTACAACATTGGGGGAGAATGCCCCTTCCTTTTCCTTGGTTAAGAAGTGGGCAATACAATTTAAATGAAGTAGGGAGAACCTTGAAAAATGTGCTCTGGAGGACCTGCAATGTCCATCACTCCAGAAGTTGTTGACAATGCTTTCAATCAGCTGCTTTCTTCTCAATGGGAAAGGTGTTTCTTATCCTTTATTTAGTCTAAAACATCATTGGTATACTTCTGAAATACTTTTAATAAATGATGTATCCATAAATTTTCTTTGGTGGAGAGGCAGGTTGTGTGTTCTCTGTTAGTAGCTTTTACAACTATCAACATGTGATAGTACAATTATATAATATAAAACAAAATGCCCTTGAGTAGCTTTAGCCTCTTCCTACCCAGTGCACCTGTGACTTTTATTCTCCTTTCTAAATTCTCAGGTTCCTCCCTCTAAAGTGAGATCCTCGGCCAAGACCTATGTGCTTCTTCCCCACTACTACCACTATTAAGACATCACTGGCAGGTTGTTTCTGATGGCCTATTTATTATAAATGACACCTTTGCCTTGTACAGTTTCATTTACAGTTCTGTGCTGCTATACCTTCGTCGTTGTAATACTTTTGACACCATAGTAGATTTTGTTTTCAGTAATAGTATGCATACACAAGTAGTTTTCATCTAAGCAAAATGAAAAATCTAAATTTGCGGTGTAAAACAATAATGCAGCTGTTAATCAAGATTGGTTAATTTGTGTGTATCTAAAAGGCCCATAAAAGTGCTTCCTGTCCTCAAAAGAAGTAACTTGAGTGGAACCCCCACTTTTTTCTAAAAAGTCCAAGTGTTGTAGTGTAGCTATATGTATCTCTTTTTAATATAGGTTACTACATTATTGAGATTTAGCTTAGTGGTTTCAGATATCCCTTATTCCATTTGTAGTTCTAAAGGCTTGTATTTTTTTGTAATTATTACTTTCTAAAACTTTCATTTACATGATTGATTATTTAAGTTTATCAAGTTTTTATTACAGATTCAAATGTGATATTTCACCTGCTCCAAGACAATTAGTTTTCTTTAGCTCTTTCTTTTTTCAATGGTAATGGTAAGTATCATATTGCAAATTACATTAATACTTGTAGGTATTTTAAAATATTTACTATTTCTAAGCATAAAATGAACATGTATATTGTGTTTATTTATTTTAAATTTAGAAATACAGTTATACCAATCCAGCTAATAATGTATATTATACACTCAAAACTTTATCGGACCCTGCAAAATTAGAAGCCAATCTAACTGGCTGTATGCAAAGTGGGAGCATTGAGTATGGGCAACAGTGCATAGCTTATGGAGTGTTAATAGAGTTGGTTTTTGGATGCCACGTCAGTAATCTGTTGTTTTTGCATGATACTCCAACTTGCTTGAATCTTCAAAAGTTAACCGTAGCAACCTTAGCCAACCGCAGCAATTTTACATCATGCTCGCCCTGCTGCCAATCTCAACTTCAAATAAATCTCGGCCCTTAAAGCATTTAAACAAGATTCATCCATCGTCATCCTTCTGCCAGACAAAGGGCGTCAAACAGTCGTATTGAATCGCACAGATTACGAGACGAAAGCCCTGTTGCTCCTACAGGACACTTCTGTCTACCAGCCCTTAACCGTTCTTCCCATCAAAGCCTTGGAACAATGGGAGTTGAAAGTAAACACCCTCGTCAACAATTGGTTTAAGCGGGAGAAAATAACAGAATCCACACGTAGTTGCCTCTGGCTGCCAGATTCCACAATTCTACAGGCTACCGAAATTCCACAAAGGAGGTAAACCATTAAGATCCATTGTCTCCTGTTGTAGCTCACCGAGTATGAGTTGGCGAAGTTTGTCTCAGGGCTCCTTTTTTCCCTAGTAGGCAAGACCTCCAACACCGTTTCCAACAGTGGTGAATTTATAGAATGGATCCGAACCCTATCCATCTCAGGAGATCAAATCATGGCATCATTTGATGTAGTATCCCTTTTCACCTCCATCCCAGTCGAATTTGCCATCACGTGCCAAGAAACTCTTGGATAGTGACCAAGCCCATGGCAGCAGGACCAAACTAACACTAGATGATATCTCCACTGTCCTCAGACTGTGCTTAATTGGTGGCGCAATTATGTTCAACGATTCCATTTACCAACAGGTGTACGGCACAGCTATGGGTTCCCCAGTTAGTTCAGTCACAGCAAACATTGGTATATATGCAAGTATACAGCTATGGGTTCCCCAGTTAGTTCAGTCACGGCAAACATCGCAGTGGAAGAATTGGAGGATCATGCATTTACAAATGTACCAGATCCCATTGCCTTTTGGTGTCACTGTGGATGATGTGTTTGTAGTTATCCCCAGAGATTTGGGTGACCGGCTCTTAGACCACCTCAACTCTCTGTTGCCAAGAAGATGGCTGTGCACACATTGGTTTGCAGTAGACAGTTGTCTTCAAGCACGTACCCTTGTCCGACGTGAGGGTACGTGCTTGAAGACAACTGTCTACTGCAAACCAATGTGTGCTGGCCAGTTTACCAACTATCGGTCAGCACATGTGCACAGCCATCTTCTTGGCACTGCACAGATCTTGTCCTGTGCCTGGACCCACTCTAGTTCTGTGGATGAGAGGCGCACTGAGATCGCTAAGGTCAAGGCAGATCTTACGAGGTGTGGCTATCCCACCAATACTCTTGACAGGTGTGACCTACAGCCACATGACCATGTAGTGACCATGGACATTCAAGGTAATGACTCCACTGTGAGCACATTTATCCCATACTACCCAAACCTATCACAGCAGGTTTCTAGAGTCCTGAAATCACATGGGATAAAGTGCATACAGCTCCGGGGCAGGAAATTGCGATCCCTCATCTCTAGAGTGAAAACATCAGTTCCCACTTTGCTACAAAGTGAACTAGCCTACCGCATTTCTTGCCATGACTGCACTAGCTGCTACATCAGAGAAACTGGGAGATGACTCAGCAAACGTCTTTCAGAATAGGAAAGAGCCATCTGCTTATTATTATTATTATTAGCCATATGGTGCAAGAAAGCCTGAGGCTTATGCTGCACCAGGCAAAAAATTTTTTCTGAACCACCCCGAGAGAGAGAGAGAAGTAGAAGGGAATCACCAAGAAAGAGAAGAATGATGATATCCAGCTCAGGACCCTGGGTGTGCCAAACCCATACTCACCAGATGTGAGCTTAGTGGACATAGAACACTCGGCCATTGCCGAGCACTTCTTGTCAACCCAACACGACATTGACCTGCACCGCGATGTCGTGGTTGTCGATCGGTCCCGCCATTACCGGCACCGTGCCTTGTTGTTGTTGCACATCACGTCCTCTAATACTTCTGTCAACAGAAGCAGTGGATGTTGTGTCCACCCTATTATTGAAGCAACCATTCTCGTGAGTGACAAACGTTGGCAACGGTGGCATACATCACAACCACAGGCTTCAACATCAAACAGTTAACTGTTATATCATGCAGTTCACTATACATGACTGGCACTACACGCCCTTATGTTCTACGTTCCTAAACTGTCAGTTTGACTGATTAAGATTACCATAATAACCGAAAGCTATTTGTACTGTATGTATTTAATATATGTGTTTTACAATTTAATATTAACTTGTCATTTATTTATTCTGTTTCGCTCTGTGATATGTAATAACTCACCATAATGAATCCAGAGTGCACAGGACTCTAACTATATTCCTACTCTTATATTTGCTTTCCCAGTGCTTATATCACGCCATACTGACTCAACATTGCACTGTTCATCTATGTCAACTGATTTTATGTTTTTCTTAATTAACAGCATAACTCCTCCTCCCTTCCTATTCTGTCTATCCTTTCTGTACACATTGTACTCCCCAAATTCCAATTCTGCATTCCTAATATCTGTGTGACACCATGTCTCTGATATCCCAACAATATCTGCCTTTGATGTCTTGACCAACACTTCAAATTCATCAAATTTATTTACTATACTTCTAGCATTGGTATACATGCAAGTATACATGCACTTATTCTTATTTTTAGTTACCCAAACACATCCCATATATTTATTTGTTTCATGATGACTGCCATCAGTCCCTGAAACTCCCAGTGCCCTTTGCTCCAGGCTGCTGCTTATTCTAATAGAAGTAGTGCAAGAATCACTTCACCTCTGCCTGCATCTACTTTTAACCTTTTAGTCTGCTGTGAATCCCCCAAGTTAGCAGTTTTCTGACCCACCTAACACTGCCTCAATAGCATTAGCAAATATTCTTGCACCCTTTCTATTTAAGTGTATTCCATCCCTATAGAAGCAGTCTCTCCTGTTAAAAAGTACAGGCCACACTGAAAAAAATTCTACCCCATGAGCCTTGCGTAATCCCTCCACGGCCAAATTGATTGACAAGGCTCTCATCATATACTCCCTCCTATCGTATCTGGGAAGAATTGCAGACACTTTCAAATTTAACCCTAACTCACGACTTTTTTTTTTCAACATTGACCTGTAATTGTTAAGTAAATCTGCAGATCTCATACTCTTAATGTCATTGGTGCCAACGTGTACAACATATCACACTTTGTGTCTTTTAAAGATGATATGTGCTTCACAACATTATCAACTTTTGCCTCTGGCAGATATACTCTGGTCCTGTTCCACCTATTCTTCTTGCAAAGTATATTCCCCATCTGCCTGACAATAGAGTCACCAACAATAACTAACTCCTGTGGGACCAGTGCATTTGGCCTTGGAGATTTCTGCTGTAATGATGATATATATGATTGACAGTAATTAAACTAACATCATGAAGCATACAGTATTTGTTTTAGCTTATTTAGGCTTTGGAAAGGTGGGGGTGGGATAATCAAGAAACTCACACCTATTATTGGACTGCCACTGTCAGGTTACCAAATGAGAAAAGTTAAAGTTTGTTTGCAGGAACTGTTTTGTCACCTCTGCCAGGTATGAACATTCAAAATGTGAGAACTTTAAAATAGATTGAAAACCCTCTGTGACATTTTTGAATCCTTTTCCATTTAAATAGGAAACATCGAATAAGTGAAAAATTAAGTATTAAATGATGCAGTTCAAAAGAAAAAAAAAAAAACTTTTTTTTTTTGTAATGGAACACACACACACACACACACACACACACACACACACACACACACACACACACACACACACACACAGGTATATACAGCAATACACCGCATAGCACTGATAATTGGTACTGAAACTTTTCTGTGTTATGTGAAACCGTGCTGATTGAGGTATAATTATAATTGGTTTTAATTAAATGCGTACCAGAGAAATAGTCCATAAAAAAAATTATATTAAATCTATAAACAATTTGCACTTGATAGCCAATTAAAAGGATTTGAAATAAAAAAATATTGCAAAAATTTTTTTAATGAAAAGGTAATATTATGAGAGATGAGGAAAAAAGCTTTAAAAAGGCGGTTGTTTATTTAGATATTTCAATAATGAAGTCTGGTGAAGTTGTCTTCTTTTTCTTGGCGTTCAAGTCTTTGTAGCATCGAATACCATCTTGTAAAATTTGCTGTATCTTGATGCTATGTTCAATATTTGGATCTCCATTCATAATCGCCTCGCGAGCCGTCAACCGCCCCCCCCCCGAAAAACTTTCTCCAATTTTCTGTTGAAAATATTTAGGTGCCACTTCAGAATTGTTTTCCTCTTCTTCATATGCAGTTTGCTCATTAATTTCAAGGAGAGTTGCTGTTTTTTTTTTTTGTTGTTGTTGTTTTTTGGTTTTTAGGAGCATTAGCAACTAAGGCCATATTGCTCCGGGATATGCGGTGGTCATTCCCTGACCTTTCCGCATCTTCCGTATTTGGTGGTGATGGGCTCGAACCCCGGTCTAATCAAGAAGCATGTGATACGCACTACTGCTCCTTCCCACCTGAAGGAGAGTTGCACCATCTAAGTCATTTGCATGCAAGTCAATGCAGTCACATACATTGACAGTCTCCAAAGTTTCGAATCCCAAGTCTTTTCTGATCTTCACAATGTCTTCAGCAGTTGTCTGAACTTGCGATTCAAAACCAGTGAAATCATTTACCAAATGGGGGAAAAACATGCTGCCAAAAGAATGCATGTTGTTGGCAGTGATTTCTAGCCAAGATACAGATATATTTTCGATCTTATTTAAAGGGGTAAAAAAATGTGAAATGAAAAGTTCAAAAAGCTGTCACATCATCTCAAAAACAAGATGAAATTAAGAATACTGAACACTCTTGCACGTTGCAGCCTGAGGGGGGGGGGGAGCTATTGTCACATGCACATGTGAGATAATAGAGTTGGCACCACAGCATATTGTACCGTACCTAGGCTACGACAATGCAGCATATATATAGAGTACGTGTCTAGGCTAGTGAATGGGTTTTAATATGTACAGTAAATTTTCGACTTAAACTTCATTGAAAACCGTGTTAAACCCATGCTGTTTGAAGCCGTGCTAAGCGAGGTATTGCTGTATATCATTATAGTAGATATTTTTATAGGTTATGTGTGATTAATTCTCTGTTTCTGTATAATTTTGTGTTATATAATGGACATTGCTTGTTGACAGGACAAACTGCTTCTACAGGGATGGGGTACACTTAAATAGAAAGAGTGCAAGAATATTTGCTGATGCTATTGAGGCAGTGTTAGGTGGGTCGGAAAACTGCTAGCTTGGTGGGGTTACACAAACTAAAAGGTAAACAGTGGCCTCAGGCATAGACAAAAGTGATTCTTGCACTGCTTCTATTAGAATGAGCAGCAACCTGGAAAGCAAGGCAATGGAGATTTCCAAGACTGCTGGGAGTCATTGTGAAACAAATAAATACATGGGCTGTGTTAGGGTAACTAAGAGTAGAAACAGGTGCATGTATACTTACGTGCACACCAATGCTAGGAGTATAGTAAATAAATTTAATGAGCTTCAAATGCTAGTCAAGACATCAAAGGCGGTTATTGTTGGGATATCAGAGACATTGTGTCACACAGACATAAGCAGTGCAGAATTGGAATTTGGGGAGTACAGTGTGTACAGAAAGAAATGACAGGACAGGAAAGGAGGAGGGGTTATGCTGTTAGTTAAGAAACACATAAAATCTAAGGAAGTGCATCCAACCGATGTTAGTGAACAATGCAATGTTGAGTCTGTTTGGTGTGACATAAGCACTGGGAAAGGAAAAATGAAAGTAGGTGCATGTTATAGGCCTAATAATTCTGATGAGTATAATGAGCAATTGTGCAGAGAAATAGTGGGCCAGTAATCAGAATATCTTATAATGGGGGATTTTAAACTTTCCAGATATTGACTGGAACTTGTGGATTGGTCACTCACACATTAGCAAGACTTTTGTGGATTTATTGGATGGCTGTTTTCTACAGCAACATGTTCGAGAGGCACCCAGAGGGAGTAATATTCTTGATCTGATTATCAGCAGTGATTATTCATGCATTTGCAGATAAAGGAACCACTGGGTAACAGTGATCACAATGTACTGATAAGGGAATTACTTAAGGATGTAACTATCATCAAGGCTAAAGGGAAGGGCTTTTGCTTTCATAAAGGTGACTACAGGGGTCTCAGACAGTTTTTAAATTCTGTACAGTGGGATCAACTGATGATGTTACTAACATTGAATTCTAAATCTTGGAGGCTACTAGGTTTTTCATTCCTACTAAGAAATACTGTTCAAGTTTTGGCCTAAATGGATGTCAGATGAACTAATGAGGCTTATGGCAGAGAAGAAAAATGTATGGAATGCATATAAAGTATCAGGTGACAAAGCCTATGGCAAGTATAAACCAGTCTGTAATCAAGTCACAAAGGAGGTTAGGCAGGCAAAGGCAGATTACGAGAAATCCTTGGCAAAGAATGCAAAGAAAAAACAGCAAAGAGTTCTTTACTGATGTAAACTCTAGAAGGAAAGGGATGAATCAGATTGGAGCCACTTAACATAGATGGGGTTGACTATTGATGATCATGCTCAAGTAGCTGATAAACTGAATGAGTATTTTGCATCTACATTCACACATAAGGAGTTGCTGACCAGGGATGGCCAGTGTGGGTAAAGTGCCTGCCTGGCAACCCAAGGGTTGCGGGTTCGAATCCCACCTCGAACTTCGATCAGAGTAAAATGCAAAAACGTTGGGAGGAGTGCAAATATGGCCACAGAAGCTGATGCGCCAAAGAACTAACAAAAGAAAAAAAAAAAACAAAACATGAGGAGTTATTCAATGAGGGAAGTGCCAGAAAGTTTATCAAACACTAACAGGGAGCTAAGTGATTTTGTAATAACTGAGAGCAAAGTGGAAGAGAAATTATTGAAGTTAAATCTAAGGAAGGCACCTGGGGTGCACAGATCTATCCAGTTATATTAAAGGAGGCAGCAAAGGAAGTAAGGCGCCTCCATACCCAGGTGGGCAGGAGCAGCAGTGCTTAGCACATGCTTCTTGATTAGACCAGGGTTCGAGCCCGTGACCACCAAATACGGAGGATGCGGAAAGGTCAGGGAATGACCACTGCATATCCCCGGAGCAATATGGCCTTAGTTGCTAATGCTCCTAAAAACCAAATAACAAAACAAACAAACAAAAAAGGAAGTAAGCAAACCCTTAGCTATAATTATGAGAGCTTCCTTGGACTCAGGGGAGGTCCCCATTGAATGGAGGTGTGAAATGGATCACCAATTCACAAAGGGAGTTCAAAAGTTTGCACAAGTAACTACAGACCTGTTAGTTTAACTTGTGTTCCAGGGAAAATAATGGAGTCACTGGTTAAAGAAGCATTGCGGGATCATCTAGACAAGACTGCAGTAATAGTTACGATGCAGCATGGGTTTGTTAAAAGGGAGGTCTTGTCTGACCAATTTGATTGGATACTATGATATAGTCACAAAGGAACTGAATGCCAAAAAATAATTTTGATATCATATACTTTGATTTCAGGAAAACGTTTGATACTGTTACATCATGGAAGACTGCTGTACAAATTGGAGAGGTATGGCATTAAGAGTAAGTTGCTACAATGGATAAAGGGATGTTTGAGTATGAGACGACAGAGAGTGGTAATCAGTGGTCACTGCTCTTCTTGGAAAAATGTTATTAGTGGAGTTCCCCAGGGTTCAGTGTTCGGCTCATTGTTGTTTCTGTATTTTTATCAATGATATTGTTGAAAGTATATCAGGCTTTAATGTCCAAGTAGGCAGGGTTGTTAACAACAGTAAAGACAGTATGCTGCTCTAACTGGATCTAGATAAGTTTGAAAAATGGGCCAAGAAGTGGCAACTGAAGTTTAACATTGACAAATGCAAAGTACTGCCTATGGGCAGCAATAGTTTAGTGCTGTTTAGTCTCTAGAGCTAAGTTCCGGTCAAACCCTTCCCTATCTCTTCCATCATGCAGTATGATTGATGACTTTTGAGGTTATGATGAACGTCGTGGCGAGATCCAGTATTCCTTACATTTTGAGGGTACAGCTCTAAAACTGTGTTCACAGGCCGGCCGTTAGTTAGTACACCGGACAGAACCTATTGGTAACTCTCTAGGAGGCTTCCAGATCAGCTAGTGTATGATCTTGCTACCTCTACTCTGCCAGATAGTGACTGGAGGGAATCCGAGTAGTGTGTATGCGGGGAGCATTGTCGAGGCCCAACGTTATGTCAAGGATCTGGGTATATTTCTTACCACATGTACGCCATATCCAAAAATTTCATTACTTCATACAGCATGTCCCACCAACTTTATCTTACTATTGAATACACCATGAATTTTCAAATTAATATAGCAAGCTTATCTGCGAAAAGATCTAAACCTCCCAACCACTTCCTAATTAATTTCACAAATATACGTGGTCTCAATTCTAATCTCAACGATGTCCATTTCCACTTGCAGTCTGCCAAACCCCATGTACTTTTTCTGACAGAATCTCAGTTATCGGTTGATTCAACTACTGCTCATTCTCAGATGCCCAAATTATTCGCTGTGTGATTCCTTTCGCTTCAAAGGTGGTACTCTGACAGGGAATATCAGAATGATATTCCCTGTCAGAGACTTGGCAATTTGGAATCTCCTCTCTTTGATCTACTCTGGCTTAAAATCTCTCTTCCTCATTGTGTCAAATTCATCTGTTGTTGCTACCGTTCTCTCCCAACTCCACTAATCACTTGGAGCTCTTTGACTTCCTCTCTTTGCAACTTGACTTTTCTCCAGTCCAACTTTCCTAACAGTGAGGTAATTTTCCTTGGTGATTTTAATGTTCACAACTGCAGCTGGCTTCCGTTTTCTAGTCACACCTACCCAGCAGGTCGAGATGCTGAGGCTTTTTGCAATTACTAATGACCTAGAACAGATTGTTCATTTACCTACAAGAATACCCGGACAATCCTAATCATACAGCCAATACGCTTGATCTTTTTCTCACAAACAACCCTTCTAAGTACAACGGTCGAAGTGAGAGGTCTTTAGGCCACTTCAGATCACAACTTGGTGATCGTCTCTTCTCCAATGGAACCTTTATCTCATGGCTATTCCCAACCTCGTGTTGTTTGGCATTACAAGAATGCAAAATGGGATGACCTGCGAGACTTCTTTTCTTCTTTTCCTTGGTCGGATTACTGTTTCAAAACTTCTTATGTCAACGTTTGCTCAGATCGTGTCAGTGAAATTATTCTTGCAGGAATGGAATCCTTTATCCCACACTCCACTTTAAAATCTCGTCCTTTATCTAAACCTTGGTTTTCCAATAAATATGCTAAGGGCTGTTCAAGAGAAGAATGTTGCATATCGTAATTGGCTTGTTTTTAATTCTTCAGTTTCATTTTCTGCCTACACCAAAGCTCACAACAATTGTAAAGCAGTTATTAATCAGTCCAAACTAGAGTTTGAACAGGCTAAGAGTAGAAAATTTGCTTCTTGCCCTAATGGTAGCCGAGCATTCTGGTCTCTTACCAAAGCTATTGAC
The DNA here is from genome assembly GCF_048544385.1 of Mastigoproctus giganteus. NCBI lineage: Eukaryota > Metazoa > Arthropoda > Arachnida > Uropygi > Thelyphonidae > Mastigoproctus > Mastigoproctus giganteus. The sequence continues at coordinate 235,639,414 of NC_143578.1, forward strand.
CGCAACTTTTTGCCCATCTCTGCTCCCACCTCTGTCCAAACCAGATGGTTCTGTTGTCACTTCAGCCAAGGATAAAGCTGACCTGCTAGCATCCCATTTTTCTTCGAGCTCATGTATTAATGATCTTGGTAAAAACACCTCCCACCATTCCCAACATGCTCCATTCAATGCCTCCTGTGGTCTTCTGTGAAAAGGATATCAGAAGGATTTTGATTAATCTTGATGCTAAGAAAGCTCCAGGTCCTGATGGTATTTCTCCACTTGTTCTCAAAACCTGTGCTCCTGAACTTACGGCGCCTCCGTAGCCAGGTGGGAAGGAGCAGCAGTGCGTAGCACATGCTTCTTGATTAGACCGGGGTTCGAGCCCTATCACCACCAAATACGGAGGATGCGGAAAGGTCAGGAAATGACAACACCGCATATCCCGGAGCAATATGGCCTTAGTTGCTAATGCTCCTAAAAACCAAATAATAACAACCAACAACAATCCTGAACTTACTCCTATTCTTTGCCACCTTTTTTTCACTTTCTTATTCCAAAGGTGTTTTTCCTTCTGCTTGGAAATTTGCTCATATCCAGCCAGTTCCTAAAAAGGGTGACAAATCCCTCCCATCCAATTATTGTCCTATTGCAATTACTTCTACTCTTTCTAAAGTAATGGAGAAATGAATTAACCGCCAACTCTTAAACTACCTTGAAACCTTCTGTCTAATCAACGATCGCCAGTATGGATTCCGTCAGTGTCGATCCACTGGTGATATTCTGGGTATGTTACCCATTTATGGACTAATTCAATGGAAAGGTTCGGTGAAACACAAGTAGTTGCTCTTGACATCTCAAAGGCTTTCGATCGTGTTTGATATAAAGGTCTTCTAAACAAGCTTCCATCTTATGGTTTGCCAACTGTTTTTAGTAATTGGTTATCCAGGTTTCTCTCTGATCGCTCACTGAGGGTGATGGTAGATGGCTCTCTGTCTTCTAACTTCTCCCCTAATGCCGGTGTCCCCCAAGGTTCAGTTCTTTCCCCCACTCTTTTCCTCTTGTATATTAATGGCCTTCTTCCATTGACTGGAAATCCTATCCATAGTTTTGCCGTTTGCCGATGATAGCACATTGCATTCCACTTTCCATTTTGAGAAACCTTGTCCTGCTTAATCAGCTTTAACTTCTCGAAAAATCTGCTGCCAATTCCTTAAATGCCGATCTTCAGGTAATTCTCCAGTGGGGCAGAGACAACTTAGTTGATTTTAACCCTTCTAAAACTCAGTCTTGTCTTATATCTCGCAAAAAGGATTCTTCTGCTCCTATGCTTATCTTTAGTGACACTCTGATTTCTAGGCAAAATGATATATCTCTTTTGGGGATTACCCCTGACTTCTAATCTCTCTTGGCGCAAGCACATTACAAATATTGCTCCCTCTGCATCTAAAAACTTGGTTTTCTCTTTCACTCTTGGCGTTACTTTTCTTCCAAACAGCTGCTCACTTCTGTATAAATCGATAAATCCGCCCTGACATGGAATATTGTTCCCACATCTGGGGAGGTCCTGGAGCCTTGTCAATGATATATTAGGAATTTTGCTAGCAGGGACAGGGAGGTGACTATCCCATTATACAAGTCAATGGTCATAGGCCACACCTAGAGTACTGTGTACAGGTCTGGAGGCCTCATTTTAGGAAGGATGTAGAGTTGCTAGAAAGAGATACATAGAAGAGCAACAAGAGTGGTGAGGGGAACAAAGGGGAGCTCTTACCAAGAAATCCTTAAATTCTGCAAATTGCAGCACCTGGAGAGTAGGCACCTGCAAGGTGATCTGATTGAGGTGTATAAGGCCTTGAATGGGTTGAGCAAGCTGAATGCTGATGGGATTCTTCCTCTTGCTCAGACTAAGAACCTGAGGGGCTACAGTTGCAAAATGAGGAAAGATAGTTGTAGAATAGATGTGCGGAAATTTGCCTTTAGCCAGCGGGTAATTGATTGGTGGAACAGGCTGCCATCTTTTGTTGTGGAAGCTAATAGCCTAAATAAATTTAACACTGAACTGGACAGGCATTTGTAATGAATGGAGGGGTGAAGTGGAGGTTTTTTTTTTTTTTTTTTTTTGTTGATGCTGCATAAGCTTTTTTTTGCATTGTATGCCTCTACTAACACACACACACACACACACACACACACACACACACACACACACACACACACACACACACACACACACACACACATAGGGTGTCTACAAATCTCCTTTACAAAACTAAAATGCTATTGTATGATTAGGGTATATGAAACAAACTTAAAACCACTTAGGCAATAGAGGATAACTAAAATTTCTTATTCACCATCCAGAAAAATGTGTACACTGAAGTAGATGACAGAATAATCACAATGGTGGAATTTACAAACAAAATTCTATCCATTTGGATTTGTCGTCAATTGACAAATCTGTATGAGATGTAGCTTGTATATTTTTAGCCTCCGACAGTGATATAATGTTACACACTGTTGACATGTTTAGTTCATGACTGGTGTGTCAAATAGATTTCCATGGGCTTTACATAAAATTTCCTGAAATCAATTCTACAGCACCCTCATTGATCATCACCTCAGCCAGGATGATTTCACAAACAAGTGTCTTTTATGAATTTTCCATACCAGTGCAGAACTGTAGGTTTACTCAGTGGCTTATTTTTAAGCTGTCTGAAATTTACATAAAAAAGCAGTGGCAGATTGTAGCTCGTTCAGTTACATGCTTCACTTTTTTTGGGATTTGTAAATTCTACTCTAATTACAGTTTTGTGATTATGCTGCTTTCTGTTGCAGCATGCACCTTTTCCTGTTGGTAACTACTTGAAGATGTCCTATCACCTGGAAGTAGAGGAGGTTTGTGGACTGTCTGTATATTTGTTGTTTTGAAATTGGCATGATTTGCTTAGCAATTAAAAAAAATAATAAATTAGTCTTTTGTAATCTCCCCCATTACAGAATTTGTGGTTATCCTTTCTACAAATTTTCACACAGTGCTGTGGTCACTTTTTCTCTAGATTGTGTGGATAGGAGAATGTTTACTTTTTTTTCACTGTGTGTGAGTTAGTTGAACTCATGCAAATGACAAACAAACCAAGCACAGAATGCATGCTAGTTATAGATGTGATACCCATGTTTTGTGATTGTAACTACCTTGCAGTGCTTATTCTAAAACAATAATCATCATCAATTGCTAGTATATGGTAGGTATTGTCATAATGTACAGCAGGACTCAGAATGGATTAGATTGCATTGTAACACCATTCCAGTTCATCACACATATATCAGCATTGTCATATATATAATTTATTTTTAAAAATAAGAGTCTAAAGAGCATTCCATTTCATAATTTTCCATTTCGACCCCCTGATGAACAGCCATTTTCAAATAATTGATGCACAACTTACAATTTATTTTATATTTAATTGCAAAGTGAATTCCTTTTAATTTTTTTATTACATTATTTCTCCACATATTAGAAATGAGCATAGTAATTGTTTCTCTCAGTACTGAAAATGATATGCTCTTTTCCAGAAGAGAGAGAGAGAAAGAGAGAGAGAGAGAGAGAGAGAGAGAGAGAGAGAGAGAGAGAGAGAGAGAGAGAGAGAGAGAGAGAGAGAGAGAGAGATCGATCATATATAGATGTTTAAATTTCAGGAAAACAATGAAAAGGATTTAGGTGCCTCTGAAGATTTAAACAAATCTGCACATAAAACTGTCTCCATGTGGGAAGAAAGTGATGTACCACCAGTTTTTCGGTTTGAAGCTAAGATAGTTCAGTTTTGGCATGCACCTCAATTTGTCTCAGTGGATAATAAGACTGAATTCGACTATCCCATTCTCCATAAAAGCAAAAAATTCAGAAGAGCTTGCAAAAAGAAAGAGGTAATTTACTTTTCCACAAAACATAAATCCCATTATCAGTAAGAATATTTTCACCTGAAAATTTTTCTGTGATGTATTAGTATTAGAATGGTTAAATGATGCAGGGAAGTGGACTTTTTCTGCAATTTCTAAAAAAAAATAATAAAATAAAATAATAATTACCAGTTATTCATACTTTTCCCCTCACCAAAAAAATGAACATCTAATTCCATTTTAACCTTTACCAACTTTTTGTCTTAGCTACCTTGTTGTAATTTATTTTAGTGATTTACGAAAAAGTGCATTTGAACTGCAATCTTTCTGCATCTTGTGACCATGTTGTAGTCAGCTCTAAGTGTTATATCCTCTCCCTGCAGAGCTTAAAAGTAACTATTTCCAATATGCAATAGCATGTTGACTTTTGCGAATATCCATTCTTAATGATATTTAATTTTTCTGCATTTTTGTTTTGACAAAAAATGCCCCAGCCAAAAAAAAAGGTTTTTGCAACATAGTTTTCACGAAGTTAAGAAGGACTGTCTAAACTGTAAGATTCTCAGTTTTATGTTTATAGTCCCTGAGTCTCTACTATATCAGTAAGAATATAATTCTTTCAATCATTTTACTGATCCTATTTAGAACCTTATATGCTACAGTGAGGGTCATTCACTCAAGATTTCTAGTTGTAAAGCTCTGCAGTCCACACATTCTAAGCCATCCTTCGTGGAAATAACAACTAGTGCTTCCCATCATTTTTTTTTTTTTTTTTTGTTAGTTGTTGGCACATCGGCTTCTGTGGCCATATTGCACCTCCCAAAGTTTTTGCATTTACTCTGATCCAATCCCGAGGCGGGATTCAAACCTGCGACCTTTGGGTTGCCAGGCAGGCATTTTACTCACCCAGCTAACCCAGTTGGCTTCCCATCAATCTAGTCATCTGTCTTTGAACCCTTCCTAAAAGTTCTATATCTTTTGTTTTATATTATAAAAACCTTTTCTCTTCTTATGGGATTTTTTGTGTCCTGCGACGGGTACTTGTACCAAGTGCATGGGGTGGTCAGTAGTGTCCAGTTACTATTATTATTTTTGCTGTTGGTCGAGGAACTCTCTCAGTATCCTACAGGTGTTCAGGACTGCAGCTTTCTGGAGTTCCATGTAAATGTTCTCTGGAAGGCCTATTGTTGCTAGGTTCTTATGGAGGCTCTTTGGAACCATGCCAGTGGTTGACGCGATGATTGGTTTGGTCATTATTTGTTCCATATGACACATGTTCCATCTTTGACTTCCTGTCTTAGCTCTGAGTACTTCCTGACATTTCCCTCTTATGTTTTATGGAGGTTGTAGGTGTTGGGCACCACTATGTTGTGCTTCCATAGCCAAGTGGTCAGCAGTGGGAGTGCAGTAGCACACACTCTTTGAGTAGACTGGGGTTCAAGCCCTTGACTGCTAAATACAGTTGATCTGCCAACCTGCACTGGAGCAGCATGGCAGATTATGGTCTATTTCCCTCAACATGAATTGTTGAGGAGACTTCCATACTGCAGTAGATTGATAATGGCTGCTGCTTACCTTATCTTTTTATGTTGATCAGGTAGGTAGCCATTTCTTTTTTGTCAATGAGGGTTATTTCTGGTCTGTTGTGTGGGATTGTTTTGTTTATGATGGCACAGTTGCAGTATAGTCTGTAAGTAGAGGTCTCTAGTATAGCCTGAGGCTTGCAGTTATAATACAGTAAACTTTCATTAATCAGATGGTATTTTTTGCCAGCTTCTGATATATTATCTTAGCCACCTGGTCATATCTGTGAGTGTACCCTATCTGAGTGATCAACTTGTATCCTGCAATGATGTGCTGGATTGCTTGAGGCAGGTGGGCATTGTTGGCATGTGTTATCTATTACTCCAGGGTCCTTGGCAATGCATTTCCTGTAATTCTTGTTGTTGATTACTTGGTCTTGGATGGTGAGCATGAATCCTTTGGTCTTGGGAAGAGCCTTCCATTCGTGATGGTGACTGGTGGGCCTGCATCATCCCCAGATATTTGTCTCTCCCTCTGTCATGGCTTCAATCTCTTCATTAGTCTTTGGCTGGTAGTTTTGTCACTGGATATTCTTGATGCAATCTATGGGTCTTGCATTTGTCTAGGCCAAATTGCATCCAGATTGCATCAGCCTAAAAAAAAAACAAAACAAAACAAAAAAAACCCACTCCCACTTTACCCCTCCATTCGTTCGAAATACCTAGCCAGCTCAGCCTTAAATTTATTTAGGATATCAACTTCCACAACAAGGGATGAAAGTCTGTTCCACCAACCAACTACCCGCTGGCTAAAGGCAAATTTCTGCACATCTGTCCTACATCTGTCTTTCCTCAATTTGAATTTATGCCTTCTCAGGTGATTATTCTGAGCAAGAGGAAGAATCCCATCAGCATTGAGCATTCTCAAACTATTCAAGGCTTTATACACCTCTATCAGATCACCTCGCCGGTGCCTGGTCTCCAGACACTGTAATTTGCAACACTTAAGCCTTTCTTCGTAAGAGCAACCCTTTGTTCCATTCACTAATCTTGTTGCCCTTCTCTGTACTCGTTTCAGCAGCTCTACATCCTTCTTGAAATGAGGTCTCCAGACCTGTATACGGTACTCAAGGTGTGGCCTAACCATTGCCTTATACAAGGGAATAATCACCTCCTTATCCCTGCTAGAAAAATTTCTGTATATCATTGACAAGACACCATGAGGTACTCTTACAGCCCGTCTGCACTGCTCAGAGAACTTCATATCTGCCTGCACAATTACCCCCAGGTCCTTTTCATTCTCTACCACTGTCAATGTAGTACCACAGAGTTGATATGTTACTCTGGGGTTACTGTTTTCCATATGTAGTACTTTACATTTGTTAAACTTCATTTGCCACCTCTCAGCTCATCTGCTCAACCTTTCCAGATCCTGTTGCAGCAGCATACTGGCAGTAGTGTCCTTAACAACCCAGCCAACTTTTGTATCGTCTGCAAACTTGGACATCAAGCTCGATATACCATCATTGATATCATTTATAAATACAGAAAACAACAATGGACCCAACACTGAATCCTGAGGGACTCCACTAATAACATTAGTCCATAATGAGCAGTGTCCATTGATTACCGCTCTGTCTGCTCCCTCTCAACCATCCCTTTATCCATAGCAGCAGTTTGCCTCCAATACCACACTGCTCCAATTTCTGCAGCAGTCTTACATGTGCAACAGTATCAAAAGCCTTTCTAAGATCCAAATATATGATATCAAAGTTATCCCTGCATCCAGTTCTTTTGTGACTGCATCCTTAAAAAAGTTAAATGCATCATTAAAGAAGTTAAAGTCTTGCCTGACCAATCAAATTGGTCAGGCAAGACTTTCCCTTAACAAAACCATGCTGTGTCTAAGCTATAACTGAAGTCTTGTCTAGATGATCTTGCAGTGCTTCTTTAACCAGTGCCTCCATTAATTTTCCTGGAACAGAAGTTAAACTCACAGGTCTGTAATTACTTCTGTCAGCCTTTGTTCTCCTTTGTGAATTGGGGTCACATTTGCACATCTCCAGTCTATGGGTACCTCCCCTGAGCCCAAGGAAGCTCTCATAATTATGGCTAAGGGTTTGCTTTCTTCCTTTGCTGCCTCCTTTAATATAACTGGATAGATCCCATCCACCACGGGTGCCTTTTTTATGTTTATTCTCAACAATTTCTCGTCCACTTTCCTCTCAGTTATTACAAAATCATCTTGCTCACTGCCAGAGTTTACTTCACCTCTGGCATTCCCCTTCCTGAATAACTCCTCATGTGTGAATGTAGATGCAAAATACTCATTTAGTTTGTTAGCCACCTGAGCAGGATCATCAACAGTTGAACCATCAATAGCCAGTGGACCAATCTGATTAATCCCTTTCCTTCTAGAGTTTACATAGGTAAAGAACTCTTTTCTGTTTTTCTTTGCATCCTTTGCCAAGGATTTCTCCTAATCTGCCTTTGCCTGTCTAATCTCATTTGTGACTTGGTCACAGACCAGCTTATATCTATCATAGGCTTCCATGTCACCCATTAATTTATATGTATCCCATGCATTTTTCTTCTCTGCCATATGTCTCATTAGTTCATCTGACATCCATTTAGGCCTAAACCTTAAACAATATTTCTTAGTTGGTATGTAAAGCCTAGTAGCTTCCAAGATAAATTCTTTGAATGCTTCCCATTTTGAATTTGCTGTTAGTAATATCGTCAGTTTGTCCCACTGTATAGAATTTAGATACTGTCTCAGACCATCGTAGTCGCCTTTACGAAAGCAAAAACCCTTCCCTTTACCCCTGATTGTAGTTACCTGTTTGAGTAAATCGCACTTCAGCCACTGCGATCACTGCCACCTAGTGGTTCCTTTATCTGTAGATTCTTAATGCATGAAGAATCACTACTAATAATCAGATCAAGAGTATTACTCCCTCTAGTTGCCTACCGAACATGCTGATGTAGAAAAGAATCATCCAGTAAATCCACAAAAGCCTTGCTAGTGTGTGAGTGACCAACCCACAAATTCCAGTCAATATCTGGGAAATTAAAATCCCCCATTATAAGACTCTCTGATTTACTGGCCCACTCTATTTCTCTGTACAGTTTCTTATTATACTCATCAGAGTCATTTGGCCTATAGCACACTCCTACTCTCAATTTTGATCTAAAAGTGCTTATGTCACACCAAACTGACTCGACACTGCACTGTCCAGCGATGTCGACTGGCTTCACTTCCATGGATTTTATGTGTTTCTTAACTAATAGCATAACCCCTCCTCCCTTCCTGTCCTGTCTATCTTTACTATACACATTGTACTCCCCAAATTCCAGTTCTGCATTCCTTATATCTGTGTGACACCACGTCTCTGATATCCCAACAAATTATGCCTTTGATGTTTTGAGCAATACCTCAAATTCATCAAATTTGTCTTTTAACTACAAAGTCATGATCTTACCACCATCAAAGCCGAACTCACCAGTCTAACATTTCCTATCACATCCTCCGTATTTGGTGGTCACGGGCTCGAACCCCGGTCTAATCAAGAAGCGTGTGCTACGCACTGCTGCCCCTGGCCACCTGGCTATGGACGCGCCGTATAGTGAAATGCCATCTCTTTTACTGTAACTAGATGTATGTCATCCACCCACTATGATCTTACTGCAGTCTACCTCAGTTCCTGCATTATCATATCCTTGATGCTGCCTGCATCCTCGGTGAGAATCAAATCCAGCACCGGCCACAAGCATGTTCTGTCGAACAGGGCCCACACTCAAATGGTCTTAATAATAATATCATCCAGTCTTTTCTGCATTTCTATCAACAAGTCTACTGCCATCTTAATGTCTGGTTACCCACGTTATCATTACTCCAAGAGCGTTTGCATGAGTCAACTTGAAAATTGCTAGAAGTAGAGTGTATACTTCATTCTCAATGTGTATGTTTTGTTTGATATCAAACATAGGATGTTATTTAAAAGAGGACCCCAAGACTCATAAGTAATTCACGAACAGAGCCCCACAAATTTTGGGGCTGGCAATGATTAAATCAAAGACATTTGATCCCCGTATACCTTATCTGACATGCTGAAATAAATAATAGTCATTTAGTTAGTTAAAAAATCTGATCCCACAATAGTATACTGCCATCCATAATTTCCATTTGATAAAAGAAAAATTAATCACCTGTACTGAGGCATTCACTTGCTCTCCCATTCAAGTAAATTTTTATCTTAAGCAGTTTCCTTTCATTTGAATAGCTTTGTAGTGATGCTGCCATTTACTGAAGCATGCCTAGAACTTTCCTTCTAGAATGGCTTTTGGTGTTCTCATTATGTTTTTCATAATGTCTTTCCTATCATGAAATCTTCTTCCTCTGAGTTGAGTTTTAATGTTTAGGAAAGAGGAAGAAATCATAAGTGCTAAACTGTAGAGTAGGAAGCATGTGGCACCATGGGAATATTGTATTGCATAGATATTAAACTAAAAACAAGGCAGTAGTTGGGCTGTGAATTATAATAGAGAGGGAGCTAAGTTCTATTTTCCATTGTTGTCAGAATTCCTCTCTAATCAGAAAAATGCATGTGTGTGTTAAAACTTTTTAATAGAATGTCAGATTTATAGATTTACATTTAAGAGGTGCTCATGGTGAACTAGGCCTTCTTGATTGAAAAGTGCCAACATCATCATTACTTTCTTTTTCTGCAGTCACTTTTTAGATGCTTTAGCATATATGTATAAAGTGCTTATTGCCTTCATCATGTCTGTCTGTCCCTCCATCAGTGAATGAATTTTCATTAACTTTTATGTTTGGCTGTTTTAGAAAGATTTGTCAAGCCTTCCCAAATTTCATTAAAATCAGATCAATAGAAATCCAGCAATTATTATTTATTTGTCAATCTGTCTATATGTAATAACTTGACTGATGTTCATGAAATTTTATATTTGGTTCTAGTAGAAAGATTTGTCAAGCTGTCTAAAATTTCATTAAAGTTGAACCAATATCAATCCATCAATTATTATTTCTTTGTTTGTCCAGCTGCATGTAATAACATCAACTCCCAGTGGATGGATTTTCATGAAATTTTATATTTAATTCTTAGAATGATTTTCCAGGGTTTCCCATATCTCATTAAAATCAGACCAGAGAAATCTGGCAATTATTGGTTTTTTTTTTTTTTTTTTTCATACTGTGTATTGTAACTAAAGCACGAGATATTATGTTCATTTCTGTGCACTGATTGGAGGAATGAATGGGCAATATGAGAGTTAGTGTGCAGAAATAAAATGTCCTTGATTCTCACTTAAAAGTCATTGTTTTTTATTTATTATTTTTTTTGTTATTAATCATGAATTATTATTATTATTTTAGACTCATGTGCCTAAAACGTACACAACAAGTTAGTTAATGTTGTGTACATTAACTAACTTTTTAATTGTCAGAATAGTGCTGCACGGCTTAATGCTTTTATTTGCTATAACATTTTGTGTTTTCTGAATTTTAATGCAAATATTAAAGTGTATGCAAATATTATTTTTCTTTATAATCAGCCATTTCAAACTCAATGAATACTTACCACTTCCTTTTTGGGGTTATACTCTTTATGTTCTTTGAATAACTACATTGGTCTCAAAACGTTTCGATAGACCATTATTCAGAATAAACAGAAATGTGGAGCACCTATCAAAGTATGTGTGTGTGTGTGTGTGTGTGTGTGTGAACATGTTTGCACGCACACACTCTATACAGTATTTTGCAAGTTAAATTTAAGATTAAATTTATAATTTAAAAAATTTTTTTTTTTTTTTCAATATAGGAAGATCGCTTCAAGTGGATGCTTGGTAATCTGATAATTCTGAACACATTCTCTAATAAACTAGATCGCTGTGTCATGTTGGTTGAATTGGACAAGACAAGAGACAAATTCATTTTGAAAGCATTTTTCAAGAACTTTTATACCATTTATCCCGTAAGGAATTACTACCATTATGTTATTCTGATATGAAATAAAGTAAGACCTTGGCTGTCTGAGGCAAATGAGACCAAGACTGCCTTAGATAACAGAAACGTTGATAATATGATAATTAACTTTGATAATTTTAAAAATACTGCACCTTTGTGCAGTATTTTTATGTAACTGCAATAAAAAATACACGTGTATAGTTACTGTAAAAAGTTGTTATTAAACAAAATACGGCTGTTTGCATAAAATGGAGAGTATACAGTAAACTTTTAATTTTACTTTCTTATAGCATTTAATAAAAATGTTTAAAAACATCAAGTTCTAAATGCACCAATCAATATATTTACTTCTTTTTTTTAAATTAAAGCAAAGTACTCCAGTTGTTAGACATCCCAAAAAGGTTTTCTAGAAACTTATAATGGTCATTCAATATTATTCATTCCAAGTTTGAGAAATTTATAATTAACTGTGGCATCTGAATATTAAATGCATTATACACCACTGACAACTGGTGTATAGTGTTTGAACATGTTAGTGAATGATAGACAAAAAAAAAACCCAAAAATATATTAACCTTGTGTTGACAATAAGTGTTAAGGTTGTTCATATTTATCAGTTCGAATTCTGATTGAGTTAAAAATTAACATAACTCATCTGCCCTTCTTGTAACTTTAGGTAAATCTCTCTACCTCATTGTGTCAAATTCATCTGTTGTCTCTACCGTTCTCCCAACTCCACTAATCACTTGGAGCTCTTTGACTTCCTCTCTTTGCAACTTGACTTTCTCCAGTCCAACTTTCCTAACAGTGAGGTAATTTTCCTTGGTGATTTTAATGTTCACAACTCCAGCTGACTTCCGTTTTCTAGTCACACCGACCCAGCAGGTCGAGATGCTTTTGCAATTACTAATAACCTAGCACAGATTGTTCATTTACCTACAAGAATACTGGGCAATCCTAATCATACATCCAATACGCTTGATCTTTTTCTCACAAACAACCCTTCTAAGTACACGGTCGAATTGAGAGGGGCCTTTAGGCACTTCAGATCACAACTTGGTGACTGTCTCTTCTCCAATGGAGCCTTTATCTCGTGGCTATTCCCAACCTCGTATTGTTTGGCATTACAAGAATGCAAAATGGGATGACCTGCGAGACTTCTTTTCTTCTTTTTCTTGGTCGGATTACTGTTTCAAAACGTCTGATGTCAACGTTTGCTCAGATCGTGTCAGTGAAATTATTCTTGCAGGAATGGAATCCTTTATCCCACACTCCACTTTAAAATCTTGTCTTTATCTAAACCTTGGTTTTCCAATAAATGTGCTAAGACTGTTCAAGAGAAGAACGTTGCATATCGTAATTGGCTTGTTTCTAATTCTTCAGTTTCATTTTCTGCCTACACTACAGCTCACAACAATTGTAAAGCAGTTATTAATCAGCCCAAATTGGAGTTTGAACAGGCTAAGAGTAGAAAACTTGCTTCTTGCCCTAATGGTAGCCGAGCATTCTGGTCTCTTGCCAAAGCTATTGGCCGCAACTTTTTCCCATCTCTGCAACCACCTCTAAGGATAAAGCTGACCTGCTAGCATCCCATTTTTCTTCCAACTCATGTATTAATGATCTTGGTAAAACACCTCCCACCTTCCCAACACACCCCATTGAATGTCTCCTGTGGTCTTCCGTCAAAAGGATGTCAGAAGGATTTTGACAAATCGTGATGCTAAGAAAGCTCCAGGTCCCGATGGTATTTCTCCACTTGTTCTCAAAACCTGTGCGCCTGAACTTACTCCTATTCTTTGCCGCCTTTTTTCACTTTCTTATTCCAAAGGTGTTTTTTCCTTCTGCTTGGAAATTTGCTCATATCCAGCCAGTTCCTAAGATGTGTGACAAATCCCTCTCATCCAGTCATCGTCCCACTGCAATTACTTCTACTCTTTCTAAAGTTATTGGAGAAATCAATTAACTGCCAACTCTTAAACTACCTAGAAACCTTCAGCCTGATCAACGATCGCCAGTATGGATTCTGCCAGTGTCGATCCACTGGTGATATTCTGGCTTATGTTACCCATTTATGGACTAATTCAATGGAAAAGCTCGGTGAAACACAAGTAGTTGCTCTTGACATCTCAAAGGATTTTGATTGTGTTTGGCATAAAGGTCTTCTAAACAAACCTCCATCTTATGGTTTGCCAATGGTTTTTTGTAATTGGTTATCCAGTTTTCTCTCTGATCGCTCACTGAGGGTGATGGTAGATGGCTCTCTGTCTTCTAACTTCTCCACTAATACCGGTGTCCCCCCCAAGGTTCAGTTCTTTCCCCCACTCTTTTCCTCTTGTATATTAATGACCTTCCACTGACTGGAAATCCTATCCATAGTTTTGCCGATGATAGCACATTGCATTCCACTTTCCATTTTGAGAAACCTTGCTCTGCTCAATCAGCTTCAACTTCTCAAATATCTGCCACCAGTTCCTTAAATGTCAATCTCCAGGTAATTCTCCAGTGGGGCAAAGACAACTTAGTTGATTTCAATCCTTCTAAAACTCAGTCTTGTCTTATATCAAAAAGAATTCTTTTGCTCCTATGCTTATCTTTGGTTACACTCCGATTTCTAGGCAATATGATATATCTCTTTTGGGGATTACCCTGACTTCTAATCTCTCTTGGCACAAGCACATTATAAATATTGCTTCCTCTGCATCTAAAAAACTTGGTTTTCTCTTTCACTCTTGGCGTTACTTTTCTTCCAAACAGCTGCTCACTCTGTATAAATCGCAAATCCGCCCTACCATGGAATATTATTCCCGCCTTTGGGGTGGTGCCCCCAAAACCTCTCTCAGGCTTCTTGATTCCATTCAGAAGAGGGCAGTTAGGTTAATTAATGATTCATCTCTAACAGTCTCTCCACTCGCTGTCTCATAGACATACTGTTTTTACTGCATGCCTCTTCTACAGATATTTTCATGGGCACTGTTCTTCTGAATTGGCTTCTATAATTCTCGCTCTCTCCTTCAAAACAGTCCGAACATGTGCAGCCACCAGCCCACATCCATTTACTGTCCAACTTCAAACTCACAGAACCAACTTTTCATCTTCCTCGTTTATTCATTCAACTGCCGTTTTCTGGAAAACCTTCCTTCATACGTATTTCCTGAAAATTACAGTCTAAAGAAGTTCAACTCCAATATCAACAATTATCTTCTTTCGTCTTCTCAACCTCCAACTCAAGCATGGTACTAAATACTATAGGTTCTGATACCTCTCGTGTTCGGGGTTTACATAAAAAAAAAAAAAAAAAAAAAAATTACTTATTTTTTTTATTTATTTTTCCTTGCCAGCTCAGTTAAGGCAACTTTGATTGATAGAAATTTGGATAATCAAAGTCTTACTGTATATTTATACTTTTTATACAGAAAAGCGATTTAACATCTCAGTATTTGTACTTATTCAGATATTATTATTAGATATTTGGAGTGAGAATACCCCTTAATCAGACATAGAGGGATGCATTAGCATTAGTATTAATAGAGGCATATGATGCAAGAAAGCAAGCTTATGCAGCATCAGCCTAAAAAAAAAAAAAAACCACTTCCATTTTACCCCTCCGTTCTTTCGAAATACCTGTCCAGCTGAGCCTTAAATTTATTTGGGCTATCAACTTCCACAACAAGGGATGGAAGTCTGTTCCACCAACCAACTACCCACTGGCTAAAGGGAAATTTCTGCACATCTATCCTACATTTGTCTTTCCTCAATCTGAATTTATGCCCTCTCAGGTAATTATTCTGAGCAAGAGGAAGAATCCCATCAGAATTAAGCATGCTCATAAAATTTAAGGCTTTATACACCTCTATCAGATCACCTCGCCAGTGCCTAGTCTCCAGACACTGTAATTTGCAAAACTTAAGCCTTTCTTCGTAAGAGCACCCCTTTGTTCCATTCACTAATCTTGTTGCCCTTCTCTGTACTCGTTCCAGCAGCTCTATATCCTTCTTGAAATGAGGCCTCCAGACCTGTATACAGTACTCAAGGTGTGGCCTGACCATTGCCTTATACAAGAGAATAATCACCTCCTTATCCCTGCTAGAAAAATTCCTGTATATCATTAACAAGACACCATGAGCTACTCTTGCAGCCCGTCTGTACTGCTCAGAGAACTTCATATCTGCCTGCACAATTACCACCAGGTCCTTTTCATTCTCTACCACTGTCAGCAGTACCACAGAGCTGATACGTTACTCTGGGGTTGCTGTTTCACATATGTAGTACTTTACATTTGTCAATGTTAAACTTCATTTGCCACCTCTCAGCTCATATGCTCAACCTTTCCAGACCCTGTTGTAGCAGCATAGCATCAGTAGTGTCCTTAACAACCCTGCCAACCTTTGTATCGTCTGCAGACTTGAACATTAAGCTTGATATACCATCATCAATATCATTTATAAATACAGAAAACAATAATGGATCCAACACTGAACCCTGAGGGACTCCACTAATAACATTAGTCCACGATGAGCAGTGTCCATTTATTACCACTCTCTGTCTTCTCCTCCTCTACCATCCCTTTATCCATAGCAGCAATTTGCATCCAGTGCCACACTGCTCCAATTTGGGCAGCAGTCTTCCATGTGCAACAGTATTAAAAGCCTTTCTAAGATCCAAGTATATAATATCAAAGTTATTCCCTGTATCCAGCTCTCTTGTGACTGCATCATAATATCCAATCAAATTGGTCAGGCAAGACTTTCCTTTAACAAAACCATGCTGTGTCCGAGCTATAACTGAAGTCTTGTCTAGATGATCCTGCAGTGCTTCTTTAATCAGTGCCTCCATTAATTTTCCTGGAACAGAAGTTAACCTCACAGGTCTATAATTACTTGTGTCATCCTTTGATCCTCCTTTGTGAATTGGGGTCACATTTGCACATCTGCAGTCTATGGGTACTTCCGCTGAGTCCAAGGAAGCTCTCATAATTATGGCTAAGGATTTTCTTACTTCCTTTGCTGCCTCCTTTAATATATATGGATAGATCCCATCCACCCCAGGTGCCTTTCTTGTGTTTATCTTCAACAATTTCTCCTCCACTTTACTCTCAATTATTACAAGATTATCTAGCTTACTGCCAGAGTTGAATACACCTCTGGCATTCTCCTCGCTGAATAACTCCTCATGTGTGAATATTGATGCAAAATATTCATTTAGTTTGTTAGCTACCTGAGCAGGATCAGCAACAGTTGAACCATCGATATCAAGTGGACCAATCTGATTCATCCCCTTCCTTCTAGAGTTTACATAAGTAAAGAACTCTTTGCTGTTTTTCTTTGCATCCTTTGCCAACGGTTTCTCGTAATCTACCTTCGCCTCCCTAACCTCCTTTGTAACTTGGTTACAGACCTGCTTATATCTATCATAGGCTTCTGTGTCACGTGTTAATTTATATGTATCCCATGCATTTTTCTTCTCTGCCATATGTCTCATTAGTTCATCTGACATCCATTTAGGCCTAAACCTTGAACAATATTTCTTAGTTGGTATGTAAAGCCTAGTAGCTTCCAAGATAAGTTCTTTGAATGCTTCCCATTTTGAATTTGCTGTTGGTAACATCATCAGTTGGTCCCACTGTATAGAATTTAAATACTGTCTCAGACTATTGTAGTCACCTTTACGAATTCAAAAACCTTCCCTTTACGCCTGATGGTAGTTACCTCTTTGAGTAAATTCCATTTCAGTACACTGTGATCACTGCCACCTAGTGGTTCCTATATCTGCAGATTCTTAATGCATGAAGAATCACTACTGATAATCAGATCAAGAGTATTACTCCCTGTAATTGTCTCCCGAACATGCTGATGTAGAAAACAATCATCCAATAAATCCATAAAAGCCTTTCTAGTGTGTGAGTGACCAACCCACAAATTCCAGTCAATATCTGGGAAATTAAAATCCCACATTATAAGACTCTATGATTTACTGGCCCACTCTATTTCCCTGTACAGTTTCTTATTATACTCATCAGAGTCATTAATCCTATAGCACACTCCTACTCTCAATTTTGAGAGTAGGAGTTTGCTATAAATTTTGAGAGTAGGAGTTTGCTATAAATTTTGAGAGTAGGAGTGTGCTACAAATTCCAGTTCTGCATTCCTTATATCTGTGTGACACCACGTCTCTGATATCCCAACAATATCTGCCCTTGATGTTTAGAGCAATACCTCAAATTCATGAAATTTATTTACCAAACTCCTAGCATTGGTGTACACGCAAGTATTCATGCACCTGTTCCTATTCTTAGCTACCCTAACACAACCCATGTGTTTACTTGTACCACAATGACTCCCAGCAGTCTCTGAAATATCCTGCATCTTGTTTTCCAAGCTGTTGCTCATTCTAATAGAAGCAGTGCAAGAATCACTTTCACCTCTGCCAGTGGCTACTGTTAATCTATTAGTTCTTGTATCCCCCCCCAAGCTAGCAGTTTTCCGACCCACCTAACACTCCTTTGATAGCATCAGCAAATATTCTTGCACCCTTTCTATTTAAGTGCATCCCATGCCTGTAGAAGCAGTCTCTCCTATTAACAAGTACAGACCAGGCTGAAAAAAGTTTACCCCTTGAGCCTTGCACAATCTTTCTAGGGCTGAATTGATCGACAAGGCATTAGCATTAGCATTAGCATTAGTAGAGGCATTTGATGCAAGAAAGCAAGCTTATGCAGCATCAGCCAAAAAAAAAAAAAAAAAAAAAAGTAACATAAATAAATAAAAATAACCACTTCCACTTCACCCCTCTGTTCGTTCGAAATACCTGTCCAGCTGAGCCTTAAACTTATTTAGGCTATCAACTTCCACGACAAGGGATGGAAGTCTGTTCCACCCACCAACCACCCGCTGGCTAAAGGCAAATTTCCGCACATCTATCCTACATCTGTCTTTCCTCAATTTGAATTTATGCCCTCTCAGGTGATTTTTCTGAGCTAGAGGAAGAATCCCATCAGCATTGAGCATGCTCAAACCATTCAAGGCTTTGTACACCTCTATCAGATCACCCCGCTGGTGCCTAGTTTCCAGACACTGTAATTTGCAAAACTTAAGCCTTTCTTCGTAAGAGAACCCCTTTGTCCCATTCACCAATCTAGTTGCCCTTCTCTGTACTCGTTCCAGCAGCTCTACATCCTTCCTGAAATGAGGCCTCCAGGCCTGTATACAGTACTCTAGGTGTGGCCTGACCATTGCCTTATACAAGGGAATAATCACCTCCTTATCCCTGCTAGAAAAATTCCTATATATCATTGACAATACACCATGAGCTACTCTTGCAGCTCGTCTGCACTGCTCAGAGAACTTCATATCTGCCTGCACCACCACCCCCAGGTCCCTTTCATTCTCTACCACTGTCAGTGTAGTACCACAGAGTTGATACGTTGCTCTGGGGTTGCTGTTTCCCATATGTAGTACTTTACATTTGTCAATGTTAAACTTCATTTGCCACCTCGAAGCCCATCTGCTCAACCTTTCCAAATCCTGTTGCAGCAGCATAGTGTCAGTAGTGTCCTTGACAACCCTGCCAACCTTCGTATCGTCTGCAAACTTGGACATTAAGCCTGATATACCATCATCAATATCATTTATAAATACAGAAAACAATAAAGGCCCCAATACTGAACCCTGAGGGACTCCACTAATAACATTAGTCCACGATGAGCAGTGTCCATTGATTACCACTCTCTGTCTTCTCCCCCTCAACCACCCCTTTATCCATAGCAGCAACTTGCCTCCAATGCCACACTGCTCCAATTTGTGCAGCAGTCTTCCATGTGCAACAGAATCAAAAGCCTTTCTAAGATCCAAGTATATAATATCAAAGTTATTCCCTGCATCCAGTTCCTTTGTGACTGCATCATAGTATCCAATCAAATTGGTCAGGCAAGACTTCCCCTTAACAAAACCATGCTGTGTCCTAGCTATAACTGAAGTCTTGTCTAGATGATCCTGCAGTGCTTCTTTCACCAGTGCCTCCATTAATTTTCCGGGAACAGAAGTTAAACTCACAGGTCTATAATTACTTGTGTCAGCCTTTGATCCCCCTTTGTGAATTGGGGTCACATTTGCACATCTCCAGTCAATGGGTACCTCCCCTGAGTCCAAGGAAGCTCTCATAATTATGGCTAAGGGTTTGCTTACCTCCTTTGCTGCCTCCTTTAATATAACTGGATAGATCCCATCCACCCCAGGTGCCTTTCTTGTGTTTATCTTCAACAATTTCTCCTCCACTTTGCTCTCAGTTATTACAAGATTCTCTAGCTTACTGCTAGAGTTGAATACACCTCTGGCATTCCCCTCGCTGAATAACTCCTCATGTGTGAATGTCGATGCAAAATATTCATTTAGTTTGTTAGCTACCCGAGCAGGGTCATCAACAGTTGACCCATCGATCTCAAGTGGACCAATCTGATTCATCCCCTTCCTTCTAGAGTTTACATAAGTAAAGAACTCTTTGCTGTTTTTCTTCGCATCCCTTGCCAAGGATCTCTCGTAATCTGCCTTCGCCTGCCTAACCTCCTTTGTAACTTGGTTACAGATCAACTTGTATCTATCATAGGCGTCCGTGTCACGTGTTAATTTGTATGTATCCCATGCATTTTTCTTCTCTGCCATATGCCTCATTAGTTCATCTGACAACCATTTAGGCCTAAACCTTGAACAATATTTCTTAGTTGGTATGTAAAGCCTAGTAGCTTCCACGATAAGTTCTTTGAATGCTTCCCATTTTGAATTTGCTGTTGGCAATATCATCAGTTGATCCCACTGTATAGAATTTAAATACTGTCTCAGTCCATTGTAGTCGCCTTTACGAAAGCAATACCCCTTCCCTTTACCCCTAATGGTAGTTACCTCTTTGAGTAACTCCCACTTCAGCACACTGTGATCACTGCCACCAAGTGGTTCATTTATCTGCAGATTCTTAATGCATGAAGAATCACTACTGATAATCAAATCAAGAGTATTACTCCCTCTAGTTGCCTCCCGAACATGCTGATGTAGAAAAGAATCATCCAATAAATCCACAAAAGCCTTGCTACTGTGTGAGTGACCAGCCCCCAAATTCCAGTCAATATCTGGGAAATTAAAATCCCCCATTATAAGACTCTCTGATTTACTGGCCCACTCTATTTCTCCGAACAGTTTCTTATTATACTCATCAGAGTCATTAGGCCTATAGCACACTCCTACTCTCAATTTTGATCTCCCAATGCTTATGTCACACCAAACTGACTCGACACTGCACTGTCCAGCGATGTCGACTGGCTTCACTTCCTTGGATTTTATGTGTTTTTTAACTAATAGCATAACCCCTCCTCCCTTCCTATCCTGTCTATCCTTTCTGTAGACATTGTACTCCCCAAATTCCAGTTCTGCATTTCTTATATCTGTGTGACACCACGTCTCTGAAATCCCCACAATATCTGCCTTTGATGTTTTGAGCAATACCTCAAATTCATCAAATTTATTTACTAAACTCCTAGCATTGGTGTACACACAAGTATACATGCACCTGTTCTTTTTCTTAGCTACCCTAACACAACCCATGTGTTTACTTGTACCCCAATGATTCCCAGCAGTCTCTGACATATCCTGCATCTTATTTTCCAGGCTGCGGCTCATTCCAATAGAAGCAGTGCAAGAACCACTTTCACCTCTGCCAGTGGCTACTGTTAATCTATTAGTCCTTGTATCCCCCCAATCTAGCAGTTTTCCGACCCACCTAACATTGCCTCGATAGCATCAGCAAACATTCTTGCACCCTTTCTATTTAAGTGTATCCCATCCCTGTAGAAGCAGTCTCTCCTGTTAACAAGTACAGACCAGGCTGAAAAAAATTCTACCCCTTGAGCCCTGCACAATCTTTCCAGGGCCGAATTGATTGACAGGGCTCTCATCATATACTCCCTCCTATCATGTCTGGCAGAATTGCAGACACTTTTTCAACAGTGACCTGTACTTGTGAAGTAATTCTGGCGGTCTCCTACTCTTGATATCATTAGTGCCAACGTGTACAACTATATCACCTTTTGTGCCCTTATAAGATGATATCCGCTCTACAACGTCATCAACCTTTGCCCCTGGCAGACATACCCTGGTCCTGTTCCACCCATCCTTTTTACAAAGCATGTTCCCCATTTCCCTGACAGTAGAGTCACCAACAACTACTAGTTCCTGTGGGACCAGCGCATTCTGCCTTGGGAGTTGTCGCTGTTTTGCGTGATGACCAAGTGCAAGCTCTGGTGTTGATGTGGGCAGCTGAGAGCTTGATGGGCCCCTCAATTTAGATCCTTCGAGGGCATCCTGTCCTTCAAGCTCTCATATAAACCCATAACAATGCTGGGTTGTCACCTGATTTCCTTACACTCCTTACATCGCGCACACACACAAAGACATCCCCCATGGCAATATCATGTCCTGTGCCTGATTGCTCCAGAAACATCATGCAAGCAGTGCATTTTAAAAGGCTGTGATTCAGAGGGTAACTGCCCCCCTCCCCCCTCAGTTCTCCCCTGAGCCACAGCACTCCCATTAGCTTGAGCCTTTTGGTTTGCTGCTCTGGTCTGAGTCATGATTTCGAGTCAATAATTTTGTACTGAAATTGAAATTTCAATAAAATTTCAATTTCAGTACAAAATTATAACCCTAAACTTGTATCCCAACACAGTTGTAATGCTATATATATATATTTCAGTATCGAGTATTATCTACGAGTTCCGTATCAAGTTATGTATTAATTAATTATGTTATGTTTGTAATCTAAGTCGTTATATGTATTTAGTTAAAAGTACAATTTAGTTTAACAAGATTAATAGATTTTACTGATTAATTGACAATATTATATTATATACTCTACTATACTAAGCTTACGCTGTCTAGTTTGTGATATAACGTTGTGTTGTATAACAATGGCGGCAAGTTAAGAGCGGTATATCTACGCACACTTTAGTATTTATCTACGCACACTTTAGTATTAATTAACTTCCAAATCTCAATGTCTCAATTCAGAATAAACTAAGGATCCTGACTAGGTCTATAAGCTACTTATAGAAAATAATTTGATGTAACAATTGGTCAATAAAGCAGATAAATATGCTAAAAAACTTCTCGTTCAGCGGAGCTGCAATTTGTAACACGTGGATTTGATACCCTTACCGATACTTTTATGCAATTACAAAGCCAAGTGAAGAATAAATACTCCAGATAATCAGAAAATCACAAAATAATGCTATACTACTAAATTTAAATCAGAAGTTTTAGAAAAAGAATAATTTCAAATCATTAAATAAGAAAATCCACTTAGTGGCTTTGAACACTTCTGACTCCCACTAGCCTCATCAGCAGACTCTCAATGCATATGAATACAGTAAGTACAAGATGTATAGATTTATTGGACAGACAGAGCAAGGTGGAGACGGGTTATGCCCTTGATTAAGAATCATATAGAATCCAGGGAGTTCACCCAGTTGATGTGGGTTGCCAATGTAATGTTGAGTCAGTTTGGCGTGACATAAGCACTGGGAAAACAAAAACAGGTGTAGAAGTTTGTTATAGATCAGATGAGTATGATGAACATATCCAGTGGACCAATGTGATTCATTCATTTCCTTCTGTTGCTCGAAGAATATTTTGCTACTTTTCTTTGCAGTCTTAGTCAATGATTTCTCGTAATCTGCTTTAACTTGGCCTAACCATCTTAATAACTTAACTGCAGATCAGTTTATACTTACAGTAGGCATGTTCCCTGATAATTTGCAATCATCCATGCCTCTTTCTTTTCTGCCATTAGTCTCACCAGTTCACCTGATATCCATTTGGTCTAAACCAGGAGCATATATTCAGGGTGTGCTAGGGTGTGCACACCCATGGAATCGCAATGTCACGGATATTATATTTTTGCATTTTTTTTTTCTGTTAAAGACTCCCCTAATTGTTTTCTGGCTTCGTACGATTCCTAAAATTAAATACAATATACAATGTTTCATGAAGAGGAGAAGCTTTGGTGCATAAACATCGTATCACATTCACATTAATATTTGTGACCACACACTGTGTGGTCACAAATATGGACACCTTTGAGCCGATGTACAGATGGCGCAACAGGTCACATTTTTCGCCTTCCAGTGGTTTTAAACTGTTCAGAAGGCATGGCGGGGTATGCACTGAGACAACAGCACCTAGAAGTAGTTAGTGGTTGTGATTGGCTATTGTGTGAAGTAATCCAATTCAACATTGTCACTCGTCATGAGTTGCTGTTTATGTTTTCTGAGTTTTGTCTGTTTTGCATCTGTAAAGTGTGAACCGATGTGTTTATGTCACTGATTTAGACAACTTTTTAATATATATTTATAATTTTTTTTTAGATATAATTTATAACTTTTTTGCCCATATTTACAGTGGGAAACAGTGTTGATGTACTGAATGTCCCGTTTTCTGCCAGAGCTTTTGTGGATTGTATGAACACAGTTGTCGAAGGTAAGCCCCTTCCTCCTCTTCCAAATTTTGCTATGCAAGCACAAAGATGCAAAAACTGAATACACGAGACATTTCTCTGTTTCACAATATCCCAATACAATAAAGTAGAATGGTTAACTGGATGTGAATTGTGGCCAAGACTTTTTTGTTGGCCTTTATTATTCTCCAAAGAGAAAGGTGTTTGGAATAAGCATGAGTGTTCCAATCTTGAATCTTTTAACCACAGCAGTGCAAAAATATGAGTGCTCCCAACCACATGTTCAGTCATTTTTAAATCTTAGGATGTTTGGAAAAAAAGAATTGACACTCTCATTGACAGCCAAAATAAAATTGAAATTAGCCATCATAATGAACAAGTAAAGAAAAATAGAGACATTTTAAAAAAGATTAATTGCTGCTGTATGTTTTTTGGCTAAGCAATAGCTTCCTTTGAGAGGTCGTGATGAGTCTGAAGATTCAGCTAATTGAGGGAATTATATAGGATTTTTAAATGTACTCCCTGAGTATGATCCTCTTTTAGATAGTCATTTAAAGGGATCATTAGCGTTTTGCACATGATGCAAGGAAGCAAGCTTATATAGCATCAGCCAAAAAAAAAAAAAAACAAAAAACACACACACACACCCTTCTCATTTCACCTATCCACTCGCTTCAAATGTTTGTCTAGTTTTGCCTTCAATCTGTTTAAGCTATCAACCTCTACAGTGACAGATGGAAGTTTGTTCCAGCAATCAACCACCCGCTGGCTAAAGGCAAACTTCTGCACATCTATCCTAAACTGTCTTTCCTCAGTTTGAATTTATGCCCTCTCAGGTGATTATTCTGAGCAAGAGGAAAAATCCCATCAGCATTGAGCATGCTCAAACCATTCAAGACTTTATACACCTCAATCAGATCACCTCACAGGTGCCTAGTCTCCAGACACTGTAATTTGCAAAACTTAAGCCTTTCTTCGTAAGAGCAACCCTTTGTTCCATTCACTAATCTTGTTGCTTTTCTCTGTACTCATTCCAACAGCTCTACATCCTTCTTAAAATGAGGCCTCCAGACCTGTATACAGTACTCAACGTGTGGCCTGACCATTGCCTTATACAAATTTGTACAAGGGGATAATCACCTCCTTATCCCTGCTAGGAAAATTCCTGTATATCATTGACAAGACACTATGAGCTACTCTTGCAGACCATCTGCACTGCTCAGCAAACTTCATATCTGCCTCGACTGTATTTTGAGAACTTCTTCCACAGTACAAAATGATATATTATCCTCAGGGGCTCACATCTGGTGAGCATGGGCTTGGCACACCTAGAGTCCTGAGCTGGATATCATCATTCTTCATTCTTCTCTTTCTTGGTGATTCTCTTCTACTTTTGACACACACACACACACACACACACACACACACACACACACACACACACACACACACACACACACACACACACACTCTCTCTCTCTCTCTCTCTCTCTCTCTCTCTCTCTCTCTCTCTCTCTCAGGGAATTTTTTTTTTTTTCTTTTGGCTGGCACAGTATAAGCCTCAGGCTTCCTTGTACCATGTAGCTAATAATAATAATATCATTAATGCTGTATCTGATGTAGTTAAAGATGCTATAAAGAAAGAAATTTCTTCCGCTACATTTGTGGCTATTCTTCTAGATGAAACTTCTGATGTCATGTCAAAATCATGGCTATCAACTGTTTTCCGTTATGTCTATAATAGGCAAACAATGAAAGGTTCATTCGATTTACAGACATAAGTGATGATAGAACGTCTAGTGGTCTTTATACACATGTTGTAAATAGAGTTGTGGAATTTAATATTAAGGACAAGTTGGTAGGACAAACTTATGATGGTGCCTGTGTCATGAGTGGGCATATTACTGGGTTGCAGAGTAAAGTTATTGAAGCCTATCCTTTAGCAATATTTACGCATTGCTACATCTACATTTTGAACTTAGTTCTTTTTGAACTTAGTTTTTTTTTTTTTTTTTGGTTGATGCTGTATAAGCTTGCTTTCTTGCATTGTGTGCCTCTACTAATGCTAAAAATAATATTTTCCCAAGTGATTACTTTTTCAGATTTCTGTGCGTATTAGATAGTTGTATTTAAAAGTTGTAACAAAATACAGATAATCGTTCCTCACTCTAGTATTTGCCAATGATATTCTAACCTTCTTGCCACGATGCATAAACCTTTTGTTCTTCTCACATAAACATTGCGCATGATGCATAGCTATTGTTTATTTGATGGGGAACTTTTATGTTGCCCATAATTATGGATTGTATAGTTAAAATTATATTAGTTAGTAAATTCAAGTATTCAAAATTATTCTACAGTTAATTGCATTGGACCAATTAAGAAGAGCACTGCTGTACTATGCACTCTTAACTTTCACACGTCGATAAAAGTGCAATCGTACGTTCAAATTAATACGTGAATTTTGTAGCACGGGTTGCATAAAACAACCCCATCCCCAATAAAAGCACACCCAATCTAAATAGGCACGCAATGCCACTGGTCTAAACCCTGAACAATATCGCTCTTAGTCTGTATAAAAAACTTAGTAGCTTTTACAATTACTTTTCTCAACACTTATCATTTAGAATTTATAGTTGTTAGCATCATTACTTGGTTCCACTCAGCAGTATGCAATGGTATTTGGGTGCATGATTGGATTTTGTTGCCCCCTTTTCTTTTTTATAGCTATGTTGTGCTATTTAAGAAATAGTCTGGGCTCCCCTTCTAGTTTGGGACCCAGGTGCACTGTATCCACTTTACACAGCCCTGATCACATTGAAAATAATTTAAAAACTGTCTAAAAACCACTGTTTTTAGACAGTTTTATCTTTAAATATATCCCACATCAATATATTATGATCACTGCCACCTAGTGATCCCTTCATCTGGATATTCTTAATGCATGAAGAGTCATTACCAGTAATCAGATTAAGAGAATTGCTTTTGCTCATTGCCTTTCTAAAATACTAGTGTAGAAAACAGTCATTCAATAAATGCAGAAAATGTTTGTTTGTTTGTTTGTTTGTTTGTTTGTTTGTTTGTTTGTTTGTTTGTTTATGAGTGAGTGCGAGAGAGAGAGAGACCCACAAGTTCCAGTCAATATCTGGAAAGTTAAAGTCTCCCATTATAAGACAGCTTGATTTACTGGCCCACTCTACCTGCCTGTGTGTAGTGCTGAGTGCTGAGTGTTTCCAACTTACTATTTATTAATGACTATATTGAAGAAGGTACATCAAGTTTTAACATCTGTTTTCTGATGATACAAAGGTTAGCATTACAGTTAATGACTGAAATCAGGGTGTACTTTTTCAAAAAGAGATAAAAAGATAGGCTGTAAAGTGGCAATTGAAGTTTAACATTGATAAATGTAGAGTAATATGTATGGGTACCAGTAATCCTAGAATAACATACCAATTGGGTTGTATCACACTGACAGTAATGGAGAATGAAAAAGTCTTAGGGGTACTTATACAATATGAAGTTCTCTGATCAGTGCAGATAGGCTGCTAGAACAGGTCATGGGTTGTGTCAGTGATATATACAGAATTATCATCTTGCAAATAGATGAGTACTGTATACAGGTCAGGAAATTAATTTCAGAAGAGTTCTGGATCTCTTGGGTCCAGAGAGTAGGGAACAACAAGAATAGTGAATAGCATGAAAGGGTACTCTTATCAAGAAAAACTTGAGTTCTGCAAATTGCAGAACTGAAGGAAACTAGACACCTGCAAGAAAACCTGATAAAAGTATTTTAGGCTTTAAATGGACTGAGTAATCTAAATGCTGATGGCATCCTTACTCTTTATCAGCCAACACACACAAGGAGATGTATATTTAATTTGAAAAAGATTGATTGGTTGCAGGATAGAAATGCAAAAATTTGCTTTCAGTCAGAGAGTGGTTGATTGTGGAAGTAGACAGTTTGAATAAATTTAAGTGATTAGAAAGGTTATTAGAGAAGATGATTGAATGATGTGAGTAGTTTTCCTTTCTTTCTTTCTTTTTTTTTTTTTTTTTTTTTATCAGTGCTGTATAAGTTTTTCCCTTATATTGTTTGCCATTGCTAATACTAATTGGGGGGGGGGGGTAACACTAATTGTGAGGTGTGGTCTGTAGGATTCACTTATTTCTGCTTTTACGTGTAATTCAAATATTTGTTATGGTACTCATTATCATTTCTGTTTTTAACCACCTCTTGTTCTTTAAAAATATACTTGCTTTAAAAAATTTCTTTTCATGTTCCTCTTTGCATTTAACTTTGTCTGAATATCCTTGTTGAGCTATTTAAAATTTTTTTTTCTCTTGTTTTGTAGTCTGTCCTAAGAGAGAAAATGCATAGCGAGATAGTTAAAAACAATCGATACTTCCAGAAAATATTCCTGTGTTTAGAAACAAATAAATGGTAAGCATAATATCGTATGTTTTTATTCAAGAATAAATAACTGTACAAGAGTTGACAAGAATCTCAGTTGTATATGTAACAAAGAGCAAACTAAATTTGTTATAAAATACGTTGATCTCATATTGTGATTGTATAACATAAATACAGAGAAGATTTGTTAATTAGACTGACACTTGAATTGCATCTGGGTGCCATCTCTCAGGGGCAGCAAAGTAATTCAATACAGTTGGAAATCTTTTGATATATTGGGGGTTTATCATTTTCTTATTTGTATCCAGGTGCTTAAGTCCTGACATGGCTTTGAATACATTTCATACTTTGCTTCAGTCCTAGAATGTTAATTTCTTACTTTTATTTATTTTAAATTTATTGACCTTACATTAAAGTTTTTGAAGCAGAAGTTTGCTATTTATATGTGTGTGTTTGTGAAATAAAGTTTATTTTCTCTTAAAAAGAACTTGAAGCCTTCCAAATAGATTGCTTGGAGTCCATATACATGAATTAATACAGATCAGTGATTATACCAAAAATTTATTTAAAATTTCTTTTGCTGCCAGCTTTTCCAATGACCTTTTTAACCTTTGGATTGAAAACCATGGAATTGAGTTAATCTGGATTGGAAAAGGCAGAAACATTTTTCGGCTTTCTTCTCACTATGTCTAAATTAATCAGCCTCTGGTGAAAGTTTCTTGACAAAACTATCTGGTTTTTCTTCTGTTAAATTGGAAGAAAATTTCTAAAAGTAGGGTGGTTCCTCCCCCTCCAAGTGGATTAAAAATCCAATGCTGCAGATTTACATGAGGAAACTCATGTAAATGAATGTAAGGGGTATGGAGATGAGTGAACATAATCATCTCCATACCCCTCATTGTACACCATACTTTCAAAGCTATTTGGACACTTCAAGAAATTGGATGTTTATCAGGAATAAATATTTTGAATACAGAGTCCTTTTTGGTTCTTAATAACATATATTTGGTTCTTAATGAATATATTTAATTTACAATCAATTGATAGTATTTGGCAACTGATATTTTCTTCACTTTTCCTTGAAAGCAGTTTTCTGGAAGTAGAGTATAATGAGCCTGTCTTTTCTAATCTGATACTTCAACTGTTCCAAAGAAGCTCCTTAGAATTTAGATCAAGATTCATTGCTAGCAAGGCCAATTTTTAATAATATTCTCCTGAGCTAGTACCTCTGTGCTTGGCTTTGTGTCTTACAGCATTATCATGCTAACACATATTAGGATTCACTATATCAGCACAGCACAGGACATGCTACAATGCAGAGTAACATTAATATTGTATTATCTCCTTTCCTAAATTTCACTTCTAAGAACACTATTAAGCCCAGATAACATTACTTACATTCTGGGAGGTAGTGTTCTCTGGGCACTGTGCAAACCCACACATGACCTTCTGACATAATCAGTATATAACACAAATTATTGCTATAGAAGATCTCTTTCTGTCACTTCTAGCATTATCAGATATCTGGTTTGGACCCAGACAGTCCAGTATTTAAGTTTTCTGCTTAGGAAACAAATTTAGAAAATGCCAGACATTTACATGTCATGCATTTTCTAATTAAGTGAGTATTGTTAGTTTAATATTTCTTACTGAAATCTAATAGTTTCCAACAGGTGTTTTCTTTTGTGTGTTGAACTTTCTGGGAGTATTTTTATGGAAGCCATCTGACCGCTATCTACAGAATTCAAGAATGATGAGCATTGCAATACTTCAAGTGTTATTTTGTGTTATTATGGGTACATGAACTGTAGTTCTGCCATGGAAATCAAGAAAAATGTGAAATATTTTGTGGGGCAAATGTTTATCACCACTCTGTAATGCAATTAGACCAGACCTAAAAAAGATCTCACAGAAGCTGAGTAACAAAGACCCTTGGTACAATTGCTCACAGATGCAGATGAAAATATTTTTATTTTCTCAGAGGGGCTTGGGGGTGGAATTCTTCTTTTAGTCTAACTCTGGTTTACAGAAATGACTGGGAATGTGATATGCCATAACTAAAATAACCTTCTTCAGAGATTATTATTATTATTATTATTATTAATATCCACATGATGCAAGGAAGCCTGAGGCTTATGCTGCACCAGGAAAAAAAAAAAAAAAGTTCCCGAGTAACCCTGAGAGAGAGAGAGAGAGAGAGAGAGAGAGAGAGAGAGAGAGAGTCAAAAGTAGAAGGGAATCACCAAGAAAGAGAAGAATGATGATATCCAGCTCAGGACCCTGGGTGTGCCAAGCCCATACTCACCAGATGTGAGCCCCCGGGGTTAAAAAAACTATATATTAGATTCCTCGTTTCTTTGAGTATTCTTGAAAAACGTACTTAAGGGAATAAATTTAAATTGAAAAAGGATGCTTGCAGGATAGATGTGAAAAATATCTTTCAGCAAGAAAGCAATTTATTGTTGAAATAAACTTCTATCTGGTGTTGAGGAAGTGGGTATTTTGAATAAATTTAATATTTGAAAAATAATAAGGGAAGTTTACCTCAATATAGTACGTAGAACACTTCTGTATGGTACTCTCCAGCAATTAAAATGAAAAAATCACAAATCTTACATTACAGTAAAAAATAAAAAATAATTAAAACTCAATTGAACACAATTAAAAAATAATTAAAAACAATTGAACACAATTAGAAATCAAATGAACACAATTAAAAATCGATCTAATGCAATTAAAAATTAAATTAATTAAAAGAAATTTAATGAAAAAATTGCAAAAAACGATTTTCCTTCCTGAAGCTGACAACACTTTTCGACCGTATGTTGTGATCACAGGAACAAAAATTTTGAAGCCGACAATGCTTTTCAACCGTATGATGTGATCACAGGAAAAAAAATTACCAAATAGGGGTGAGCATGACACTTAAATAAGGATTATTTGTCTTCGTGCATGCGTGTAAAAGCCCACGAATCAGAGATTAGAAATGGCCGGCAAACATTAACAGAATTCCCATGTAATTTAATTTCGACAGTTTCTGCAATTAATACAAAGTCTGGTATAATTACGTTGGCCACTAAGTATTTTGGCCTCGTTAAATAAAAAAGTATGTTTTTCGTTAACGGCACGAAAGGCTAATTCCGACGCTGCTGAACGAGAAGCACGAACTGAGGCCGTGTGTTGATTTACACAAAAATTCAGAGGAAACCGCGTAGAACTTTGGTACGACAAGTTGCAATCCCAGCAAGAAATGTTATATACCAGGTCATTTATTTGTGTTGCAAATAAGGAAAGGACTGAGTGATTTTTCAGTATAGTGTGTAGTTTCAGTATAGTGTGTAGTTTCAGTATTGGCCTGGCCACAATATTAAATTCGGTATCTTTAAAAAATCAGTTAAGCTGTCTGTGCTACTGTTCAACATATAGGACAGAAATAAAGTATTTTTTAATATTATGATTGTTGGGTGATGTAGATTTTCAAGTGGAAAAAGCAAAGAAAGAAACAAATGAATAATGCAGGCCGACTGGGTTAGCTGGGTGGGTAAAGTGCCTGCCTAGCAACCGAAAGGTCGGGGGTTCGAATCCCACCTCGGGCTTGGATCAAAGTACTGCAAAAACCTTGGGAGGTGCATTATGGCCACAGAAGCCGATGCGCCAACAACTACCAAAAAATAAATAAATAAATAATAATAATAATGCAGACAATAGAGGAAATAGAAAAAACATGGTAGGAATATGTGTAAAAAATTTTTATAAAAATATTAGATAAATGACAAAAAAATAATAAATTTAGACCAGCATCTTGATAACTGCTCAGGCCAAAAAATGTGAAATATCACTAAAAGACAAGATGAAACCACGTAAAATATGAAATATCACTAAAAAGACACAAAAGAAAATAGATAATAGGACAAGCACAAAGAGCAAATACTGATGACCATTGCATCTATTCTCTTCACAGGGCCACTAGGTACAATAGCTATGAAAATTACTGCATTTCGAACATAATGTAAATTACCGCAACAGAAAAAGACAGACATTAACTAAAAAGTCAGCCTGCCAAAGAATAAAATCACATTACAGAGGCCCTAATGCAGAGAAAGCTTAAGCACTCACCACTAGACCAGATCACTGCCAAAAAGAAGGAATGAAGTTGATAACAGAAAATAAAAACAAATTATATTATCATATTTCCCTATGTATTCTGTCTATAATTTGTTTTTATTTTCTGTTATCAACTTCATTCTTTCTTTTTTGGCAGTGACCTGGTCTAGCAGTGAGTGCTTAAGCTTTCTCTGTTCTTCTGTTGCTACATTCGGACCTCCATGATGTGATTTTATTTGGCAGGCTGATGTCTTAGTTAATGTCTGTCTTTTTTTGTTGTGGTAATTTGCATTACGTTCGAAATGTAGTAATTTTCATGGTGATTATTCCCTTGTATAAGGCAATGGTCAGACCACACCTTGAGTACTGTATACAGGTCTAGAGGCCTCATTTCAAGAAGGATGTAGAGCTGCTAGAAAGAGTACAGAGAAGGACAACAAGATTAGTGAATGGAACAAAGGGTTGCTCTTACAAAGAAAGGCTTAAGTTTTGCAAATTATAGTGTCTGGAGACTAGGCACCAGCGAGGTGATCTGATAGAGGTGTATAAAGCCTTGAATGGTTTGAGTATGCTCAATGCCGATGGGATTCTTCCTCTTGCTCAGAATAATCACCTGAGAGGGCATAAATTCAAATTGAGGAAAGACAGATGTAGGATAGATGTGTGGAAATTTGCCTTTAGCCAGCGGGTAGTTGGTTGGTGGAACAGACTTCCATCCCTTGTTGTGAAAGTTGATAGCCTAAATAAATTTAAGGCTCAGCTGGACATGTATTTTGAACGAACGGAGGGGTGAAATGGGAGTGTTTTTTTTTTTTTTTTTTTTTTTTTGGCTGATGCTGCATAAGCTTGCTTTCTTGCATGATATGCCTCTACTAATGCTAATTATTATTAACTTATATATATATATACATACACACTGAGTAATCACTGAATTATGACCACCTGCCTAATACTTCGTAGGTGCTCCTTTTTCCCTCAGTACAGCAGTTATCCAATGTGGCATTGATTCGACAAGATGTCGGAAGCGTTTGGGAGGTATGGCCAACCAAGCTCTGTGTAATGTGGCCAGCAATGCAGGTATGGATGTATCCAGACACCTGATATGCCTTTCCATAGTGTCCCACAAGTGCTCTGTGGGATTGATATTGGGGGGAATTCATAGGCCAATCGATATGCTGGAAGTCAGAACTGTGTTCCTCAAACCATTCCTGCACAAGTGCCTACTTGGCGCATCGTCATCTTGGAAGACACCATCGCCATTCGGGAACAAGTGTAACATAGTGGGGGTGTACACAGTCAGCAAGCAGTTGATGATAGTGGAGACCAGTGATAGGTTGTTCCACATTCACCATGGATCCAAGTTCCTGCCAGTGAAACATGCCCCACATCGTACAACTGCCTCCACCGGCCTGCACTTTTGATACCATGCATGATGGATCAAGAGCCTCATGTTGTTGATGCCAAATCCGTATATACGACCATCCACGGTGTGGAGTGAAAAACATTACTCATCTGACTAGCACACCTTCTTCCATTCTTCTAACGTCCCACATGCATGCTCTTTGTACCAGGCGAGTCTTTTACGCTGATGAACCTTTGTTAGGAGAGGATGCCATAGGGGTTGTCTGCTGGTATAACCCATATGTGTAAGCGTGCGACACATGGTCATGCCAGATATTGTTCCGGGTTGGTCCCACATTTTGGGTAGTCAACTCTTCAACAGTGCTGCACCTGTACAAGTCGTTGGACCCGGTGTTCACCTCTAACTTTAATCTTTCGCTGACCTTTGCAGTTTTGCCATTGGGTCATTGTTTGCCCATTTTGATGGCAGTCCATGGTACACTTTAACTATGGCGGCTCTCAAACAACCCACCAGTTCAGCTGTTTGGGAAATCGAGGCACCAGCTCATCAAGCTCCCACAATCTGTCCTTTATCAAAGTCCAACAAATCCTTCCTTTTACCCATCATGCTCGGAATTTTACTGCCTACTGAACCACTGACACCTTATCTATGCTACGTATGTTGACTAACTGCACACCCTTGTACCTCACGTGATCAACGGGTCGCATTCACTTTTCATAAGGGTGGTTATAATCCAGTGATCACTCTGTGTATATACACACACGCTTATTATATACATATAATAAATATATAACAAATGTATATTTATAATAACTAACAGTATGTATATTTTAGCAGAGTGTATTACCACTCCACGTCCATGAAATTGAAATGGGTAAAAAAAAATTTTAAATGATAAAATAAACTAAATGCCGATGGCATCTTCACTCTTTCTCAGGTGAAACATACACGGAGACATAAATTTATATTAAAAAAGGTTGGTTGCAGATACATGGAAATTTTTATTCAGCAAAGAATAGCTGATTGTTGGAATAAACCTCTCTCTAGTACCATGAAGTGAATAATTTGAATGAATTTAAAGGTTTGGACAAATTATTAGCAGGAATAAGATACGAAGTGATATTTTTTCTTTTTTTTTTTTTTTTGTGGCTGGTGCTGTATAAGATTTGCCTCCTTGCATTGTGTTGCTGATACTAATACTAAAGTGGCATTTATTACTAGATTGAAATTTAAAAATACTAATGAGCTTCTTTTTTTTTTCTTTTTTTTTTATTTCATTCACTTCCCAGTTTATATTTACTAAAAGAATATGTAGAAGGTCAAAATGCAAGCCAGTTGATCAGAGGAGTGAAGAAAATGGAGAAGGAACAAGTCCAAATACTGCTACGTCATCTGATACATGCAGCAAGCTTTCTGCATAAAAAAGGTTTGATATTCTTACAAGACTGTTTACGGCTCACACTGTTCTATTTAAAAAAATAAATCTGATTTTTATATTTATAAAATCTAATATCCCATTCAGGTCATCATATGCAGGGGCATTCCTAGGGTTTGTGGCGCTTGGGCGCCAATTGAAATTTGTGCCCCCGATTAAAATTTTCTTCATATGTGTATGTAAGTTTCAGGTGCCGACTGGGCTAGCTAGGTGAGTAAAGTGCCTGCCTGGCAACCCAAAGGTTGTGGGTTCAAAACCCGCCTTGGGCTTGGATCAGAGTAAAATGCAAAAACTTTGGGAGGTGCATTATGGCCACAGAAGCCGACGTGCCAACAACTAACAAAAAAAAAAAAAAAAGTTTCAGGTTTTCAGGCATCCCTTGAATGTTGGTGCCCAGGTGCAGTGCACCCCTTGCACCCTTGGGACAGCCCGCCTCTGACCATATGGATGCCTAGTCTCCAGACTCTGTATCTAACAAAACTAGAGCTTCTTCGTTTAAGATTAATCTTTTGCATCCATAATCAATCCATTTAAGCAAGTCCACATTCTTGCTGACATGTAATTTGAAAACCTGTATAAAATACTCTTTATGTGGTGTAGCAATTATTTTATATAGTGTAATAATCATTGCTCTGTCTGTACTCTAAAATTCTTTTATATTATTGACAGAAACCAGCTGCCTTAGCATCCTCTTTGCACTAACAGGACCAAACATTGCAGATTGCACAATTACTCTTAGATATTTTTAATTTTGAAGTAAGTTAAATTTGTTATTTCTCGGTTAGTAAGTTTAACTTAGAATTAACTGCTATCCAAATTCAGAAGCTTGCATTTACCAATTACTGTTTTGCAAGCTGTCTGGCATAATTTATCTATATCTCATTGAAATAGCATATGAAATATCTAGTTATTTCCCAGCCATGCTCACCTTTGTATCATTGTCAAACTTACACCACTAGGATTACCTTCATCGATATCATTAATAAATATCAGAAATAGCAAAGAATCTTACCTGAACACTGTGGGACCTAACTTCTCACATTAGTCCATGAAAGGCAGCGGCCATATAATCTCTCTCTCTCTCTCTCTCTCTCTCTCTCTCTCTCTCTCTCTCTCTCTCTCTCTCTTCTCTCTGTGTGTGTGTGTGTGTGTTGTGTGTGTGTGTGTGTGTGTGTGTGTGTGTGTGTGTGTGTGTGTGTGTGTGTGTGTGTGTGTGTGTGTGTGTGTGTGTGTGTGTGTGTGTGTGTGTGTGTGTGTGTGTGTGTGTGTTCTGTCATTTAACCATCCTTTTGTCTAATATATTTACTTACCTTTTAATATCATATCCAGAAGTATTCTTTACAAGTATGTATCCTTTGTGACACTGCATTTCCTTTCTCAATCAAGATTCCAGATTCCTGGCATATGCTGATGGCATCATTTGTCTCATCCAGGTACCAAACCAATAGCTACATCTTCAAGTCCCTACATGTCAGTCATATAATATATAAAACCTTAACAACTACATCAATTGCTTTGGTCTGATGCAGTTGCTGAAGTTTTCAGCAACTACATTAGACTAAATTGTCACTTTAATCACAATAAAACTTTGTCAGCTTTTTCCTGGTAGCTGCTCCCCCCCCCCCTTGAACTCTCAAATCACCATTGATAACTCTCCCATTACTCCAGCTACAATGTCAAGCAGGCTGGTCCAGAGTTTAGGGCAACCCTGGTGCAAGAATGGCAATCAAATATTCCGGGGAATTTGACTACTGGAGAAGCACTTGAAATGCTTGGACATTATCCTCGAACCATTTCTCCATGATGCAGGCCTTGCTGGTCTTGTTGAAAGAGTCCAATACCATCTGTATACATGGTTATCATGTTGGACAAAACCTGGTCCAAAACAATGTTAAGTTAGGATCTGGTGGTGAGGGTGTGTTCAGTGGATTTGACAAGATCAAGTGATGTCCATAAAACCATCCCCCACATCATGATACCAACACCTGCCGACCTATTTTTGTCCAACAGCTACAATCTAGTTGCAGCTGTTCACCTGCTCATTGTGAAATATGCACCTATCCATTGTCAAAATGGAGCGGGAACCTTGGTTCATCAGACCAAGCAACTCTTTTCTAGTCATGAAATGTGCAGGAATGGTGCTCTTGTAGGATAGTTGTTCATGACGGTCAGTCATTATGGCCACGTGAACAGATCGCCTACTCCATAGACAGTGTGCTTGGAAACATTTCTCTGTGTACCATAGTTGTAATCTACCATTAAGTGAGAGATTGTGAACTGTTTGTTGTCCCAGACAGCATATGCCAACTGCAGTTCACCTCAACTGTCAACCACTGGTGGTCTCCCTGTCCTGGCATGTTGTGTGGTTAGAAATCTTTATTGCAATAATAATAATAATACAAATGGATACATTACAATGTTGCCCTTCACAGCCACAAAGCCAGTGGTTAACAGTAATAGTACAATATGTAAGAAAAGGAAATTAATAAATTAAACATAAAAAATGCATATGTGGACGAATAAATGTAAATACAGCTCAACACTCAAAAAAGTATAATACAATTATAAATATCACAATGTACAAAGAATATATAGGTAGAAAACTGCAAGGTTGGTTGGTAGCCATCTTAATGTCATATTGCTGTCTTGTGGCATTAAGGCGAGCTTCAAGGAGAAGGATCAAGGACAGGGAAGTACAATTTAAGGATGCGGAATCTGTACTCCTTATCACAAGAAAACTTATTAAGGTCAGCATCCAAAGACTGGGCACATGAAAGTAGCTGAAATGGCAGAAACCTATCGGATAGGTGGAGACGGCTGAGATGTGGGCACAGAGTTGGAGTCGCTCCGAGGGAACGCTGAGGGATTCTCCAAGAGCACAAGTCCCAGAATGATGGTGTTATGTGTCCCTCTTCAGACCATTCCCACTACACCTTCACTCTAGTGGCCCTCAAACAGCCGAATATGCCTGCAGTTGCCCACCTTCCTAGTGCCACAAATAATTCCCATTCAAACTCTGTTGGGTCCTTCCCTTTCCCTATTTCATGGGATTTGTATTAACAAACTGACAGGCACTAGCTTGTGCTGTCACTATATATGCTCTGCCAGTCAGCAACATCATTCCTGGACACTGAGATGCACACACTTATGGAGACAGTTGGTCATAATGTTTTTCTTATGGGTGTAAATTTAAATTGAGGAAGCATTACAGATGTGTGGAAATTTGCTTTCAGCCGGAGGGTAATCAATCGTTGGAACGAACTTCCACTGATGTTGTAGAAGTGAGTAGTTTGAATAAATTTAACAAATAATTGAACAGGTTATTAGAAAAGATGGACAAGTGAAGTAGGACATTTTTTTTTTTTTTTTTTTGCTGATTCTATGTCAGCTTGCTTCATTGCATCATTTGTTACTATTAGTTTAATTTAGTGTAAATTCTGGATAGTGGTCAGTGACGTTGCCTTTTTCTTTTATTATTTATTTTATTTCATTCTATTTTTAATGTTAGGTGGTTTAGTTCACAGGAGCAGAATTGCACCATGCCAAGTTCAGCCTTAACTGCAACAGGAATTTGCTGTATTCGTTACATGCTTTAAGCGCTTATTTTTAATTCATGTAACTTATGAATGCAATATGGTGAGAAGATGTAAATTGATTATTAAAAATTTATTGCAATGTGTTTAAATCTCAATGTTACTTTTACAGGAATGATTCATCGGGATATTAACTTGGACAACATATTAATAAGCAATCCTACCATGATTAAATTGTTGGGCCTTGGAGCAGCAAGTGTAAGTATAATTTCAGATATCACTGTTATTTCAAATATCACTGTTATAATAATTGATTCATCTCTTGCTTATTGATCATTTGCAATTTGGAATCCAAAGCAAAACTTCATACTCTTACAACTTCATACTTTCTCTCTCTAGTAATTAAAAAAAAACATTTTAAACTTTTATCTGTTTCCCACTACTGTTATTGTATCTTTCAATTTTGTGTATGGTAGTCAAATTAATTTTTAACAGCTGCAATCCCTAATACTAGAGTAAAGAAAGATTGACCCTTATACTTTCCTGTACAAATCCTTTAACAAATTTAATGTGTACATTAAAACTTTGAAATCAGTTTTATTGGATGCTTCCTTTACCACTTTTATAAACTGGAATTAGTACCATTAGGGACACATGTAGTAGGAAAGAAAAGGGATGATAGGATGATAAAATCATTCTCTGAAATGTTTTCCTTGCTGCACTTGATGATATTTATCCATAGAAAATTTATCACTAGGAAGACTTTTTTTTTATTTAGGAAGTTAAAGCCTTTACCAAAGAGAAGCCTAGCACATAGATCCTTTATTGTCATATAACAAACAAGTTAAGGTAATGTACACAGTGCATTATATTTCAGGAATATTTAATTTCTTCAATTAATTGAAAATTTTCTTCTTCTATTATTAATAGTCATTATCTTATTACTAAATTAATTATTATTTGATATATTATCTGCTAACTTGGTGGGGGGGGGTTAATTCACAGGTTAACAGTAGCTGCAGGCAGAGATGGAAATGATTCTTGCACTGCTTCTATTGGAATGAGCAGCAACCCAGAAAGCCAGTTGCTGGGGATTTCAGGAACTGCTGGGGGTCGTGAAACAAATAAATACATGGGCTATGTTAGAGTAACTAAGAGTAAGAACATAGTTAAGGTGCATGTATATTTGTATGTACACCAATGCTGTACATACAAATATACATGTATATAAATATACATGTACATACAATGCTATAGTAAACAAATTTGATGAATTTGAAGTGCTGGTTAAGAAATCCAAGGCAGATATTGTTGGGATATCAGAGATGTGGTGCCACTCAGATATAAGGGATGCAGAATTGGAATTTGGGGAATACAATGTGTACAGACAGGATAGAAAGGAAGGAGTGGTTATGCCGTTAGTTAAGAAACACACAAAATCTAAGAAGGAAGTGCATTCAGTTGACATAGAGAGATAGTGAAATGTTGAGTCAGTTTGGTGTGACATAAGCACTGGGAAAGCAAAAATGAAGGTAGGAATTTGTTATAGGCCTAATGACCCTGATGAATGAAATCAACAATTATACAGAGAAATACACTGGACCAGTAAATCAGAGTGTCTTATAATGGGGGATTTTAACTTCTCAGATATAGACTGGAACTTGTGGGTTCATCACTCGCACACTAGCAAGGCTTTTATGGATTTATTGGATTATTGTTTTCTTCAGCAGCATGTTAGAGAGGCAACAAGAGGGAGTAACACTCTTGATCTGATTATCAGCAGTGATTATTCATGCATTAAGAATTTACAGATAAAGGAACCATTAGGTATTAAGGTCAATCACTGTACAGTGATTACA
Organism: Mastigoproctus giganteus; assembly: GCF_048544385.1. Classification (NCBI taxonomy): domain Eukaryota; kingdom Metazoa; phylum Arthropoda; class Arachnida; order Uropygi; family Thelyphonidae; genus Mastigoproctus; species Mastigoproctus giganteus. Next base: position 235,680,002 of record NC_143578.1, read on the forward strand.
GTGTACCGATGTGGGATTTACTTAAAGATGTAACTACCATCAGGGGTAAAGGGAAGGGTTTTTGCTTTCATAAAGGTGACTAAGAGGTGACTAAATCTCTGAGACCAATAAAGGTGGTCTCAGAGATTTTTTAGGTTCTATACAGTGGGACCAACTGATGATGTTGCTAACAGCAAATTCTAAATGGGAAGCATTCAAGGAAGCAATCTTATAAGCTATTAGGCTTTTTGTTCCAACTAAGAAATACTGCTCTAGGTTCAGGCCCAAATGGATATCAGATGAACTAATGACACTCATGGCAGAGAAGAAAAATGCATGGGATGCACATAAATTGTCAGGTGACACAGAAGCCTATGGTAGATACAAGCTAGTCTGTAATCAAGTAATAAAGGAGGTTGGGCAAGCAAAGGCAGATTATGAAAAATCTTTGTCAAAGGATGCAAAGTTAAACAGGCGCCTCCGTAGCCAGGTGGGAAGGAGCAGTAGTATGTAGCACACGCTTCTTGATTAGACCGGGGTTCAAGCCCGTCACCACCAAATACGGAGGATGAGGAAAGGTCAGGGAATGACCACCGCATTTCCCGGAGCAATATGGCCTTAGTTGCTAAATGCTCCTAAAAACCAAAACAACAACAACAACAACAACAAAGTTAAACAGCAAAGGCTTCTTTACTTATATAAACTCTAAGAGGAAGGGGATGAATCAAATTGGTCCACTTGATGTCAATGGTTTGACTGTAGATGATCATTCTCAGATAGCTGCCGAACTAAATTAGTATTTTGCATCTATATTCACATATGATGAGTTATTCAAGCAGGAGAGGGCCAGATGTTTATCAAACTTTAACAGGGAGTTAAATGGTTTTGTATTAACTGAGAGCAAAGCGGAGGAGAAATAAGTTAAACATAAGAAAGGCATCTGGGGTGGATGGGATCTATCCAGTTATATTAAAGGAGGCAGCAAAGGAAGCAAGCAAACCCTTAGCCATAATTATGAGAGAATCCTTGGACTCGGGGGATGTCACCCATGGACTGGAGATGTGCAAATGTACCTCCAATTCACAAAGGGGAGATCAAAGGGTGACACAAATAATTACAGACTGTTAGTTTGACTTCTGTTCCAGAAGTCAAACTAACAGTCTGTAATCAGGGAAATTAATGGAGTCACTGGTTAAAGAAGCATTGCAGGATCATGTAGACAAGACTGCAGCAATAATTCAGACACAACATGGGTTTGTCAAGGGGAAGTCTTGTCTGACCAATTTGATTGGATACTATGATGTGGTCACAAAGGAACTGGATGCAAAAATAATTTTGATATCATATACTTGGATTTCAGGAAAGCTTTTGATACTGTTGCACATGGAAGACTACTGTACAAATTGGAGCAGTATGGCATTAAGGGTAAGTTGTTACAATGGATAAAAGGATGGTTGAGTGGGAGAAGACAGAGTGGTAATTAATGGGTACTGCTCTATGTGGACTAATGTTATTAGTTGTGTCCCTCCGGGTTCAGTGTTGGGCCCATTGTTGTTTTGTATATTTATCAATGATATTGATGAAGGTATATCAAGCTTAATGTCAAAGTTTTCAGATGATAAAAAGGTTGACAGGTTTGTTAATAACAGTAATGACAGTATGCATATGCTGCTGTAACTGGATCTGGAAAAGTTGAGTAGATGGGCTGAGAAGTGGTAACTGAAGTTTAACATTGACAAGTGCAATAAGGGGTTACTGCGTAAGGATAGCAGTAACCCCAGAGAAATGTACCAACTATGTGGTGTTACACTCAGGGTAGTGGAGAATGAAAGAGACCTAGGGTTAATTGTGCAGTCAGATATGAAGTTTTCTGATCAGTGCACACAGACTGCCAGAGTAGGTCACGGAGTCCTGTCAATGATATACAGGAATTTTGTTCATAGGGATAAGGTGATTATCCCCTTGTATAAGGCAATGGTCAGGCCATACCTTGAGTACTGCATACAGGTCTGGAAACCTCATTTTAGGAATGATGTAGAGTTGTTAGAATGAATACAGAGAAGGGCAACAAGACTGGTGAAGGGAACCAAAGGGGTGCTCTTATTAAGAAAGGCTTAAGTTCTGCAAATTGCAGCTTCTGGAGACTAGGCACCTGTGAGGCGATCTGATTGAGGTGTATAAGGCCTTGAATGGATTGAGCAGGCTTAATGCTGATGGGATTCTTCCTCTTGTTCAGATTACAAACCTGAGGAGGTATAGATTCAAACTGAGGAAAGACAGTTGTAGAATCAATATGCGGAAGTTTGCCTTTAGCCAGTTGTTAGTTGATTGTTGGAACAAAGTTCCATCTGTTGTTGTGGAAGTTGTTGTTGTTAGTTGGTTTTTAGGAGCATTAGCAACTGAGGCCATATTGCTCCGGGGATATGCGGTGGTCATTCCTGACCTTTCTGCATCCTCCGTATTTGGTGGTGATGGGCTCGAATCCCGGTCTAATCAAGAAGCGTGTGCTACGCACTGCTGCTCCTTCCCACCTGGCTACAGAGGCACCTTTGTGGAAGTTGATAGCTTAAATAAATTCAAGGCAGAGCTAGACAAACATTTAGAATGAATGGATCAGTGAAATGGGAAGGGGTGTTTTTTTTTTTTTTTTTTTTGGCTGATGCTGTATAAGCTTGCTTTCTTGCTACCACTTGCTTTCTGGTGCAAGTGTTGGCATTTGATTTATTTCATAAATATGAACTTGAAGGTTTGTGGTAGAAAGACCACTTTCCTCAGTTTTTTTTTTTTTTTTTTTTGTTAATTCAGCATTCCTTGTCTTTCTTCATTCTTCCTCACCTATACAGTAATTTCTTTGTGTTTCATGGAATAAATTTCATTAATGATAGCATTATTATTATTATGTCAATACTACATTTATACAGTAATACTTAAGGTAAGTTTATTTTATTTTAATGACATTTTTTTAAAAATTTATTTTTTTTTTAACAGCATGCAAGGAATATATAGCTTGCCAAAAAAATCATGCTTAGTACATTAAGTGTTGCAGATTTTCAATTTAAACCATTGCATCATAGACAGTAAAAATATAATTAAAGAAAGAAAAAATTCACTGGTACCTACCAAAATATTGAAAAATAGTGCCTAAAAGGGATAGGTAGTTTCACTTATAATGCTTCCCCCCCCCCTTGTAATGCTCTTTTGGGCTGAAAGTGCTATAACAAGAGTTTACTGCAAATGGCAACATGCACTATAATTGTGAAAAAGCAACCAGACATCTGAATGTTTTCAAATAACTTTATTTGTTAATACTTATTTAATGTCTGGTTGGTCCATGTTTGGCCTTGATTTTTATGGTATTTTTGTCGATGGACTATGAGTCTATTTTTGATAGGGAGAGAGTGGTGTTTTGGTCCATTTATCCTTCGATAAATCAATTCAGTTGCTAGTTGTGAGTGTATTGGCCTTGCCCAAAGCCGACGTTCCTGTTTATTGGAGTTAATGTCAAGGTTCTGGGCAGGCCAGTGAAGCTTTTGAATGCCCATGCCTTTGACCAGTTTACTGCTAGCTTGCAGTATGACATGATATATTGCCATGCTGAAACAGAAAGGAATCCTCCTCATTCTGCTGCCACAGCATAGAAAGAGTAGACATTGTCCAAAAATGTCAATGTAGTGTAGTACCCCAGTATCCAGTGCTGGGCCATTGTTGTTTTCTGTATTTATCAATGATATTGATGAAGGTATATCATGCTTAATGTCTAAGTTTGCAGGTGATACAAAGGTTGGCTGGGTAATTAATGACATTAATCAAGGTACAGCAATTAGAAAAATTAGGCAGATTAACTGTATGGTACAATACTCAGGGTAGTGGAAAAATTGAAAAAGACCTGAGTGTAATTGTGCAATCAGATATGAAGTTCTCTGAGCAGTGCAGACAGGAGGAGGAGGATGGATAGTTGAAGGATGCAGAAGTTTGCCTTCAGCCAGTGGGTAGTTGATAGTTGGAACAAACGTCCATCTGTTGTTGTGGAAGTGAGTAGTTTGAATAAATTCAAGGAAGAGCTAGAAAAACTATTGGAGGGGCAGATGATTTTTTTTTTTTTTTTTTTTTGATAAACAATACCAAGGTAACAGTAGTTAAATAGTTAAACAAAATTTAACACATTCTGCTCCACCATTGGATTTTGCTGGTGTGTTGCTCCTATCCTTGTAGCCCATGATCTACACAACTCAAATACACTATGCCTTTAAATATAGTTTGAAGTAATTCTGTACAGAGGTAATTCTCTAGGGTTCTGACCAGAATTAACTACTTCAAAGCTGTTTTTCACAGGCTTCTGCCTCTCCATTGTATTTTTTAAAGTTGTTCTGACTTTTAGTTTTGTACTGTACAATATATACACACTTAGGCCAAAGAAAGTTGTGCAGAACTGCAAGATATGAAAGATCTATATATCTTCTGTCATACCCATTGGTCACAAGTCTACCATTAACTTTGCTTAATATTCATATCATGTACTTGTAATATTATAATTTAAAATTAATGATCATTTCATAAAATAACTTTAAAAAATGATCAACTAAGGGTTTTGTGTTCATAGAAATACCATTTAATTTGTATTTACATTTTAAAAAATTCAAAAAATATGAGGTCATTTGTTGAATACATGAGGAAGAGAAAGGGATAGGGGTGCAACATGAAGACCAGATAAGGCCCTTGTACCACAGAAAGAAAATGGTAGGAGTCAGTGGATTAGAAAATGGCAGAATGTGATGTGAGTCTAAAACAATAACAGTAATAGAATGTTTAGTTGCTAATGGTGAGAATTTAATTCATAAACAATAAAAATTGCAGAATGTGTTTATGTGATGCAATAGTGAATAGGATTATTGTTTGATACTAGGCAAAATAACATAGTGAAAACAGGAGAAGCAGGCCTACATAAAAAACACAGCGGGATCATTTCTTTCTATTTTTGCAGTGGTTCTGGACATGTATGGTTAGTAACCCTTATTTGTGGTGATTACGTTGTGCTACACATTTGCCAAATGCGCATGGAAGACTACTGTACAAATTGGAGCAGATTGGTATTAAGGGTAAGTTGCTACAATGGATAAAAGGGTGGTTGAGTGGAAGAAGACAGAGGGTGGTAATCAATGGATGCTGCTCGTTGTGGACTAATGTTATTAGTGGAGTTCCACAGTCAACTCCACTAATAACATTAGTTAATGATAGTAATGTTAATGACAGTAATGGCAATGTTCTACTGCAACAGGATCTAGAAAATTTGGGCAGATGGGCTGAGAAGTGGCAACTGAAGTTTAACATTGACAAATCCAATGTACTTCATATGGGTAGAAGTAACCCTAGAGGAATGCACCAACTATGTGGCACTACATTTAGGGTGGTAGAAAATGAAAAAGACCTGGGAGTAATTGTGCAGTCAGATATGAAGTTTTCTCAAAGTTGTAGACTGGCTGCCAGAGCAGGTCATTGGGCATTGTCAATGATATACAGGAATTTTGCTTGTAAGGAAAAGGTGATTATCCCTTTGTGTAAGGCAATGGTCAGGCCACACCTTGAGTACTGCATACAGGTCTGGAGGCCTCATTTTAGGAAGGATGTAGATTTGCTTGAGTGTGTACAGAGAAGGGCAACAAGATTGGTGAGGGGAATGAAGGGATCCTCTTACCAAGAGAGGCTTAAGTTCTGCAAATTGCAGCGGCTGGAGACTTAGTACCTGCGAGGTGATCTGATTGAGGTGTATAAGGCCTTGAATGGGTTGAGCATGCTGAATTCTGATGGGATTTTTTTTCACTTGCTCAGATTATGAACCTAAGGGGGCATAAATTCAAATTGAGGAAAGGCAGTTGTAGAATAGACGTGTGGAAATTATGCCTTTAGCCAGCGGGTTGTTAATTGCTGGAACAAATTTCCATCTGTCATTGTGGGAGTGAGCTTAAATAAATTCAAGGAGGAACTGGACAAACTTTTAGAGGGAATGGTTGTGTGAATTTTTTTTTTTTTTTTTTGGCTGTTGCTACATGAGCTCATACGCTTGCTTTCTTGCATCACATGCTTCTATTGCTCTTAGTATTACTATTACTATGTAATGGCAGTTATTATTTTTTGGAAATTTTTGATGTTTTAACTACTTTGGTTGCATTGTTTCTTTTGTTTGGGTGTCAAAGCAATCAAGGCCGTGAGGCATCAGTGTATTGTATGTATAAATTGCATGTATTCTATATATGCTCACCTATATACTTTTATTTTTGTTTGCCTGTTTTGCTGGATTAAAAATCCGAGTTTCTAGTGGGGGAGAGCTGGTGCAACTTTCATCCTCTTGACTTCATTATATGAAATCAAATTGATAAAATACAAGGTATTGATTTTTCCTTAAAAAATTGATGTTTTGTATGTGATTTATTTGTCTCACAAGAGAAGTGTCTTAATTTTGCCTTAGTGTGAAAAACAAATCTTGTAAAAGTTCCTCCTACTTTGATGGGGGTTCAAGCTCAGACCTTTTTCAGAGCATGTAATGAAAAATGATTGTAACCACTGTATTTCCTGCAAGCGCATGTTGGTTGTAGTTAATCAGCTCATGTGGTTTATTTATTATTACATTTGTACAGGGTACAGGGTACAGTCAAATGATTTGCATGTTGTTTTGGCTCAAAAACTTGAATTAACTCACTGAGATCAGTTAACTTCAGCCTTAATTGAGAAGGCATTTAAGAATTCCTCGTCTCCAAAGTGGCTTTGAATTCAGACCTCTCCAAACAAATGGTACATGAACTCATCAAACTGCAGTGGAAGATAGTAAAGGTAGTGTGTCAAGAAAATCCCTCAACACAAGTTTTTTGTGTTGAGGGATTTTTCTTGGCACACTAACTGCTTTGATCATATTATGATGACAGGGCCGCATTTATGCATAAAAATAAATATTCCGTGGCTTGAAGCCTTGAAATCCAGCGGGGATCTCTCCCCATTTCTATTTCCTTTTGTTGAAGAGAATGTATAATTACATATTTTGGATATGTAATTATACATTCAGTTTGAATAGATTTTTAGGAATTTCTCCCATGATTTGATCTCTTTCTCTCTCTCTCTCTCTCTCTCTCTCTCTCTCTCCTAATTAAGTAAGTCAGTTGTATTGAAAATGGCAGTTTTAATAAACATGACTGTTCTTCTCTAGTGACACAAATGAAAACCATTTTTTTTTAGATAATAAACTTAAGTATACTACCAGTATATAACTTCCAATAGCATCTAGTAATTAAAGTGAAAACTTAGCATAGGGCCACAGAGAACTTATTTAAGAAATTCTGATTTTAAAACACAAATTTCTTTCTTTTCAACAGAAATTTCCAGAATCTTGTGAAATAATTGGAACTGAAGGTTACAAGGCTCCAGAAATTTTGTTAGGCAAAATGTATGGTACGTTTTCCTTCAATAATAATTTAATACAGTTGATTTCATGCTTGTCATCTAAATTCAAAGAATATACAGGGGAAATACTAGAATGAAAGCACTTTACCTGTGTAAAGTTTAGAATCTATTTATTACTGATATTGAGTCTAAAAATTGTATGTTTCTTGCATATTTTACCCTCCATTTCTTTATGGGTGAAAAATTAAAAATAAGATAAGTTTATCTGTAAATTATCTTATATTATTACTTAACCCATTCACGCTGAGGCCACCCACTGGTGGATCACTGCAGCTAATTATCGTCAGATGTTGCGACCCACGGGTGTCTCGTTGTGCTACAAGTCTTATATTGTTTTGGCATTAAGTGTACCTGGTGTTTAAGCATTTTATCAGATTCACCAGTCATCCATATATATTTATCTACCAAGTGTCAGCCCAGCATCAATATTTTTTATTTATTGAGGTTTTTGTGGGGTATGTACAATCATAGTAGTTGGAATAGAAAAAGGAACCAATAGTTTACAATTTTTATTTCAAATATAATTATTTTTGTTTACATTGAATTATGTTGAAGCATTCTAGACAAAAAGCAGGTTGATTTTCACATTCTTGACAAAATGTTTTAACTTTTTGCCTTCCGGTCTGCTTCTTTCTTTCTTTCTTTTTCAGAAATTTTCTTGTAACACTCCCTGCAACATTTCCTAACTTTCTTTGCTTGACCTTCCATTTTACAAAAAGTATGAATTCTGCCAGGTGCCTTTGTTACTACTTTTGTAGTAGTCTCACTATTCAATAAACTATATATTATACTTTCTCGGAATTGAAGGATGAATAGACAATTAATAGTTCCAAATTTACTCTGTACCACCCATGCATTGACTAGCATGATACCAAAGATGATCTCCATTGCAGCTTTTTTATACCATTTTAAAGTTTACGCAGGCTACTATAATATGATGCCATTTGGTCAGATATATCCACTCCCTTCTTTAGTTGATTGTAGCTGATAATAGCATTGGGTTTTTGATTGTTTTCTCCCTTTCTGTTGTTCTTTCCTGTCTCAATAATTTTACACTGATGAGTTTTGCATGTTGTTAGCATCATTACTGTTCTTTTAATCGATCCATTTCATGATTTTCACTCCTTTGTTATTTTCAAGAGCGATTGTCTCCCTGTTTCATTTTTTTTTTCTGTAATATTCCTTGGTATTCCTTTTCAATTGCTTCTTAGAGTATCACAGAGAAAGGTTTTCTTTTCTAATAACTCTTGCGCTAGAGGGAAACTGGTGTAAAAATTATCCGAATAAAGAACACGTCCTTCATTGAGCAGATTAGCTATCAGTTTCATTGATACGGCATGGGAATATCCTTCACCTTCCACTGAATCACCCTTTCTGGTATAAATAGAGATTTCATGAGTATATCCCTCTGGCAAACATAATTTATGAGATTTGTTAAGGATATACTGGCAAAAGAGTAGCCTTCCATGCCAAGGGATCAAACTTTCATCAATAACCAAGTTTTTTCCTGGATTTAACACCCTTTGAAAATTCCTATTGGATTTATCTAATAAAATTCTGATTTTATTGAGATGGTCATGTCCATTGGCAGTTTCATTGTTAGAGAAATGCCAATATTCCAGTAGATCTAGGAAACGATCTCGACTCATAGATTTCCTAATGAGATTATTTGAGTATAAATCTTTTTTTGACCAGTGTAATTTTATTTCTGGGACATGAACAATTCCCATTATCAATAATATTCCAAGAAATTTTTCCATTTCCAGTTCAGTGGTTGGTCTCCAATCAGCTTTCTTCTTTTTGGGTGTTTGTATATTACTAGCTGCGGAGGACAAACAGTACTGTGCATATCTAGGAAGGGGTACGAGGTTACTACCACATTGGTCAAGATTTTTGCAGCTCCAGCGAACGCTAAGTTTTCATTTATATTTAGTATTTTATTAACTTAATTGTTATGCTAAATTATTTTCTATAAGTAGCTTTATAGTTCTAGCCAAGCTCTGTGGTTTGTTTTGAATTTAGATAGCAATTTTGAAAGTTAATACTTAGTGTCCGTAGATTTTACATTTGTAACTTGCCGCCATTGTTATACGATATGTAATATCATAAGGTTTAACATAAAACTAGATAGCAAAATACATAGCAGTATATTATAAATCTGTTAGATTAGTATAGTATTATCATTAAAATTTATTAATCTTATTAAATTTCATTGTTAATTAAATTATACTGAAACGGAATCATGACCCAGACTAGAGCAGCAAAGTAGCGTTCACGGAATAGCCAGAGTGCTGTGGCTTGCGGGAGAACCAAAGGGGGCAATTCTCCCCCGGATCAGAGTCTAAAACAATGCACGAAATGTGGAATGTTTGCAGACCTGTCTAGAACAGGACATGATCTAGCCAAGGAGGATGTCTTTGTGTGTGCTAGGTGTAGAGACTGAAGAAATTAGGTGCCAACTCAGCATTCTGATGGGCATCTATGAGAGTTTGAGGTGTAGGGTAAATGCCCTCGAAGAAATTAATATGAGGGTCCCATTAAGCTCTCAGATACCCAACACACCAAAGCTCATCCCTGTGCATCAGGCAACACAACGGCAATCTCCAAGGCAGAATACACTGGTCCCACTGGAACTAGTTATTGTCGGTGACTATATTGTCAGGAAGACAGGGAATATAGTATGCAAAAAGGATAGGTGGAACAGGATCAGGGTATGTCTGCCAGGAGCAAAAGTTAATGATGTGTAGAGAAATATCATCTATTAAGGGCACAGAATGTGAGATTGATGTACACGTTGACACTAATGACCTTAAGAGTAAGAGATCTGTAGATTTACTTAACAAATACAGGTCAATGCTGAAAAAAAGGTGCGAATTAGGGTTAAATTTGAAAGTGACTGCAATTCTGCCCAGACACACAATAGAAGGGAGTATATGATGAGAGCCTTGTCAATCAATTTGGTCCTGGAGAGATTGAGCAATGCTCATGGGGTAGAATTTTTTTCAGCATGGTCTCTGCTTGCTAACAGGAGAGACTGCTTCTACAGGGATGGGATACGCTTAAATAGAAAGGGTGCAAGAATATTTGCTGATGCTATCGAGGCAGTGTTAGGTGGGTTGGAAAACTGCTAGTTTGGGAGGATTCACAGACTAAAATATTAACGTAGGTAGAAGCAAAAGAGATTCTTGCACTGCTTCTATTGTAATGAGCAGCAGCAGCAGCCTAGAGAGCAAGTTGCTGGGGATTTCAAGAGCTGCGGGAGTCATCATGAAACAAGTAACTACATGGGATGTATTAGGGTAACTAAGAGTAACAAGTGCATCTATACTTGCATGTACACTAATGCTAGAATTCTTTTTTTTTGTCCTCACCTTTTTGCCATTATATGTATATGGGGTCAATATTTTTTTTTTTATTTTTTCATGGAATTTTTACGGCCGGATGCCCTTCCTGGTGTGGTCACGGGCTCAAACCTCGATCTAATCAAGAAGCATGTGCTACACACTACTGCTCCTGCCCATCTGGCTACGGAGGTGCCACACTAATGCTAGAAATATAGTAAATAAAATTGATGAATTTGAAGTGCTAACCAAGACATCAAAGGCAGATATTGTTGGGATATCAGAGATATGGTTTCACACAGATATAAGCAGTGCAGAATTGGAATTTGGGGAGTACAATATGTACAGAAAATGACAAACTGGGTAGGAAGGGAAGAGGGGTTATACTGTTAGTTAAGAAACACATAAAATCTAGGGAAGTACGTCTAGTTGAAACGGGTGGACAGTGCAATGTTGAGTCTGTTTGGTGTGACATAAACACTTGGAAAGGGAAAATGAGAGTAGGAGTATGTTATAGGTCTAATGAAAACTGATGATGAGTACAGTGAACAGTTGTGCAGAGAAATAGAATGGGCCTGTAAATCAGAATGTCTTGTAATGGGGGATTTTAACTTTCCAGATATTGACTGGAACTTGTGGGTTGGTCACTTGCACATTAGCAAGACCTTTGTGGATTTATTGGAGGATTTTTTTTCTACAGCAATATGTTCAAGGGGAAATCAGAGGGAGTAATACCCTTGAGCTGATTATCAGCAGTGATTATGCATGCATTAGGAATTTGCAGATGAAGGAACCACTAGGTGACAGTGATCACAGTGTAATGATGTGGGATTTACTTAAAGATGTAACTATGATCAATGGTAAAGGGAAGGGTTTTTGTTTTCATAAAGGTGATTACAGAGGTCTCAGAAATTTTTGGAATTCTATAGAGTGGGATCAACTGATGATGTTACCAAAGGTGAATTCTAAATGGGAAACCTTCATGTACTTAATCTTGGAAGCTACTAGGCTTTTCATGCCAACTAAGAAATACTGTTCAAGGTTCAGACCTATATGGATGTCGGATAAATTAATGAAGCTTGTGGCAGAGAAGAAAAATGCATGGGATGCATATAAATTATCAGGCGACACAGAAGCCTACGACAGATATAAGCTTGTCTGTAATCAAGTCACAAAGGAGGTTAGGCAGGCGAAGGCAGATTACAAGAAATCCTTGGCAAAGGACACAAAGAAAAACAGCAAAGAGTTCTTTACTTAGGTAAACTCTAGAAGGAAGGGGATGAATCAGATTGGTCCACTTAACATAGATAGTTTGACTATTGATGATCCTGCACAATTAGCTGATAAACTGAATGAGTATTTTGCATCAAAATTCAAACATGAAGAGTTATTCAAGGAGTGAAATGCCAGAAGTTTATCAAACTCTAACAGGGAGCTAAGTGATTTTGTGATAACCGAGTGCAAAGTGGAGGAGAAATTGTTGAAGTTAAACATAAAAAAGGCACCTGGGGCAGCAAGGGAAGTAAGGAAACCCCTAGCCATAATTATGAATACATCCTTAGAGTCACAGGAGGTGTCCCACTGCACTGGAGATGTTCAAATGTATCCACAATTTACAAAGGTAGTTCAAAGGGTGACACAAATAATTATAGATCTATTAGTTTAACTTGCATTCCCTGGAAAATAATGAAGTCACTGGTTAAAGAGGTGATACAGGATCACCTAGACAAGACAGCAGCAATAGTTCAGATAGCATGGGTTTGTTAAGGGGAAGTCTTGTCTGACCAATCTGATTGGATACTATAATGTGGTCACAGAGGAACTGAATGCTAAAAATAATTTTGATATCATATACTTGGATTTCAGGAAAGCTTTTGATACTGTTGCAACATGGAAGACTGGTGTACAGATTGGAGCAGTATGGCATTAAGGACAAGTTACTGCAATGGATAAAGGGTTGGTTGAGTGGGAGACTGCAGAGAGCGGTAATAAATGGACACTGCTCTATGTGGACTAATGTTATAGCGGAGTCCCCCAGGGTTCAGTGCTGGGCCCATTTTTGTTTTGTGTAGTAATAGTAATAGTAATAGTAGTGGCATGGGATGCAATAAAGCAAGTGTATGAGCTTATGCAGCATCAGCCACAAAAAAATAAAAATAAAATAAAATAAAAATCACACCATTCCATCCAAATGACTCTCCAGTTGCTCCTTAAATTTATTTAACCTATCAACTTCCACAATGACAGATGGAAGTTTGTTCCAGCAATTAAACACCCGCTGGCTAAAGGCAAATTTCCGCACATCTATTCTACATCTGTCTTTTCTTAATTTGAATTTATGTCCCCTTAGGTTCGTAATCTGAACAAGTGGAAGGATCCCATCAGAATTCAGCATGCTCAACCCATTCAAGGCTTTATACACCTCAGTCAGATCACCGCGCAGGTGCCTAGTCTCCAGCCACTGCAATTTGCAGAACTTAAGCCTCTCTTGGTAAGAGGATCCCTTCATTCCTCTCACCAATATTGTTGCCCTTCTCTGTACACGCTCAAGCAAATCTACATCCTTCCTAAAATGAGGCCTCCAGACCGCGCCTTGACCTTTGCCTCTATATAAAGCAATGGTCAAGGTGTGGCCTGACCATTGCCTTATACAGAGGGACAATCACCTCCTTTTCCCTGTTAGCAAAATTCCTATATATCATTGACAAAACCACATGACCTGCCTTGTCATCCTGTCTGCATTGCTCAGAAAACTTCATATATGACTGCACAATTACTCCCAGGTCTTTTTCATTTTCTACCACATTAAGTGTAGTACCACACAGTTGGTACGTTTCTCTGGGGTTACTTCTACCCATATGCAGTACTTTGCATTTGGGTAGTTTAACCTTGATTCAGGGTTAAACTTCAGTTTAACCCTGAATCAAGGTTAAACTTCAGTTGCCACTTCTTAGCCCATCTGCCCAAATTATCTAGATCCTGTTGCAGTAGCGCACTGCCATTACTGTCATTAACAACCCTGCCAACCTTTGTATCATCTGCAAACTTCGACACTAAGCCTGATATACCTTCATCAATATCATTGATAAATATGTATAAGGCAAGTTAAACTAACTGGTCTGTAATTACTCGTGTCACCCCTTGATCCCCCTTTGTGAATTGGGGATACATTTGCACGTCTCCAGTCTGTGGGGATCTCCCCTGAATCTAAGGATGCTCTCATAATTATGGCTAACGGTTTGCTTAGTTGCTTTGCCCCCTCCTTTAATATAACTGGATAGATCCCATCCGCCCCGAGCGCTTTTCTTGTGTTTAACTTCAACAATTTCTCCTCCACTTTGCTTTCAGTTGTTAAAAATCATTAAGCACCCTGCTACAATTTGATAACCTCCTGCCATTTTCAAACCTTAATAACTCCTCATGTGTGAATGTAGATGCAAAATATTCATTTATTGCGAAGCGATGTTGTGCCTCATGGGGGTGCACACTATGTGGGCTCTCTGCTAATCCATACACTAGGTGCATGTCTGCCAGCTCACAGTTCATATATCGATGCAGGCTCTTTCTGCAGCAACTACTGCTTGAATGAGTAACCACAAATTTTCCCTTTCGCGAACTGATGAAAAGCGCTGTGTACTGACTTACTGTGACGTTTCCGGTTATGGGTTCCTGTGCGATTCACATTCCTTTAGCTGTTACCTACCTCCCCTAAACATTTGTACCAATATTTTTGAGACACCCTGTATATATATATATATATATATTTTTTTTTTTTTTTTTTTTTTTTCACTCACTCACTCGTTCATCTCTTTCAGGGGGGGATCCAATGGTTTATAATGTAATTTAAATACTAATGTTTAATAATTAAGCTATATAAGAAAGAATATAAAAGATTAAAACTAGGGTTAGTGTGAACTTAACTTTAACATTTATGGTTTTTGTTCTTTTTTCTCACACACTTACACTCTCATTCATTCTTCTGGCTTTCATTTCATTTGTTCAACTCTTGTTTTCTGCATTGCAGCATAGTCTGCTATGGATGGGGTGATTGCAATTCAGTGATCACTGTGTAAAAAGAAATGGGAGGGGCAAACAATATTCAGATAAATTGTGTTTTTTGTTTCAGATTTTCCTTTTTGTTCATGTTAAGTTACTTTTTTGTTCTTTTTGTTTTTTTTTTTAAGTTACTATTTTATTGTTAGACAGGGCTGTTGACTGGTGGTCTCTTGGAGCTGTAACATATCACTTATTAACTGGAATGCCAATGACCAATATAAAATCATCATTCGATCTTAAAATTCACAAGCCAACTGGGAAAAGAAGAGCAAGATTATGTAAAGGTATGTGCATGTTACAGTGTGTGAGATCTAAAAGATATGGCAAAATCTGAATAAGTGATACCACTAAATGCGTTGGCTAGTTTCCCATTAGTTGTTCATTGGAGAGTGTCGCTATGCCGACTTGTTGATCAATTCAAGAGTTTACTGGCAATCATTTTTTGTGTAATTTTATAGGCCAGTATTCTGATTCCATATATGACATTCTTATGACGTTAAGAATGTCATATATGGAATTCAGAAACTTTTACATTAAGTGTCTGAAGCTGAATTTTATGTACCATAAAAACTCAATTTTTTGCCATCTGCTATTGTAGTACTTTTCTCAGTGACCTCTGGTAGCACCCTGCTGGAACTTATTGGGCAAGTTTTTACCAACACAGCTTATAGGGTAATAGTGCTAATTTGGGATGTCCTGTCATTAGGGATCCACTGCATTTAACAGCATTTTTAGCATCCCATGTCAGGAATGATGAAGTGATGTGTCAATTTTTTTACTAATGGCAGAAGAGGACATCTAGCTTTTAACATTTGACATGTGTCTTTTAACATGTGTTTCTGTATGCTTTATTATTATTATTAGCCATGTTGTGCAAGGAAGCCTGAGGCTTTTACTGCATCAGCCAAAAAAATTTCTGAATTACCCTAAGAGAGAGAGAGAGAGAGAGAGTCACCAAGAAAGAAAGAGAAGAATGATGATATCCAGCTCAGGACCCTGGGTGTGCCAAGCCCATACTCACCACATTGAGCCCCTGGGGTTTCCCTTTGTACATGTTACAGCTGTGTTTCTCAGAAAATTTTGGCAGCCCACTGCATTCAGTGATAAAGGCAAATCCTCTGCACATGTTATGGCTGTGTTACATGGCAAGTTTTGACAGCCCACTGCACTTGATGGCAATAGCAAACTGAAGTGCCAAAATTTTACCAATGGCATAAGAGGATACCTAGCTTTTAACATATCTTCCTCTTCAATAGTGGACCTTCAGCAATTGTTAAAAGCCCACATGAAGTAAGTGACCTCTATATTTCAACCAGAGTTGTTTTACTTCAGAGAGTCAGGGTGGTTCTCTCAGTACATGTGACAGCATAGTGTTTTCCAACCTGTTATGCTAGCTCAGCGACGGCAAAATGATTACAATGAGCAGCAACAATTTCTTACCAACTGCATAAGAGGAAATCTGATTTTTAACTTTTGTTTCTCTATGCAAGATATCCTTTGGGTCGTTATAAAAATTTCTAAATGGTACATGAGCTTTTAATTCGAGCCACAACTATTTTATCATGCAGAAGTCACCTGCAATTCGCTCATTTCTTTTTTGAACTTGGAAAATGAACTTCATATTTTTTCAAGGAAATTAAGAGCATGTATTTTTCATTTTATATGAAATAAATTTCTTATCAGTGTTTGTTAAAGTGAAAAGCAAAAGAAATAAAGAACTAACAGAATTTATTTAGTTAGCATTTTTTTTTTATTTCTTTTTTAACAGTTTAAGATTCTTATCACATATGTTTTAAAAACAGTCACTGAAAAGTAAACAAAAAAACAACAGAAATTTAATAATTGTGTCTAAATAGTTCAAGCTGATTGCATTTAAAATGGATTGTTTTTACTGATTTGTTAGATAATTTTTACAAAAATATCACTGAATTTTCTTCTGTACCATTGTCTATACAATGATGGATCATAAAATTTTCCTTTTACAGCATATGCATTTACTTGATTCCCACACTTGTTTTTAAAAAGTAAGAGCCAGTAAAACAAGTATGCAGATCTTGATCTTCCAGCATTCTGTTTACTTAGTTATCATGGCACACTATGGCCATAGTTGCCGATGCACCCAATAAATCCCCAAACAAACAACTTAGTTATCAATGTGATATCAATCAAAATGGTTCATATTGAAGGGTTTGTTCCTGCAAAGCTAAGGGTTTTTGAAATTTTATGACATATGGGTCCTGAGCTGAATATCATCATCATTCTTCCATTCTTGCAATTCCTTTCTCTCTCGCTCTCTCTTTCTCGGCATTTTTTTTTTGGCTGGTGCAGCATAAGCATCAGGCTTCCTTGCAGTATAGGACTAATAATAATAATAATAATCATAATATGCAAATACAGTTAGAAGTCTGTGGTTCACAGAGATTACATTCCCAAAGATGCATGCAAACTGAAAATTTGCAAAGAGTTAGAAAGGGCTTAGGGAAAACGAATGTTACATTCTCAGCTTAGAGGTATTTTATATAAAATATCTTGTAGGCTGGCTAATATATATTTTATTTAAAATATATTTTAGTATTGTATTAATATATTTTATTCATATTGACTAGCCTTTGATTCTACCTGTTATACACTGAGTAGATCTGATGGTTGCCTAATCAAGAGTTTATAATATAAATTAACTTAACTTGCCCAAAAACTCAGAAATGAAGATTACACATCTCCCTCACTTAGACAGCAGCAAAGCCAGTGTGTTCCAAATGCCATTGGGAATGTTAATGAGGGTGTCATTAGACTCCAGAAACACAATGCTGGTGCTATAAAGAGGAACTGGGTAACTATAGACCCAGCATGTTTGATCTCTGTGGTAGAGAAGATCATGGAGTGTGTGGTTAAAGATGATTGAGAACCATCTCAACAAGAATGATATCTCAGATCATGGGTTCATTAAGGGTTCATTAAGGAAGGCCATGTTTGGACAGTCTGGTAAATTAAGTTTTTGCTATCAACCCTCATGGAACTATATGAACTGGAAGAAACTGAGGTTACTGGTAAGATCTCGTGTTGGATCGTACACTGGCTAAAAAGTAGAAGACAGAAGGTTGTCATAAATGGACAGTCTTCAGGGTGAATCAGTGTAACAAGTGAAGTCCATCAGGGATAAGAGGTGGATCCTTTCTAATTTTCATAAATGATATATTGATCAGGGTATCCATGGGACGCTTTAAAAGTTTGATGATTTGACGGTGGGAAGGGTGTTAATTAACAAATCTAGCCAGGACGTGTTGCTTCAGAAAGACTTGGATCAGTTGCATATTAGCATTAGTAGAGGCATACGATGAATGAAAGCAAGCTTGTGCAGCATCAGCCAAAAAAAAAAAAAAAAAACCCTTCCATTTGTTCCAAATGCCTGTCCAGCTCAGCCTTAAATTTATTTAGGCTATTAGCTTCCACAACAAAAGATGGAAGCCTGTTCCATCAATCAACTACCTGCTGGCTAAAGGCAAATTTCTGCACATCTATTCTACAACTATCTTTCCTCAGTTTGAAACTGTGCCCCCTCAGGTTCTTAGTCTGAGCAAGAGGAAGAATCCCATCGGCATTCAGCTTGCTCAACCCATTCAGGGCCTTATACACCTCAATCAGATCACCTCACAGGTGCCTACTCTCTAGTGCTGCAATTTGCAGAACTTAAGCCTTTCTTGGTAAGAGCATCCCTCTGTACCCCTTATATCATTGACAAGACTCCATGACCAGGCAGTCCGTCTGAACTGCTCAGCAAACTTCATATTTGACTACACAATTACCCCCAGGTCTTTTTCACTTTCCACTTCCCTGAGTGTAGTACCACACAGTTGGTATGTTTATCTTCGGTCATATGCAGTACTTTGCATTTGTCGATGTTAAACTTCAGTTGCCACTTCTCAGCCCATTATCCCAACTTATCTAGATCCAATTGGGGTAGCATACTGTCTTTACTGTCGTTAACAACCCTGCCAACCTTTTTATCATCTGCAAATTTGAACATTGAACCCGATATACCTTCATCAATATCACTGATAAATATACAAACCAACAATGGGCCCAACTGTTAACCTTTTAGTCTGTGTATCCCCGCCCCCAAGCTAGCAGTTTTCCGACCCACCTAGCACTGCCCCGATAGCATCAGCAAATATTCTTGCACTCTTTCTATTTAAGTGTGCAGTCTCCCCTATCAACAAGCACAGACCAGGCTGAAAAAAATTCTACCCTCTGAGCCTTGCACAATCTCTCCAGGGCTGAATTGATCGACAAGGTTCTCATCATATATTCCCTCCTATCGTGTCTAGGCAGAATTGCAGACACTTTTACATTCAACCCTAACTTGCAACTTTTTTTACACATTGACCTGTACTTGTTGGTAAATCTGCAGATCTCTTACTGTTAGTGTCATTAGTTCCAACATGTACAACAACATCACCTTTTGTGCCCTTAAAAGATGATATCTGCTCTACAGTGTCATCAACTTTTGTCCCTGGCAGACATACCCTGGTCCTGTTCCACCTATCCTTTTTGCATAGTATATTCCTTGTCTCCCTGACAATAGAGTCACCAACAATAACTAGTTCCTTTGGGACCAGTGCATTCTGCCTTGGAGATTGCCTCTGTTTTGCCTGATGCACAGGAGTGATCTCTGTCGTTGAGCTGGGCAGCTGAGAGCTTGATGGGTCTCTGATATTAATTTCTTCAAGGGCATTTACCCTACATCTCAAGCTCTCATAGACACCCATTAGAACGATGAGTTATTGCCTAATTTCTTGACACTCTAGACACGTAGCACACACAAAGGCATCCTCCTCCTTGGCTAGACCATGTCCTGTTTTAGAAAGATCGGCAAACATTTCACATTTCTCGAGACAGTGGTGCATTGGAGAGTCTCCTCCTTCGTTTCTTCCCCAATTCACAGCACTCTCACTAGTCTGTGATCTTTGCTTCGCAGATCTAGTCTGGGTTATGATTTCCATTTAAATATAATTTAATTAACAATGAATTTTAATGATTAATATTATTTTTGATTAATTGATAATACTATAATAAGCTAACAGATTCCTAATACAGTGCTTCGTATTACACTATCTAGTTTTAATTTATACCTTACGCTATCAGTTCAAGATATATATACATTAACGCTTGCTACATTGGTAGCACCACCACAAAATACGGATCTACCAAAACATCAAACACACGTGCATACTACCACTACAATAGCTTTAGGACGGGACAGTCCAATACTGAATTAGCAACACATGTTCAATCCCACAACCACACCCCCTTAGTAGATTCAGCCATTCCTATTATCAAATTAAAATCCAGCTTAATTTGAAGCCCTAGTTATAGAATGGTTTCGCCGCCATTCCACTCTTCAAGTATTAAATTCCAAACTACTCTATAACATAGCACCGGTCTGGAATCTCATGCACCTGAGATTCCCACGTGTATCCAGCAGCATCACGGGAACTTAGTCTTCTTAAATACACGCGTTTACTCTCATTCTACCATTGCCAACTGAAGACGTGTAAAACGAAAGCCACTTGTTATGGCTATTGGCCTTCTGTTTCCAACCGTATAACTTAAATAGTTTCAAATTTCAACATTGACAACCAAGAACGAAGACGTGCACTTCTATTTCCTTGCGCACATTTTAATTCTGTTTTTAAATCCTAACTCATTCATGCTAACTTAAATTTAAAATTATCATCCAATTTATTCCAACATCAATGCAGATTATAAAAAGACGAGTATCATAATAAATTAAATTAAGCTATGCTATTATATTGTGTCAGTTATAAATGGTACTTTAAGAGATCTACAATTTTTGAATTAAGCTATTTCTTATCGACTACAATATGGCGGCTAGTTCAACAATATTGGCACCAACACTTTCAAAAATTGAAAGTCATAACTTTCAAAAATTTCTGATTAAATTCAAAATAAGAAGCAAACGAACACTGCAAAACCCATTTAATATCTCTGTAAAACTCAATGTACTATGCTAATTAACGAGGAATACAGTAAAAATTAAAAATAGTTATCCCTTTACAGCAGCCAAAATTCCACCGAACGTTCTCCCATATACCCATATACTCATGTTCAGAAAAATAACAACTAGAGTTCACTTTATGCTGGATTTATATCTAGAGTTCACTCCAGAAATAATTCTGGAGTTGTATAAACTAGAGAAAAGGAACTGAAAGTGGTTCAAGATGAAATAGACTTAGGAGTTATGATTCGGTCTGACATGAAATTTTGCATGCAGTGTAAGCAGACAGGTAGGAAGCACATGATGCCCTGTCTGATTCATAGGATCTTGCTAGCAGGGAGAAATGTGTAATACATGCAAAAGGTTCCAGGAATTGCACAGCATACTGGTATTTGACACTGGAATGTGTTACACGAGATTTCTTGGTGTCCATGGAATCATTATTATGTGCCATTCAGATGATTTCACCTTGGTGGAATCATCTGAATGGCATATCAAAATGTGTTGTAGGCAAACCTACAACACATCCTACCTACTGACTTAGCAAGTTCTACTATCGCATAGATTCTACTTTCTGTCGGTTCGACCATATTTCTTGAATGAACTGACTCTGGCCATACATTATTCCAACACACATTTAATGCTGACAGTTTTACTTCTTTGAGCGATAAAGCCAGTGCTTTTTTTGTAAAAAATAGGTGCCGGTACTCATTCTTTGCTATCAGGAAAAATTGGAAATTAAAAGGATATGAAAAGTACTCTAAAATTTTTTTTTCCTGATATTGTTACTTTCGTAGTAATGTTTTTGGAATAAGAACAACAAATTTAATATATTAACACAGTTTATTAAGTATAAATTAATTATTCAAGTAAATATAGAAAAATATGTAAAATGTGAATAAAATAAGTAAATAAATCGGTCAACTACTGAGTGCCAGGCACTCAGGATGACATGAATGGTCGTTAGTGTAGTATTTCAAATAGAGATTTTTATGGTAACTGAAAAAAGTTTCTAGTACCCCGGCTTGGCCTAAAACTTAGGAAATAACGAAAACGTTGTCTATTTGAGTCTTTCCAGTTGTTGTGAATGCCACAGGTGGAAGAAACGACTCAGACTTCTTTCTGGAGAAGCAATTAAAGTCTCGGGGGAGAAGCGACTGGCAGGTGAGAGCCGTGCAAGACTCCACGCAGGTGCCTCTCCACCGCCACCGCCTCAACACTAGCTCTCTGAATATCTCCTTGCTGGGACAACTCCAGCTTTTAAAATTGTTAAAAATACTTCTCCCATCGCAAAATTTATAAATGACCTTTATAGAATTATTAACTAACTATTTAGCAACCTTTTTGTCACCAAAAGGAGAGTTATTAGTACAAAGAAGCTTTTATTGCTATCAAAGTGCAATAAAAAATTGGTTTTTTAATTTTAACACAAAAATAAATGATAGATTTCAGTCGGAATAGTTTTCTCTTGATAAGCATCGAAAAAGGCATAGCTAATATGATTTTTTAATTTTTAGCTCCGTTAGCAACGGAAATAGAGAGGGGGGGGACATGAAAATTACTCACATTTTCCTGTCTGGTGCCATCATTTTTAATTTTAAAATTATATTTGAAACATACTCTTTGAGCTCTTTCAAATGGTGCAGCTATAGGTTGTCGACAACATATTTATCCCACCACATTTTAACCCCCCTCTATTTCTCAGACAAATTTTTGTCAACAATGATCAATATGGTGTTGTGTTGGTCCACTTGTTGTGCAAACTCATGCAAAATTTCTAGTTAATAGGTTGAGTGGCTCCAGAGATACAGTGCTGTGACAGACGGACAGACAGACAACCGAGTGACATTTTAAGGGTCCTTCGTTAGACTATGGCCCCTAAAATAATAAGTAAAAATAAATAACATAAGTAAAAATAATTTTATAATAAAGTTTTTGTAGAATATTTCAAATTTCAAATTTTTATTAAGTTTTTATCCGACACCCTATGCTGACTTCTTTGTGTGTGTCGGTTGCTGAATGACGTTTCCGAAGCAGCCACGAATCGACATATTTTGCTGGATCGAAGTGGGTCAGCGGCGGGCATACAATTTTAAGAAACAGTAGTGAAAAAACTGTTTTTGTCATCAACAAAGCTCTGGTTGGGCTGACAATCAGATTCATTTGTGAAAATCCTCGTTCATATTCAATCGATGAAATTGGTATCATAATCAGAGCGTCCATCAAATTCTTCAATTCTTCCGAAACCATCTTTTCAATTACGTACCCCCGAAATCCACAAATTGCATTTAACTGTAACCTAATTGACAATTTTCTAACTTTGTTATCCTCTCGTCATCAGTATTGTCATTAATTCTTAAATTTGAATTTTTTTTTTTTTTTTTTTTTTGAAACTGTCCAAAATGTCAATGTCAGGATATTCAGGTACTGTGACCATGTAAACAGAGATAGGGAAAATTTATGGAAAAATGTAGATAACGCACATCCGCGAAACAACAGATGATTATTTGTCAGGGTAAAATAAAATCGCTTTTCTAATTCTTAAACTTACAGTTCAAGAATTAGAAAAGCGCTTACAGTTTGATTCACGAAGGTGTCCAACCTTACGGCCCACCCAGAAAGTGAACTAAAACAGCATTTTAAATCTTGTTAATTATCAAAAACATTTTCTAATTAAATGTTTTGTTCAGTAAATGTAATTGTGTAATGTACTTAATAAAAGTTTCGAATATTTTCAATTTTACTTTTACAAGCAACAAGATATGGAAAATGTAACACACTAAAGAAATCTAACTTTGAATTTTTTTGAATATGGCCCCTGTATGGGAAATGTTTGGACATCACTACAGTAGAAGGTGGACCAGAGCCCATTGGGAATACACCTTGATCTGCTCACTGCAGACCAGGGCGACTTCTTCATATGTGGGACGGGTGGTCGGATAGTTTTTACCAGGTACCACTAAGTTATAGAATGGTAATCCCTTCAACTCTCTTAATTTGCACAGCAGCACTAATTGCCTGAAGGCCAGAAATGCGAACAGGGTGTACTGAGTTCATCCTCTCCTAATCCGTTCGCTGTATGAAAATTTTCTCGCTCAACGGAAACCAATTTAAATGTAACTTCCAAGGGGAATTCAAAATAATTAAACAGAGGTCCGACTGAGTAATTTAGAATTATAAAAATGGTTATACAGTTTTATATAGAAAATGTCTTAACAATAGACAGTGAAAAATGTAAATTTAGTTAAATAATTTTAAGCTTATTTGAATAGTAGATAAACATGTGAAAAAAATTTACGCAATATTACAAATTTCAAAGTGCATTGCATCCAAATGTCACACTCACTGTTAATAAAGGCGCCGGTACACCGTACCATCACAAAAAAAGCACTGTATATATATATATATATATATATTTACATTATAATTAGTGAGCCAAAAGTTGGGATTCACAAAAAAGAATGGAAATATTCAAAAATTATATCAAACATAATAACAGTTTTTCCCCACACAAAAGCTCAAAAATACCATGTTATGCGAGGTTGCCACAATTCTCTGTGTTAGAGCGAAACTGTGTTATATAAGTACCGTGTTGTGCAAGGATTGCTACAAGTTATCAATTGTGTTAGAGCAAAACCATGTTGTAGAAGTACCATGTTATGCGTGGGTTGCTTGTACATCATTATCCCTCTATACAAAAGGGATAATGACCATATTGTATTTAGGTCAAGGTAGCACACTCAAAAAAAGACAACAAATGTCTGGAGTGGGTTCAAAGAAGGGCAGCCAGATTAGTGGAGTTAAAAATCAATGCACATTTGAAGAATGGCTTAGCTTGCAAAGTATAAGAACTAAACAGCTAAGGGAGGGGGGAAGGAATCTGATTGAGGCAGTGAAGGGATTGAGTAAAAATAAATGAAAGTCTGTTATCCCTCATAGGTGAGACAAGGTGACTAGGGGTCACAAATATAAAATCTTGAGGACTAACAGAAGTCTGGATTTCATGAAGTTCACCTACAGACAGTGGGTTGATGAACACTGGTATAAGTTCGCCTTCCAATGTGGCAGAGGCATCAATTCTGGAAAATTCAGCAGAATTTATACCGACTTAATCTTGATTGAATCGGGAATGGAAACAGGAGTAGCATAAATATTCTGTTGTAATTTATTTTTATTATTATTTTTAACAATTTTACATTTATTATAGTTTTCTACAACTTAAACATTTGAAAAAAAAGTGTTTCCTTCTATCATTTGGCCTTAGTAATAGTAGTAGTTTTTTTTTTTGGTAGTTGTTGGTGCATTGGCTTCTGTGGCCATAATGCACCTCCCAAGGTTTTTGCAGTACTTTGATCCAAGCCCGAGGCGGGATTCGAACCCATGACCTTTGGGTTGCCAGGCAGGCACTTTACCCACCTGGCTAGCCCGGTCAGCAGTAGTAGTAGTAGTAGAGGCATATGATGCAAGAAAGCAAGCTTATGTAGAATTAGCCAAAAAAGGCCCATTTCACACATTCATTCCCTCTAAAAGTTTGTCCAGTTCTTCCTTGAATTTATTTAAGCTATCAACTTGACAAATGGAAGTTTGTTCCAGCAATCAACTATCCGCTGGCTAAAGGCAAATTTCCACACATCTATTCGACAGCTATCTTTCCTCGATTTCAGTTTATGCCCCCTCAGTTTTGTAATCTGAGTAAGAGAAAGAATCTCATCAGAATTGAGCTTGCTCAACCCATTCAAGGCCTTATACACCTCAATCAGATCACCTCACAGGTGCCTAGTCTCCGTCACCTTGCAGGTTCATAGAATCCAGACACTGCAGTTTGCAGAATTTGAGCCTTTCTTGGTAAGAGAACCCCTTTGTTACCCTTACCAATCTGGTTGCCTTTCTCTGTACTCACCCCAGCTCCTTTATATCCTTCCTAAAATGAGGTCTCCAGACCTGTACGCAGTACTCAAGGTGTGGACCTGACCATTGCCTTATACAAAGGGATAATCACCTCCTTTTCCCTACAAGAAAAATGCCTGTATATCATTGACAATGCAACATGTCCTGCTCTGGCAGACAGTCTGTAACTTTGAGAAAACTTCACATCTGACTGCACAATTACTCCCAGATCTTTTTCATTTTTTACCACCCTAAGTGTAGTACCTCAATGCTAAGGTTGGAAAAACGCAAAACAGCGCAGAAAGAGGAACTATAGGAAATTTTGGAATTGGTGAAAGAAATAAAAGAGGTGAAAGACTTGTGGAATTTGCAGAATCTCAAGGAATGTCAGTAATGAACACTTTTTTCAAGAAAAGGGTGAACAGAAAGTGGACATGGAAGAGTCCAAATGGATTAACAGCTAATGAAATCGACTTCATCCTCACTAACAGAAGATATATTGTGAATGATGTTACCGTCCTGAATAAGGTAAATGTTGGAAGTGATCACAGAATGGTAAGATGTACACTTGATATAGATGTAGGAAAGGAAAGGAAAAAACTGACTTGAGTAAATAATACAAAGGTCTCTGAAATAACAGAGGAGGAGAAAAAGCAGTATGTACTGGAACTTAAGAACAAGTTTGAGCTTCTGCAGACTGCTCAGGACCAAGATATCGATGAGGAATATTACAACTTTCTGAAAGTGATAAAGCCCAAGAAACCTATAGGGAAAAAGAAATCCAAAGAAGAAAAAATTAGTCAAGAAACACTTGTCATGATGAACCAAAGACGACAAGTGAAGAGCAAGAAAAACACTGACAGGAAGAAAATTGAGTATACCGAGTTATGAAAAGCCATTAGAAAGAGACTCAGAGAGGACATAAGAAGATTTAACACAAGAAAAGTAGAACAAGCATTAAGGGAAAACAAAGGATTTAAATCAGCAGCCATGAGCAGTAATACAGAAAGACAAATGATACTGAAACTGAAGAATAGCGATGGTGTATTTATAAACAGCAGAGAAGGCATAATTCAAATAGCAGAAGACTACTATAGAGAATTATACAAGGAGCGAGGGAATGATACCAGCAGTGGGGAAGATGGATTGCAAAGTAGCAACACATACGACATACCCGATATTCTTCCTGATGAGGTAGAACATGCATTGAAGAAAATGAAGAATCGGAAAGCCCCGGGGGAAGATGAAGTTACTGTAGAGTTGTTAAAATTGGGAGGAAGAGACATAACACAAAAACTGGCAAGGCTCTTCACAAAGTGCATTAGAAAAGGTGTGATGCCTAAGCAGTGGAATAATGCAATCATAGTTTTGCTGCATAAGAAAGGAGATAAATCAGAAACTGGAAATTATAGACCAATTAGCTTGTTGTCCCATATCTACAAGTTGTTCACAAGGGTCATTACTAACAGATTAGAAAGAATACTTGATGAGAATCAACTGAAAGAGCAAGCTGGCTTTAGGACAGGATTCTCAACTATGGACCACCTTCACGTAATATCACAGCTAATGGAGAAAGCAAATGAATATAAAACACCA